>NW_009260080.1:1527675-1572607 GCF_000687185.1 Egretta garzetta
TTTCACATCTTGGGCCATTGCCACAGTAACTTGTTTGTCCTTCCTGTCAGTAAGTGAATGATGGCTTTTAATAAATAAAATGATTCCCGAATCTTGCGGCCACTCCCTGTCACATTAGCACGGTGGCTTTCCAGAGGAGTTACTCACACCATCCCCACAGCTGCTGCTAGCAAACTCTACCTCCTACAACAGGGAAAGGCAGGCATGGTGTTTGTATAACGCTCAAAATTAGAGCTGGTCAAAAACTTTTGGTTGAAGTATTTTTTTTAGAAATGAAGATGTTCTATGTTCTTACAAGTGCTATTTCTTGCAGAAATTCACTTCCAGTTATTTTAATGAAAAAGCTGAAGAAAAATAATTTTTTCTTCTCTGAAAGCCTAGAAAACTTCCCAAAACCAAATCAGTTGAAAGATTTCAGTCCAAATCTTATATACTTACAAATATTCTAACCAGTTTTTTCTAGCAAGCCCTTTTGTCTCTTATGAGAGCAGTTATGAAGCACCTAAAATGTAGTGTGGGGAACTGTCCCTTCCCCAAAGATGCCCTTGCAGTCAGTGCGTCTGCTCAGGAACCAGCCTGCAGTCAGCTCCTGCCCAGAAGCTGCCATCTCTTCCATAACATCATTTTTTCCCCCAAAGCCTGGTATATTGTAAGTGTTATAGGGCATACAGTACATTAGAGCACAGGTTTAATTATTCAAGTAGGTCTACCTTACCCACCCAGTAGCTCCCCCAAAACAAAACATATGCTTTGGTCCTTGACATTTCCACAGTGCTCCCTCACCATTAGTATTTATCTGTTCCCAGCTCTGCTACTTGCCTGGAGGGTGACCTTGAACAAGCACCTTCATTTGTCTGTATTTGTGCACCATTCTTCTGGTTCTGTTTTTAGGAGCTTCAGAACAAACATTATCCAAGAAAGGGACAAGCTGGGTTTTGTATCAAAAAAACCAGTCATGGTGAAGCAAAAATTTATATAAATATTATTAGGATAAAATAATATGAGAAATAAATAGTAAATAAGTGGCATGACCTGAGTTATAAATGGTGAGGTCCTGCCCGCTGCTTATTTTACTACTCCATGCTTCTTTTGAACAGATTCTCAAATTTCCTCCCAAAATAGAACACATGAACACAACTCACAAAACTCAGAAAGAAGAGTATATAAGCTGATGCAGAATAAAAACAAGGGTTATTTCACAACTGCAGACAGCATTTCAAACCTGTATGCGCATTGCTCAGTGTATATTCACAAATAAAATCTAACCTGATGCTTTAACTATGGAAGTAGTGATGTTACTAGAAATCCTTAGTATAGTAACATATTGGAAAACAACCCTTTGAGTAGGGAGATCAGTCATTTTTCTTCTGTTACAGTAAAAGCTTCAGGATTTCAAATGGATAAACACTCTCTGATTTGAGCTTGGTGAGTCACACTTAGCGAGGCAGATGTGTGCAGAGAATTAGCAGTCCATAATGCATGGGTTTTCCTAGGCTTGTTCGACTAAATTACTAAAGACAGAGCAGGCAGAAAATGCAAAGACTCGAGCTGCACTGTATTTCTCTTTGTCCCAGGACACAGCGATTACTCTGGTAATGGCCACATGAAGAAGGCTGCAGTGAAAGAGAGGAACGGTTCATTCATGGTGCTGCAAACAGGGCACGAAAGCCTCTCTGACACAAGGACAAGGATTAGGCCCTGGGGCAGCTTAGAAATTGGCTGTTAGGTCAGACCGAACACTGAGCCTGCAAATCATTACCTCTGTGAGCCCGTATTCAGGTACAGAGTTCCTCTGAATTCAACAGCTGATATGAAAGAAAATGAAATTAATGGGATTACTCACCTGTGTAAAAGCCACATTCATCTGAAGAAGAGAAATAGAGCTCTGCACGCAGCAGAGAAACATCTTTTTGCCCCATACAATCACTCCTGAATCTTTTGAAACCGGGCTTCACATTTCGCTTTACCTCTTTGTCACCTTAATTTCATCCTTGATCCTGAACTTTCCTTCAGCTCCTATTTTTCCCATGTCTATTAATCTGCCTCAGACACTCTCTGCAACTGTCACCTTTGTTTAAATTCTCACGTATATCACTCTCCTCTCACCTTGACTGCTGCTCTTCCTTTTTCTACAACATGCCCAAACTCCAGCATATGGCATTTGTAAAATAATGCCGCCTGACTTCTAGGATATTCAGGAAGCTCAGCTCATCCTATTTTCAAATAATTCCACATACCTCTGTACCAATTTCAAATTGCCTGTCCCACTGCACATCTATTGCCCATTTTTGGATTTTCATCCCCTCATTGTTACCCACTTCCTTCCTCATCTGATACATTTCTTTTTTTTTTTTTTTCTTTTTCTTTAATGGAAAGTCACTATTGTTCCATTCAGAACAGCATTTCTGTCTACTGCTATATCATTGAATTTTGGAGCCAAATTCATATCTCCTGTAGTATTTCTTCTGAAGTCAGTGGGGTTGTGTCTATTTGCTATTATTTTGGCCCACAGATACATCTTAAATAGCAGAAGTAAAACCACATTTCATCCTCTTGATTTCTCTTTCTGCAATTCTGAATTTATTTTGTATAAATCTATTACATATAGTGGCTTACTCTGTCTAGTGCTTTATAAAAGATATATATGAAATAATTGATATGAAATCAAATTGCCCTGTATCTCTGCTCCTGTAAATCCCTGTGTTATCTTTGGCTACATGATACATCTTAATCACGGAATCAAGGCTGAATACTAAATATTTGTACTTGTAAGCCCCAAGGAATGCTAAATTTCTTTTTTTCTTTTCAACTAGGCATGCTATTAATTAATGCATAGCAAAATGATTAAAAGCATTTTTCAAATAATGAACAATACAGAGACAGATGAGTTAATTGATTGATTGGTGTATGAGCAGGGTCCTAATGGATTAGCATTTGCATATTAACACAGATCCAATCTCTCTCTCTTAATGAGCTGCTTGCCACATTTTGTCTTCTTTTAAGCAGCAGTGAGCATGATATAACAAATAAACCCACTGGATTGCTCCCTCTCAAGGGACCAAAAGACAAACTTAAAAAAAGGTCTTTCTCCAGCACTGATTTATATAAACCCTCTGCACATCAGTGTAGTAGGTACATGGGGACAGTCACACTTTATCTCAAGTTACTTGTGAAAGGAGCCATTCTGAAAACCATGGAAATTTACAACTACTGCTTATAAGATGCTTGTAACGTGATTTTCCCCACAATGATCTGGCATTTGCTGCAGCTGGTTTTGCTGTGCAGGAAGATGGAGCGGGATGTCAGCGACCAGCTTGTTCCATCTGTGGCCTTTCCACTGCCATCAGCAGCAGGACTGTGCACGTCCATCTGATCCAACCACCCACAAGGAAGGCACCTGAATCATTTCAGGTAAGTAGATGTTAATTTTTAGTCACTGGGCTTGCTGAGAAGAATTTCAAACCTTCCAGCATGTCCAGTATGACAGGGCTAGATACGGGCAGCATAACAAAGACAAAAACAGTTGAATGCATCTCCCACCAGGAGCATGACCACAATAACATGTGGCAAAACTATTTTCCTTTCAAAAGCAGGGTTCAGTCTTTTTCATTCAAGCATAACCAAAAGGAAAAAAAAGAAGAAAAAGAAAAAATCATGCTGCTTTGGTGGTATACAGACCCTCAGTATTGCTGTCACCCGGTAAAACTGTGTGCCTTTGGGCGCAATATCATGCAGCGTGGCAGGACACACAGGTATCTCCTTGACACCATATGCACATAGCAGTATGTACATAGCTGTAACCATGACGTGTTGTAGCCAAGTTAACTGGCAAACTGAGGAACTTCTGGGACCCAAGTTAATATCACAATATGGAACTGCACTGTGCCATATAATAAAGTATTGGAAGCTAGCTCAGAGATCTGTAGTTCACCACTGGTTTGAGCCGTGTAGACATGCCCTTTGAGTTCTTGGCCCAGGGCCTTGATTAGAGTCAATTGGCATAGCTGTGTTACAGTCAATTTCCTATTTACATAGGATGAGGATGCTCCATTATGTATTTTGGCCATGGAGTACAAGCTCTGCCTTCTGCTTGGCCGTCTGGCTGTGAAGACGGCAGCCACTGGGTTTTGAACTTGGCATTTGGGGTCAAGCTGGGTGACACTGGAAAGCCTCCACGCTCAGGCAAGTTTCCAAAGTTTCCAGGAAACCCGTGTGACCTACTACTACCTGAGATTCCCTTGGATTGTTTCATTTAACTCCAATGGCTCCTGGGGTCAATATTTACTGTGGGTTCCTGGAAAGATTTGACCAGGTCCTACACCACCCGGTGCATGACCAGTGAAGGGGGACACCAGCACCCAGGCACTGGATGGAGGCAGTGACGAGCCAGCAGCTCAGATGGGATGTGCTGACTTCAGGGTGAATTGCCATACGATGAACTAGCTGCAGATTTTGAATGTCTGTACTCAGCCGTGAAGAGACTCTGCTGCTGTTTTGATTGACATGGTTCATAAGATATGAAGAGTATTTTCATCTAGGGGATACAGTTTAGAGCAACCTTTAGAAAATGGGATCATTTATGGATCCTATACCTATTTGACCAACAAAGACAATTAATCCACTTAGAGAGGGTTTTTTTACTCAAATAGATTGTTTCAAATGGGTTGTCCTAAATTAATTGTAAGCTTATCTGTGTTAGTTTCATACAGAACATGGCACTGATCCTTTTCTTCACTGTATGAACGCTTTTTTAGATTCCATCAACCTGTGCTAATCATTTCAATTCTGAAAAAAATGGGAATAAAGATCTAAAAAAATCTCTAATTATTATTCTAATAATGTTTATACTATAAATTATAATTATAGGTTGTACATTCATGATTAATGGAAACCATCATGAATTTTTAGAAATCGGTGCTGAAGTATTTTGTTACTGTAATAGTGTCTGTTAATATCTGTCACTTTTTTCACGGAAAAAAATATTCCAGGCATGTGTAGCTCTCTATCTATCACCTGTCTATCTGGGTATGATAAATGCAACAAAAAAAACCCAAAAGCATTGACATTGATATGAGTTTTCCATTGCCTTCTATCAAACAAGACATAAACCCAGTTCAGGGGCCTGGGCAAGGTTTGTACTCATAATACCTATTTTAAGCCGCCTTTTTTTTTTCCCCAAGTTATTACAATACAGAAAGAAATATAAACAGACCTGATCTCACTGAAATGCCACATATATCCAAAATAAAAATTCAAAACAAAAGCAGGAAAACTATGGTCTACAAACTTCTTTGCTTTCATTTTCTAATCTGCCTAAGGAGCTGCTCAAAAAATTGGGACCTTTAAGATTTTGATAAAATCTTGTTTTCCAGAATTCTGCAGAACTGAAAAAGGCATAAAAACCTCAGACATATTTGTATACTTTTCCATTCCTCTCTTTCTTTGTGTTTGACCTGCTTTAATATTAAATAGTTCTGACTACACAGTTAGCCAGAAAAACAAAGAGAGGAAATACTACTCCAGCTCGGTTTGCTAAGGTGTTAAGAAGGCTGGTGGATAAATTCCCACAGTGTGTGATGTATCTGTGATCCTGCCACTTCACAGCCCCTTCTCTCTCCCCAGCCTCCCCATGTCTGTACCGCATCTGTGCATAATCAGGCCGTTAATGGGGAGAACAGAAACCTTTCTTTTACACTCTCTTATCTCAATATCCTTTGTTCATGCCAAGCAGCAGCTTATGAATGCCAGCCGCTTTTCTCTACCTCTATCTTGCAAAGGTTGTGTTTTTCAGTTCCAAGGGGAGAAACCTATCATTCCCAAGCAATTGAAGAGATTTGTATCTGAACACAAACAAACAAAAGCTGTCCATAGGGAACATGGAAAATGTTTTTCTCTAGAGCAGCAGTTCCCGCACATGCCCCCAGGTCCCTAGGGCCCTGCTGCGGCTTCTGCAGCGGTCCACCCTGCAGCCAATTTTAGATGGTGGGAAAGCACATCTTGGGGCTGGAAGGAGTGAGTGCATGGTAGCAAGGGCTACTGCTCCTCCCAGGACACCCTCTCTCTGTCCCTGCTAGGAGGTGTCTGAGGCTGGGCCAGACAATGAGGAGAGGGGAAGCAAAGCTAACCCTCCAACCCCCTGAGCAGCGGGAATCCCAGTAGCAGGGCGTGAAGGGAGGAACAGAGGTCAGCTGGAGGGGTAGACGCATGCAGGTTTGGAGCTGGTGGACAGAGTATCCATGAACAGAGGGAGATCCATGGGAATTAACTGTTTGTCTTCAAAAAGGTAAATGGCAAAGTATTTTTGAAGTCTGGTCTAAGAATATCACCCCTATATAGATGTCTGATACCCCCTCCCACCCTTAAACCCTTCCTCCAGCCAACTGTAACTCTTCCTGTCATTATCTTCAACTCACAGCCTAATTCTTTGCCTTTTTACTTGAGAAATCTTTTTCCTCACGGTGTCTTTTCCCTCCTGTCAGCGCTTTTTGTTCCACAAAGAGGTCCACAAACCTGCCTTGGTCCACTGTCCCCAAAATTCATAGCATATCTCAGGTTGGAAGGGATCCATAAGGGTCATTGTATCCAACTCCCTGCTCCTCACAGGACAACTGTGTCTACGTCTTTTCTCCATGGAGTTTTAAATGATGCTACTCCCTGTTGTGTGGCCCACAAGACACAAGAAGGGGGATATGCTGTTTTCCTGGTGTGATTCCTCTCCAGTGGCAACTACATTTCAGTTGCACTCTGTATATAAAGAAATTCAGAACAACAAACTATGTAAGTTTAGCTGAATTAAATTTTATATTCACTCTGAGGTAGACTAGGCCAGAAGTACTAAACACTCAGGAAACCTCCAACAAACAAATTTAATGCAGAAGTATGAGTTTGTAACTTATCCTCTAATTAGAAGTCTAATTGCAACTCCAGGCCTTTGGGTCATGGTCTGTGCCATTTCTTTTCTCTGTGAAGTGTCCAGGACAGTTGCGATAGACAGTGGGCCTGATCCTTTTGAGTGAGAAACTGCTTTTCCAGCATATTCACTGCGAAGACAGGGCCGTAAACAACATAACCATGCAACATCCAGTAACAGCACTGCAGACAGGGAATATGAAGTATGAAACAAGACTCAGAAATTGGTGACACAATTGTCATCAAACAATTAGTTCTTGCAGGGAAGATTCACAGCTGGGGTAACAGCAATGATTCATGCGGCAATATGCTGACTGAAACAACTTGGAGACGTACCGTTCCAGCCTGATAGCCTTTACTTTTGAGGGGATATTTTGCTGTCCTTTTACGTACCTCATTACAGCCTCCGCTATCTGACTTGCATCCTCGGCCTCATGGCATTATCGTCCTGTCGGTTTCTGAGACAGAGACTCATCATCTCAAAATGCTCATCAGTTCACAATTCCGCTTCTTCAGGAGCAGCAAACTAAATTACCAGCAACGAGAACAAACTTCATAAGAGACACTGGCCTTTTATTCCTCTGCTGACGGTTATATTCTGATAGGTAATATGTCAGGAATAATTAGACAGTTTGGCTTATTTCCCACCAGATCTTTTCCCCCAGTAAAATGCAATATAAGACAGTCAGTAAGAAACAGACATCTCAGACAGAACTATTTTACCAAGATGCATGAGGCAGAGAGGTCTTTTACAATGCTGAATGCAGGTCTAAATGTAAACATTGTTTGCATTTGAATGTGAATGCTCACAGAAGTGAAATATCAGAAAGGTGTGATTTGGCTCCTGTGGATCTTCTGAGCTTTCTGTGACTGGTGTTTCTCCCTTGGGTAATTTATAAACTAATATTCCCTGTTGTGAGAACATTGGCAGGCTCGAGGGGAGAATAGCTCCAATTTTCTCTCTAACATGGCTGGCTCACATCCAGAAATTGCAGAAAGAATTTGCCATAAAAATTAGATGAAAGGGAAATTCTTACATATCTAGTGGTAATGACACTATGCAAAAAAAGGCACATTTTGAGCAAAGGTATATGAAGACACTGCACAGATAAACAAAGGTGTATAATAAGGTGGAATTTTATAGATTACAAGCAAATATAACCTGCAGGTTGTACAAAATGTGTAACGAAAATGATATTAATGAGAAGAACAGCCTGCTAAGCCGCAACACTAAGTACACACTGGAAGCTACGCAGACTCCCTTCTTAAATTTTGGAAATTTTGATCTAGGTCAAAGGTTTCACAAGCTACATGAATCAATAGATATAGTAGGTTTGAAGATGTACACTGAACCTCTTTGGAACTTCTTAAAATAGAGTAGCTGCTGAAAGAAGATACAGTAGCGTTGCTGGCTGCCTAGACACCGTTCTATTTTAATAAGTGTCATGGATGCTTTGGGGCATATCAAAAATAAATGGCAGTAAGTAGGTAGGAAGCCAAGCCTCTGTGACTTCCAGCAAAATTGCAATGCAAATAAACTCCAGTGAAGTCTTTCACAACCTCTCCAGGGTTATCTCTACACCATTGTTTCCAGTCAACAATTTATAAACTTGGATTTCCTGATTATCCTTGCCTGGACAATAGACTCCAGCTGCCAATGCTTTATATAATGTCAGACTTTGACAAGTGATTAACAGACTAAACTAACTGATTTCACCTTTACGAAGGTACTGAGGTAAGTTTGCTTTAAAAGGTTTAATTTTCTTCTATTGGTTTTACCTCTCTGCTTTTCCACTGACTTCAGTGAAGTTGAACACCATTTATTTTGGTATACATGAGAAAAGCAAATTAGGACCAAAGGATTTAAACTATAGGCAAAAAGACCCTTCCAAAATCCTGAGCAGTTGGGTTTCAAGACAAATCCTCATGAATGAGGGGAAGAAAGATAATATGTCAGGCATTGTCCCTGTCTTTTGCCCTTCCACCCTTGTCCCATTGCCTCACGTAAAAAAAAAAATCAAAAATTATTTATTTAATATTTCAAATAACACAAATATAGTTAGCTATTTATATCCAGGGACTAGATTTGGTTGCCAAATTGTATCTATGATTAATTAGCATTTTCCTATTTTTTCAACTGTATGAATTTATTTTTTAAAGTTGTCAAATGTTCTATGTAATGGACAATCGATTAATAATTCACACATTACACTAACCACTTGACACTCTTAGTGTATGCATAAGTGACATTCAAAACCCCTTGTATGTCCACAATAACATTGATTCGGTTTTATTCAGGATATTGTCAGTTGGTGCCACTCTGGAGAAGAGTTAAAACACGTGGACAGGACTTCTTTGAGGAGCATTTTGTTTCCAGCTATGTACATGGAAGGTATTTTATGAGAAGAAAGTTGCTGTAGTCACAGCCCAGCAAAGCAAACTTACTAATTAACTGCAGTCTGCACCACTTGCACTTAGCTACGTGCACTGGCTGGCAACACAGCATTCGGTGATGGTTTGCAAACAAATTTAAATATTCAGTGCACAGCTTCTGGGAAGGAAGCCATCTTTCTTCATGCTGTAGCTTTGGGATGTAACATTTATTAGTGACTTATGCTTATTTCTACTGGCTCTGTGATGCCAGGAGAGTTAGCAGCATTTTGAATCCTCTAAGAGTGTGTGTGTATATATACATATATACACAGTAGGAATGTGGAAGCAAAAGAACTACCTTGAGGGATGTAGCAGAGGGATGAATGTGAAGAGATGCCTGTGCAATGTTGGTCGGCAGTACGGCTGTCTGGAAAAAAAAGCCAAACTGGTTTGTGGCAAATACAGGGTTTTTTAAATCTCTTTAAGCTCTGTGTTGGAATGAAAACAATTTCTATTAAAGAAAGGTCACAAAAAATAAATAAATGCAAAGACTCTCCCCACTCTGAGTATCTAATAACCAGCCTCAATATCCTTTAATCTTCTCTCTGTCTCCTTCTACCACTTGGTCATTCCTTTTCTGCCAGGCTCAAAAACTTGACCCTCTGCCGATCCAGCTCCCCTCCCCTGTCCTTTTTTCCTACCCTACAGAACAAATGATGCCTTAATTTTTGTTGGCCCCTCAGCCTGAGGAAGAGCTGCATTTAATCCAAAAGGGAAATGTGGAAAGCTTTTGTTGAACTGTTTGTTGTGAACTCTTGGAGATGACTGGTGTTAGCTTTATGCTGCATACTGCATTGAGAGAGCATGAGCAAAAGGGTCCTTCTTCATGCAAATAAATGTATTTTTTCCCCTCCTAAAACACTACTCCTCAAGCAATTTCCTTCTCAACCTGTAAAACGCTTAGAATAGCAACTCCAGCTTGATAGAAAGCATTAAATACTTACATGTGAAAGCAAAGAAAGAAAGAATAAACCTAGGTTAGGCAGAGTAAGGCTGAAGTATACACACTTTAGAAATCTGACCTTATTACTGGATGAATAGTGTTCATCCCCAGGGATTGCCATAGCTTAAATCTCTGGACAATGAACAGAAATCATTTATAGACGCATAGCCTCTTTACTAGTTAAGATCAAGTTTCCAGAATTTTTCCATGGCTGACCTAAAGTCATCAATTTGCAGCTTCTACTTCATGAAATCCATTGTAATTCCTCTTAAGCGTGTGCCCTCTCCTGCAAGCATGCTCCAATTGGTTTATACTAGCCATGACTGAATCCAGACTTTCTAGTAAAATTTGTGAGGGAGTATGCTATGATGCTACAATGTACCTGAAGTGATAAATGAAGTGATCCTTACAGCATATAAACTTCAAGATGATACGTTGTGTGTCTACAAACATTAGGTACCATTATATGCTCTTCTAGGCCATGGAGACCATTTCTGCTCTTTAGTGTCTAATATAATTTGACTCTAATTTTCTCTACAGAAGGGATTAAACTGCAAGCACCTCCTACCTCCACCTCTTACACCTCTTAGAAGCATTTGATGTATGAGTTAATTTATTCTGTCTCATAATTAATCATTTTCTCTCTCATTGTAAAAATGTACAATGTCATTTACATTGCCCGTGTTCATTTCACCATCAATATAGTAAGTGACATTTCCTGTAATTAAGTAGAAATATTACATTAAACAATTAAGATGCGCATATAACACAAGTGAGAAGTGAAACAGAACCAATTTGCGGTAAACGTGCCAGTGCCCACCAAGATGTTAACTTCTGTAATCTGCACTTGAAGCTGCACAACAAGGCAAAGAAATACACATAATTGGCATTGCTGGCAAGTTGGGAATTTTAGGTGCCCACCTCGAATCAACTCTAAAGAGCCACACGATTTTGAGGAGGAGAGTTTCAGCAAAAATCCCTACTGTCAGACTATGCTGTTAGTTATGCTGTCCATGCACTTATAGCAGAAAGAGGAGTTTCATGATGCTGCTTCTGCTCTGTTGTGGTCATTATGGATCAAGACCATCATCCTTCTATATTCTCTTTAAAATGATAGTAGTAGAAAGATAGCCAAAAAGTGCAGGAACTACTCTATGAAGGTTCTTGATTTGGAAGTACTATAAAAGTATTTGGAAGTATTATAAAAATTTTCATCTTAAAAAAAGAATATTAAAATCCAGAAAAAGGAGTGAAAGAGCAGAAACATATTTGATGACAGGATCAGTAATGCTGAAAAATGCAGCAATGAAAAGACCTAATCATCAAGGGGATTTATTCTGATTAATTAAAAAAAAATTTTTTGATGTCTCTTTTACCTTTTTCCTTTTTTAGCACGGGTTGAAGAAATCTCTCAAATGCAGTCTACTGAACTAGTAACATGCTACACAAAGCTACCAAGGGACAATAAATTGAATGTCCAATCCATACTTTTTAAAGGGTATTAGACAGATATATAGAAGTGGAACTATCATACTAGGTTAGACCTACAGAAGAAAAGACTGGCTCTATCTAAGCATTAATGCTGTCTTCAAGACTGGTTGTCACCAGGTAATTAAGAAGATGGCAGAAGACCCTTCTATTGAACAGGTATGATATAATTTGTCCTTTCTGCCAGATATCATCTGCTTTTGAACAGCAGCACTAGTCTCATTTAGGCTATGCTGAGCCCTGGAGCACAAGGTTTAATGGCCATATCAATAAGTATTATTACATTGCTTGCATACCATTTGTTATAACTCCAGGTATCACCATTGTCCACGGTAATATTCAGTCTCACTCGGAATCTTCATTGGTCTCATTTAGCCTGAGAATGAATTCTATTATCTAATTACACATTACAGAAAAAGTGTTTCCTTACAATGGTTTCCAGCTCGCTTTTTATTTTCCTTGTTGTTATACTATTTATCAAAGAAAAGGGACATTCTCATTCTTCCATTTAAATAGCAGTCACCGTTTCACATACTTTTGATACGTTTACTCCTATTCCTCTCCTTTATAAATCAAACCATTTCGTCTTCTCAAACTCTCTTCTTGGAAGTTTTTTTCTGATTTGTGATCACTCTCATTATCTTTCTCTGAACAAATGCTAATATATGATATACAAATTCTAGTCTTGATTCTGCAAGATCCTTAACACTGCTTGTGACCCACCAGATACTTAATTTAAAGCATACAAATATTCCCCCTGCTCTCAGTGGGACTTTTTGTGTAATTAAATAAATATTGAAGCTGTTGCTGGTTGATGTTGCCAGATACATGTTTCTGCCTACAACCAAAAAAACACATGCAGTTTTATTAGTCATCCTAGAAGGACAATCTGTGTAGCTATTGATTTCAGCCACATACTCACATGCTTAAAAATAAGCCCACAGTTAAGCCTTTGCTTCTTCAGATTAATGCCAATCTGCATATGTTTGTTCCCAGAAGACCACACACTTACTACATGAACGCATTATGACAACAATCTGCAAGGAAAAAAAGTGATATTGAGGAAAAAAATGGGAAAAAAAAAAAGTAAAAGCAAACTGAATTATGAAACCAAATTACAGCTAAACACTATGACAATAAATACTTTTAGCCACAGGCAATAAAATATTGCATCATTAATAAAGCTAAGTGGAGAAAAATTTTGCTTGTCACTTTCATTTATAACTTAAATTTTATACTTTAGCCTTACACGTTAGCTCAGTGCATTACACATCTCTCAGGCAATTCCCCTCTGGCCCCAGCAATCATGAGTTACTGTGGTTTCAGAAAGTGGTGAACTGGGTAAATGGAAACTGATTTTCAAGGATGAAATAATGGCCTAATTCAAGGCTGTAGCAGTTTTAAAGGAAAGACAGTTGAGACAGAGAAATAGCAAGGAATTGATGATATGGAGGTTAAAACTGCAAGTCCTCATGGATGTGAGAGGCAAACCTGAGAGGAACTTATGGAGCATACTTAAGTTGCTCTGAGATTAATCATTCATGAATTTGCAAGTTCCATCAGTAATGGATACAAATAGTGCTGCTCTTGACCTTCCCAGTGATACAAACACCAAGCCCATTCCATGTCCTAGCTTGTAGAGGCCATTCAAGAGGCTAACCAAATTCAAAGAAAGGGATGAAAAATTAGGTAAAAAGAGCTCTTCAGTCTACCACTTGGTTCCAAGAAAAGCCAGGAAGAAATAGCAGCAGACTTTCTCACAGTTATGCAGTATAAGAGGATGGTGTTCCAGTAGTGTTAGTAAAGCAGCACCTCAGTAACAACACATTTGGCTTTCTTTAATAGACATAAACCAGAATAATCCCATTTATGGCCACAAACAAGAATTATAGCTGTTTGGGATCTTGTCCTGTACATTCTTGGCATACCTTTAGTTCAAGCATCAAGTCTGGGGAGATTTATTGGGTATGGACCCAGAGTAAGAAGACCTCCACATATGAGCTACATTTTTGAGGGAGAGGAAAGAAAAAGCTGAAGAGAAAACTCCTGGCATTACAAGCTTCAAGAGGAAGCAAAAAACTCACCTGCGGGCCTCAAGGGAAACAGAGATCGATGGATGCAAAGAGGACTAATAGGCTAAACGTTAAGCTTCCCTTGAGATCTCCCTTCTACCCACTATGGAAACTAATCATTACTACCAACTCCTGTCCTTTCAGCCATTTAAAAGAACATGGTATGTCTGCCAGAGCCAGACGATATTAGGCTTGGTTTTACGGTTTGAGTGAGTGAGGAGTGAAATAGATCTTTTATTATTTTACTGCACTTATTTTCTTGTTCTATGCTTTTATGTGAGGGCACCTTATGGACACCCCGTTGTAAACTGCAGAGTCATTTATGGTTTATTCCTCTAATATGTTTCATACCAAAGTTGAGAACTCTGTTGCAGTAGACAAAATTCAATCTAAGAAAGTGAGCAGCCTAGAAATAAAAGAGAAAAGAAAAATAGCAGGAGGAAATTCACATCAGCTGCAGCCTAAAGACATTGGTAAAGATTCTGAGGAGTCTTAGATTTACCATCCAAGGGAGTAAATGGAAATGTTGCTCATGACTTTGGGCTTCGGTGCTGGCACCCCATAATGTCCATTTAGTTTATCCAATAGCGAAAGAACCCTCACAAAACTATTCCAAAGCAAAGACCATGCAAGAATCCTCAGAATTCACAAATCCATTGATTAAACCAGTGCTATTAACAGTACCTCTTTATGTGAAATTTTTGTACATACATATATATACATTCAACAGCAACTGCAATTGTTTCCAGATTCCTAGTGATTCCCAATATCATTACTGCTATGTGGCTCTAACCTTCTTAATTTAAACTCTGACTAAAACACATGGAGCTTCCTTGGATCAGGAAAGATTGATACTGGCTGGCTGGAGATCAAAAGTAAAGAATTATTATAAAGATAAACAAATGTACATCTCACCAGTATCATCTGAACCTGTACAGATTATAAGAATCTTGTATTAAATCTTGTGTTAAAAATTACTGTTTGCCAAAGTTTTGTTAAACTTTGTTAAATTTTTCTCTATAAACAGTGCTAAAAGGTGTTTCTTATAACTTAAATATAGAATATATTTTTTCCTTGCCCATTACATGCTATAGCTGGCATCTTTATGCACTGCCAGGCTGTAAGGAATTAATCCATCGCATTATGTAACTATATACCGAAGTTCATTCTTCTACTGTAAAATGATCATGTATTTAATCTTAAACCTAGTCTTAAATCTTTTAAGTAAATATTTACATGTACTTCTGTATTTTACCTAGAGGGAGCTAAGCCTTAATTTTATAGATAGAAATCTGATTACAGAAAACTGAATAGTCAGTTACTATCATATACTTTCCCATAGGGTTTAATCAGAGTTTACCATTGACTTCAATGGGTGTGTATCAAACCATTAGAAAGGTGCACAAAAATTAGATACCCGAGTCACCTAAATCTGAATTTGATTGAATTTTAATTTCTTTAAACAAAACTTTTCCCATTGAAACCATATCTCAAAATAGCCATTAGTAGATTTCGTACCATTAAAACTTGTTTGCATTGGAATTTTGTGATCTGTATGTTTAAACACTGCTAATGGGGCCCAGTTTAGTTCTTTTGTCTATTGGATAATTTGTCAGATACAAAAGCTGCCTTCTGACTTCGCACTTTATTGATTCTCACTGAATTCTCAGAGGATACAATTCTGCACTCTGAAAAGAAAATGTGTCCCTGTTTCCTTATTTTTCTTATTACTTGGGATCAGTTGTAATTGTGTACGTTTCTTCATACTGAATAAACAGGCCTGAGGTACACAGGTTGATTGATCCAAAACAATCTCAAAACCAGGTGCTCCAGACCTCCTGCAGTTCTTTAATCCTCTTGATATAATGCACTGCGATAGAAACTAGCATTTTTGAAACTAGCATTTTTGATAGCATCACTGTACCAGAAAGCAACTCACTGGATGTCCCACTCATGAATGAACGACTGGTTGAGATGGCCTTTTTGGTAGTCACTGCTTTATGGATCAAGCTGGCCTGTTGAGCTGTGGTGATACTCCTGTGCTTACTTCCAACAAACACGTTCCTGAATAACCTTTGCTATAATTAAAGACAGGTAGCTGAAGGCAAGAACCAAATTAAATAATCACAAGGAGGGAAAAAAACAAGGGAAGGGAAAGAAAAATAACCATTTACTATGAAGATTACCCAATGAATAATCCTCATAGAGAATTGTCTTGGTCTTGAGCCCAGTCAATGTACCTGTAAATTTTAACACAGAAAAATTAATTTAAAAACTGAGCAAAATATCTCATACTCACACTATCTGAGATGTCTCCCATACTAGATTCACCCATTGTCTGGTCCATTGGGAACACAATTTCATATGGATTTTCCAAGGGCAATGACATCATCTTAGTTCACCTTACTCTGTATTATTTTCAGTGTGTTTTTGTCTGCATGTCAACTTATTAATGTTGGGGTTTTTTTTCATTATTCCAACCCATCTTTTCTGTTTTCCAAATGATTTTTTCTTATGAGTATCTAATTCAGTATTCTCCTACCAGAAGATACCTGCTTATCTTCCAAAGTCTTAAAAAGCTTTCCTGTGGTGGAGAATTACCTGCATCATGACTTACATAATTTTAATCAGATCCTGCTTCTCTTCAACATCTCAGCATGCACATGAGCATTTTGCTCCAGCTGTGCAAAGTATATATTGTCCTTTCTTCCTCACTGGCCAGCAGTCTGGAACAGCCAAACGGCCTAATCATGAGCCTATATAATTTGCAAATTAGTATCACATAATATCCTTGCAGGTTGTTCTCATCATCTCTGTGATTTGCATGCACTTTTCTGGATAAGACTCATTAGACTTCTACAATTAAGGCTGTAGAGTCCGGTTTCCCAGGCTTGATGGAGTCAATGGGTATCCACTGTCAGTGGAGCATAGGATGCCACATCTCTTTTCCTGAAGTAAACATCTAAAATACGTTAGAGGTAGCACACTCTAAAAATGCCTCTGACTCTCATTGACTTTAAATGGAAATCAACCACCCACCCAGCTGCAGACATTTGTGCTGCAGATTTCTAAATTATGTATCCCTCCTTAATGACCAGATCCTTGTTTTCATCAGAAGTCAGCAATGAAAAAGTTAATATCACAACGCAAATAATAAATTATAAAACTCTAATTGAAGTTTTATGCTGTGAAACAATCTTCTCAGGAAAGCGGTAGAAAACTGTAACATCAGAGGCTAACCAGGGCAAAGACACAGAAAATATGTTTCTGTGATTAAAAATATTTACCAATGCTAAAGCTTCCCATGAAACAGTTCCTTGCTACTGTCTAAATGAAAATGACCAAACTAGTCCAAACCCACAAATCTTCTATAAATAAGTATGTTCCAAGTTTCTATTCCATATCCTCATATCTCCATCACTGTTATGCTGACATAACAAATGTAGTGAAATAGGGAAACAAAACAACAGAAACCAAAACCACGATACTGAAGACTGGCTCTATTTTGTTCTATTTATTTGAGATGGAAACTTTTATTTAATTGGTAATAATTACCAGACACAAAGAGTATTATATATTGCTGGTGTCCCTTGAGGCAATTAAATATGAACACTATTAGGATGCGTCCTCTGTCTTTCAGGAATCTTATGTGAAAAACTGTTGGTTTTGATAAATGTACAGTGATTTTTGTGGTTGAAAGCCCTTCAGATTCTTCAGGCCAGCTCTCTGCTTTGCATTCTAAAAGAAAAAAGGTCTTAAATCAGGCACAGTGCTAAATGAAGAAACCAATGTAGAGGCTGTCCTTAGTTTTAAAGCACATGTTTTAAAAAACTAGAAAATATTTCCCTCCCCAAACTAAAAGGAAACATGAGTACACATTTTATTTCAAATCTTTTCTTGGAAAAGTTTATTCCCAAGCCCAAAAGACTACTAATAGTGGTGGTCATCTCACTACAGTGAAAATAGTTAGGCAATATCCGCACATAATACGTTCTTATTTATAGTAGTACTGAGATAGCAACCACTCCAGTAGCCTAGTAGTATTCCAGGAGTACTTATTCCTGACAATCTTCTAACTCAAGCTTGAGTTAAATCAAGTTACAGCACTGCCTTTTTATTTGTGCAATTAAACAAGCACTGAACTACCCCAGCTGAAAAAGTTGTGATTGAAGTTTTTTTTTTGGTCTTTTGGGCTAAAAATCATGCAGCATTATTTCAGCAATGGATTTGATACTCTTCTAATGCTGCGGAAAGAATTAATAAGGTTGTCCTGTTCAGTAGCAAGGAAACCATAATGTTACAGCTTAAAATTTAACAGGTAAATGACAACAGAGGTAAAGGTCATCTATGTGCAACCAAAATAAACAAGGAGTGAGTTGTCATGTAGAAATTACCTTCCTCAGAGAGGATAAAAATGCATGGGTTAGGAGATCAGTAGAACAACATCTTTTAGACACTACTACAGTCTCCTTCAAAACACTTATAGCAATGGAGCAGCTGAGAGATGTTTCAGAAACACAAAAAAATGTTACACAGACAAGGAAAGTGAAATGCAAAGCAAAGTAACAGAAGAGAAGCAATTACTGAAACCACAGGGAAAAACACAATAAAACTCAATGTTCACCCAAAGAAATTTATTCTCACTAAGTTTTTGACCTCACATGAGGGTTTGTCTTTGTTTGTAAGAAACTATTCCTGCATACATCACAGAAATTACAGCAGATAATCCATAGAGGAAAATTCTAGAAGACCATTTTTTGTTACAGGAATTAAAGGATTAAGCACCTTCACTCAATGACTGTGTTACTGTATGTTCCTGCGCAGCAGAGCGGCACATCCTTAGCAAATAGTACGATCGTTATCCGCTTCCCCTTTCTGAGAGCCCATCTTTGCTACTCGGCCCTTCATTAATTACTAAAGGAAAGGATAAAAAGCACAGCGGTGCCTTTAACAAAGACAAGATGGTCTGAGGTATGGATCGAAATATTCACATGGTAGAGGTGATGGGTCTGGCTTCATTTATTCCTTGGGCTAAGGCACACAAACTCATATTCCCCAAGCTAGTCCCCTGAACTAGAAGCACAACTGTGGCATGCTCAAAAGCAGTATAGCATGGCACTGTGCCTGAGCGAAGCCCTGTCAAGAGCAGAAGGGAAGAATATAAATAATTGATGACAACATCAGGAGTCTTTTATCCAGCCAAAGTGCGTAAAAAAGTGTTCATGAAAATAAGAGTCAGGACCAATGTCTCTTACTAGATACATGGAAAGTGCTACTAAACCTCTCCAAAATGAAGACAGAGATTTTTAATGACACCGATTGTGCTTTGTTCCCTTCAATTTAAATAATAACCAGGAGACTCCTACCAAAATACTCAAACACCCTAATGCACCATTAGCAATACAATTAAATCACAGCAGCGTTAAACATCTCATCAAGAGCTCAGCCAACCTACAAAATTACTTTTCTATCCTTTCATTCCCTAGAAAGCTTCCACTCAGTTCCTGTCCATCTAATTTCCTTAGCAATCTTTGAGAGTTCCTGAGCAACTGTAATGGAGTCATGGAGGACTGAAGGCATTGACAGAAACCCAGTACAGTCTGTTAAAGGCATTTGTCAATGCAGATACGTGAAGAAGCACAGAGCTATACAGCTTTTCAGGCAAGTCAGATAAAGGGAGCAATAACAGACTCTGCGGCTGTGTAAAGCAACTAATGTCTTGTACTTTGACATTCTCTGGATAAAGCAAAGTCCTGCCCATTACATACAAATTTCTATTTCCCTCCCAACGTCTTTCTCAAGAACACCAGACGAAAAATACTATCATTGAATCATACATATCAGAGAAAGAGATTACTTCCCTCCTAGAGAGTCAGGGTAGAAAAACCAGAACCGTGAGTCATAGTTCTTCTTCCAGTCTGTGGCCGAGTTCTCCCACTGCTGGCCCAAAGTCCATACAGTGTTTGCTCTATGGTGGCAAAGATGCAAGGCCACTTCTCTGCCGTGACTTTTACACAGCCAGTGGACAAGTGCCAGCTGACAAACCTCTCTGGAGTACTCGGCTGGTAATGCAGCTTCACTCTCACCCCACTGACACAATCTCAGAAGCATCTATAAATAACCAAAAGAATTCACCCAGTGCTGAAATAAACACAAGAGGCCAGATTGTATTGGTGTAACTGAGACAAGGAATGCGTTTGGACTCTCGGTGTATATCTTACAATCAGATTGCAGCAATGTGCAGATGTCTGTAACACACTGACCTAGAGTACCATGGAGAAACAGAAGTCAGCCACTGTGTGATCTGCACTTAGGGTTAGTAAACAACAAAACCAAAGATGTATTCCTTAGTAGTTCCCAACCATGTTAATACTGCCTTCTGACCCAGTTTCTCTGAAAACAAGAAGCAACATTTAATTGTCATCTTATCTTTTCTTACACTTAGATTCATCTACTCTGAAGGTTTAATTGTCATCGTATCTTTCTTTTCTTACACTTAGATTCATCTACTCTGAAGACCAGGCACCTAAACCATCAGCTTGATCGTCAATATTTTGGCCAGCTATCTGCCCAGCCTCCCTAGCATTGCTTGCATCATTGTTTTAATAAAGAAGATCCAGAGAAAGAATGGCTGATTTGCCTGCAAAGAAACACCCCTGAATAAAATAAAAAAAATGCTTCACATTCCCCCTGTTCAAACAATGCCTGCAGCCAGAGAGTGGGTGACATTACTGAGAACAACGACATCTATTCAAATTTGTAAAGCAAGCATTTGATAGACCATGCTTCCTTCGACACAATAACTTCACTGAATGAGCTGTTAGCTTATCTAGCTTCTGCGCTTTGTAGTATACTGTCTGAAAAAGTCAAGCACATACCAGCAGTCTTAGACTCGTGTTTATTAGCTTGAGAAATGTTTTCAATTTCACACTGAAAAGAACCAAAAATGTGACAGCTTATTTTATTTGCTCAGCTTTTGCTGATTGAAAGAAGTGACAGCGAGCATTAATTTACCATACAGTTGTGAGGAGATCTGCAGAGAGCGATGAATTTCTAAGAATCGTCTTTCTTAGTCCATGTTACATAATCTTATTCTTTGCTGTATTCACAGTTGACATCCCACGACACTTAATCCTATGGAAGATGTCACCTAACATGGATACATCATGTGCATTTGTCTAAAAGATCAGTGCACGTGGTACTTATCTCTCTATATTTAGGCCTGCGGCTGATGTTGATGCCACTGGAAATTATTTTATCAAGTAAATCAGTCATTCAGATATTGCTGGCTATGAAAAATTTCCGGTTGGACAGGACAACTCACAAAAATAAGTAAACAAGTAAATGCTCTATTAAAAAAAAAAAAAGCTTCTAAATTACCCAGAAGCTACTATCTTATGCTAAGTGGGGAAAAGAGGGAAAGACCAAAAAACCCAGACCTTAGCTGATCCAGATCAATCTTGCTTTGGCAAGAAAGATGCTTTTGTTGATAACACACATAGACTGTAGTCCTCACTGCAGCTAAAAAAGATCCTTGTTATAATATGTAACAAAATCCAAATGATGGAATTCAGTAACTTCGTCAAATCACACTTATTTTGTTTGTGTGAACTTCAAGTAGTCTGCAATGCTTACTAATTTTTTAATTTCATGGAGCCTGTTTTTTTAATAGAGCTGTAGTCTAACTCCTTACAAGATTTCAATGCATTTTTTTGAAAAGCTGGGACTGCCAACACCATAAAAGTATTTATACTGAAAGGGAGAAATGACGTCTTTTAAGATCATCAGGAGCATTAAAAAGGATTTATAAACATAACAAACAAGTTTACAAACTGTACACCAAATGTTACCGTTGGATTGCAGAGATTCCAGGCCAATTTCCATTAAGTGAACACAGCAGCTCCACACAAATACGAAGATAGAAAGATACATCCTGTCCTGTTAATACTTCTTAAAGCACTTCTTAAGTTGGTTTTTTTTTTTCAAAAGTCTCAACTCTAATCAGCTATGGAATATTAATTTGTATTTTAAAACACGTAATTGAGAACAGTTACAAGTATATTCTGATACAGATACTGTTTGTGATCACTTAATAGTCTCGTATTTAATATGAGATAATAATTTGAGCTTATTGTAACTGTTTTGCTACTGGTCTTGGAAAAAGATGGGAATATCTCCATTTTAACTAAGATAGTGAAGCCAACATTCTTATTTTGTGATGAAAGTACAGCTGCATCAGCCATCTCAGCTGATTAGGGCTATGTACAGACATCCTCAAGTCAGTGTGTGGAAGAGAGACTTTGGAAATAGCCTGCATTGTTTCATACAATTACACAGGTTTGATTTTTAATTTTTTTTTTCCCACGCAGAACAGGCCATTTGCCAATTTACCCCATATACTTTATGATTATTTCAAAGTATTCTGATTATTCCATATTATAGGTTATATGAGAATTGCATGCATACTAGACAACTTCCAGCTCTCTAGTATTAGCCCAGTAATGAAAGTGCATTACTGAGTCAATTAGAAATCCATTGAGATCTACAGTAAAGTTTGAATATATAACAAGAGTTTGTCTGCAGCTAAGTCTTTTACTGAACAAGAGAAAAATTAGTCCCATTGTAGAATAACCAAAACTTTCTTTTCACAGTATGACAAGAGCTAACCATCACAGTAACGCCAGACCTAGCTTTCCAGGAGGAACACAGGCAATACCTAAACGTGGATAGATCTTTAAAACATCAGATGAATTGCTTATGTAGAAAAGAAATGGCTTTAGGCAACTATACAGACAGATCATTAAAATCTAAACAGCTATAATATCTGTATTAAAAGAATGAAAATGCAACAGTTTTGAATGATGTCAGTGTTATTTTTCTTGAGTACATTACAAAGAGCTTTCAGCATGCCTGCAGATACGTAAGTAATCATTACCTAAACATAAAAAAGGTCAAGAACCATCTGAACTACATGGGTTTATACAATCCAAAGGCTTTGTTAACTATTCAATGGCTGATGATGTTATTATGGAGCATCTTACCAAGTGAGTCAGTGGAGCAGGAAAGCAAAAACATTTCAACTTAATCCTGCAGTAAGGGCTGCCTTGATCAGAAGTCCTGTTTAATGAACTTGTAAACTGCACTATAAAGTTAAAGGAAATTCTGACTGCTCATTTTCCTTGTTTATACCTTCTTTAGGAAACATCTGCTAGCCATTCTGCTGTTGCTTCTTCTTTCCCCATGGCTGTTTTTTTTCCCCCTGCTACTATTATTTCTTACACCGCTATTGATTCAGGGATTGAAGGTTTAAGCAATCTTTTAGTCTTTAAAACCTGGCATTTCTCAGTTTAGCTGAGGTCACCTAAGCAATGAAGAAACTAACAACTGTTTGCTGGAATGTAACTGGGAGAAATGATTTTTTCCCCAGGGGGTAGAATTGTGACCTGGTTACATGGCAGGAACAGAAAGGAGGTTTTTTTGAAGGTTTTGCCTCTCTTGCAACTGTGCCACCACATGTGTACAATCCTTAGCTATTAGGCTGATGGAAAATGCAGTTTGAAAGCTCCACACAAGCCTGACTAGTACAAAGCTGACATTTTATTAACAAGTGTTATATTTGTGAGTTGTGTAGCCCCCAACTTTACTCTGGAATTTAAAAGGTCACTGCAGACACCAAATAAGGCTTCAAACCTTTAAGACCTGCTGTGAAGGACAGCTGGCATGGCACGCAGAACTCTGCCACAGGGCGATAAAAGAATGAAGCGAATATTTTAGCAGTGAGCTGTCACTAATTAACACAAAATTTATTTACTTGAAAGATAAATATATTTGGAAATGGTAAATGCTCCAGAAAGAATGTTTGGCCATCAGTTGTGCAAGTGTTAGTTAAGTAGGAAACAAGGAAGATGTGCCTTGGCTAGGATCTGAAGTGTCGAGGCTGAGCATCTCCAGACTCAGAGACATGAAGATGTTGAATTGGATGATGATTTCACACTGACTGCAGAAAATCTGCTGGTTATAGCGGAATGACCTCTGATTCACACCCTTTTAAAATGACAGAGGAGTGGCATTTTCTGAGTGCCATGCCTAACACTTGCACGTTCCTGCAACTCCACAGCCCGGTGGCACCAAACTCCAGGTGCTGTGGAACACCAGCACTTTGAAACAGCAATACCAGAGATTTTAATCCAGTGGATTACAAACATGAGGTACTAGGAAAAGTGTTTGCCCTACATTTGGCTCTATGTACTGGGCATGACAGCACTGACAGTACTGCCTTGTACTTCCAGCAGGTTCAGGGGTGTGCAGGATCTGAAGAGAGGTATAAAAATAAAGTTCCCACTGATTTTTTTCTCCTTCAAGGACATTTCATATTGCTTCTTTGCTCACAGAAATGTTTAATATAGCTGAAATTCTGATTTCTGTGGGTTTTTTTCTTGTATAGAGCAGGGCTGAAGCTTTTTGTGCTAATACAGAATAGGTTCCTACCCACTCAAAGAGCACATGAAAAAAGGCTGCTGAAAAACTGAAGGCCATGGGATGTCCTGCACAGATATACTACCCAGGACCCGGGGGGAGCATACAAATATGAATGATTGATCGTTGGGATTTGAAAGTGCTTCTTTAAGAATGACCTTTAAGAGGGACCACAGAGATTTCCTCTTGAAAGAAGTTCCAAGATGGTCATGTCGCCCCAACATTCAGTCAAAAATGTTTCCTTAAGCAATAAACACATTTAAACCCTGTGGTAACATAGAGACAACTTATTGTGGATTACTTCACAGAAGACCATATCCCATGCTAGCAAATCATAAGCCATCTTTCCTGGGTGTGGGCACCAAGAGCACCATGTGCAGTCACCATGTCAAATCATATTCTCCCAAATAACTCCAATACTATGCTTTAATAGGCACTCTCAGCATGCAGTGGCCACATCTCAACAAAAAATACCTTTGAGAACATCCATCCCAGGATACTGATGTTCAGCATCAAATCCAGTCGAGCTACTAAATAAAAAGTCAAATTGCTGGACAAGTGGGCCACACACTAAGAAACTGTCTGCCAGCGTACATCATTCACACTTGCAAATTACCACAGCCTTGCAGGCAATGGCAGACAATCATTTTAAACTGTCTTGACATGCTGCCCAGCCAGTCTTCAGAGCAACTGGAAAGCATGGGATGTCTAGGAAGGTATCAGAGACAGTGAAAAAGATGTGGTGCTTATCAAGGTGCTGACTGAATGGATTCCACGGTGTTAACTGTGAATCCATCTGCTTTTGCCAGATGTTAAATAATTAACCTCATCTCGACACGACATAATCTATTCTTAATATATCCTCTTTTCTTCAGACTCTTGTTTCAGTTTACACAATTAACCCAGAGCCAAGAAATAGATGTGAGCCATTCCATATGGCGTCATGCCTTGTTCCCAAGTGAGAATGTATAGAAGAACTATTCACAAGTCTACCAGGAAAGTTACCTCAGCTCCTCTTTGTGTCACTGGGTTCAACTGAAATCCATTCAGTACAAAACCACTGCAAAGGGAGGTGAGCCTAAAACACGGTAGCAGTACCTTGGATCTTGTACAACTCCAGGACCACTCAGTCTAAAGTACAATTCAGTGAAACTTTTGGATGCTTAGATGTCACCCAACAGAGAAAATCCACTGGAGTGTTGCAGCACTCTGGAGCTGCCCCTCCACTGGAAGCCGCACAAAAGAGAATGTCAAAAATTTCTATGTCATTCTAAGACACCCCGTAACAAAGTAATTCACCAATCACAAAATCTAGCCAATGTATCACCCTTTTGAGCCTTGGGAATAACACACAGGGAAGATGAATGGAAACATGAGACTGTCCTTTTGTCCGCTTTTCCCTTACAAATCTTAAATTCAAAATACATTCTATACAGTATAATAAAACTTCAGAAGCACTAATGCATAGTCTATAGGAGTGAAAAGAGAAGCAAAGAAGTGGGCAGTCTCAGAATGGTTTTCTTTGTAATTGCCTACTGCAGTTGGAATGAAACATTCTACTTAAATTATGCTTTATTCTGTGTTTTTTCTTTTAGTTTCAAAAGTGCAGAGACACTGCCGAAATGAAACATTCAGACTCCACTCAGTGTTAAATGACTGAAGATGATGTGCTTCCATGTAGTACAGTATCTCATTAAATCAGGGTCTAATCAAGCCATAAATGAAACATGTCAAGGCACTGGCTAGCCGAACTGTCTCATTAGTATCAGACCTCCGCTTTCAGAAAAACTCCCTAAAGACCAACTTTCAAAGCAGGAATAGTTTTGCTTCATGAAGAATATGGTGGTGAATAGTGTGTAGTTATGTTAGAGGGTTACTTCAGTGTGCTCACGAAGGGTTTGAAGTTTAATTCTGCACGATACACTGTTACTTCAGAGCACTTTCAACGCAGATTAGTTTAACAGAAATTGAAAATACCCATGAATCTACATGTGAACTGAAAGGTAGGATCCATCTTACCTATTGATCTGTGTTCTGCAGAACCGGTGCTTGATTCCAGTAGCCATCAACCTCTGATTCTGAACCAATGTGATGTCAACTCTGCTGCTCTGAGGGCCATATTCTGCCCTGTATTTGACAGTATATTTGGAACCAACGTGGTGAAACAACTGAATGTAGGAAATCCATTAGCAGCAACTCCACAATTCCTTACAGCTTCCTTTCGTGTCTTCTGAAACATGTTCTTCCCCTCTGTTACCTCTTAGTAGTGCCAAGGCTAGAGGAGGAGACATGAAGAACACAAAAATCTTTCCAGCATGCCTCTGTTTCAGGGGTGAGAAGAAAGATATGGACAAACTTGGCATGACTGAGGTGAAATATAAACTCATCCTGTATTTCTTTGCAAATGAACCTTGATAGAGATCTTCAGCATATTCCGTCTCCTGGCCACTGTCTCTTAATTACAGAGCTCCCTCTAAGATCTTTTACAAGAATTGTATCAGAGGGCAGCAGACAATTCTGATGCAGATAGTAGCAAAAATCTGACATTCAGCACCTTGCACAGGAGGGCAGGGTTGAGAAATAAAGCTCAAAAATTCTTATAAATTTAATGGGATCTGTAGATGTTCAGATAAAGTAGACATGACCTCAATCCTTAGCATCCCCTCCAAAAAGCACAAAGAGTAATAATAAAGAGTGCTGATAATAAATGATATTAAATATAAGGAAAAAGTGCACAACACTCACTGACCATTTTGGAGAGCTGCAGGACTGAAATGACCTTTCTGTAATGTTGGAAAGTTTTCTAAAAAGAAGTGTTTAAGTTTCATAAGCAGAGAGATTAACTCCCAGCATTACAGAAGTCAGTGGGAGTTCTGCCATTGACTTAATGGATCATGCTTTTTTAAGTGACTGAAAGGGAGGAAAGCGTGTAACATAGTTAGCATTTGGAAGAAAAGGCAGGAGCGTTGAATTTGCTGGAAGATGTCCTGGAAGAGTAAGGTTGCAAACATGAAGCATATGTGTAATTTGAAGCAGAGGGGCTCCTCACATGCAAAAAGCTAAGCACGCTACCAAGTCGTCATGGAACTGGGATCTTGAACATCCTTTGAGAGAGGTCATAGGTGCATGTCTGCTTGGAGGACACCCCATCACCACGTCTCCCACTTTTTGGATTTCATTAAGAGACAGCTATTACATTAATCTTGGTATCAATAACACACCACAAATGAATCTTTTTTCTTTTTCAGCTTTTGGGGATCTTTCTCTTCATTAAACTTCTCTCCCTCTCCCTTTGGAAATGAGAATCTTTACGTTAAGAAAGAGGATTCAATAACTATTACAATAGTTAATTTAAGGCACAGAAATTCTTCTTACACCATGGCTTGTGACCAAAAATGGTAAAATTTTTTCCATCAGAAATATCACTTAATTTTGTTGGTTTTCTGGTATCCTTACATTGTGCAGTACTTGGCTTTATTTTTAAAAGTGTTGAAGCTTTCTTCCCTCAAAATTAGAAAATTTCAAAACCAGTACTCTTAGAGTGCAACAAAATACACTCTGTAGTACCTTTCAAGACAGATCACATCAAAAAAAAAAAAAAAAAGGTGCAGTATACCAGTGAAGGTTGTCCTGTGTCAGTTCCAAAAACTGAAACAATTACACAAAATAACAGAGAAAGACTAAAAAATGCAAAATGGGTAATAAATGGTATTTTTCTATTTCCAGAGGTAGTTTCTTTTCTTTAAAAAAAAAGGAAAGTCGCAAATGACAAAGTCTCCCCAACTTCCAAGAGCAATGAGTGATCCAGGCCAACATCAGTACTACATGTCAGTCTTGGGAAATGGTACAAGTCAATCAAAGCAAAGTACTGCGGTGGCAGTCACTGAAGCATGTGCCTGACTAATTACAAGAACTGGTGTCCAGTGTGTCCTTCGTGTCCATGGGCCTAGCTGCGTGCTTGGGACCTAAATTTCAGTAAGTACTGCCCATATGCCGGTTATAAATATTGCTTTAGTTCTGCTGCTATGAATCAGAACAGCTGCAGGTTTTCGGAATTGCATGTGAGGTGCAGTGTACACACACACACATAAAAAAAAAAGTAGCTCCCCATTTAAGGAAATAAAAATGCCCTTATAAATGTCCAGTGCCGTATCAGTAACAACATGTGTCAGCCAAGATTATTGCTTTTTTATCACAGCTATACTCTTTATCGTGTTTGAATACTGTCTCTTCCATCAGCATAGCTCTCCTGCTGTTTACCCCTTTGGTCTATCTTTGCATTCTCTCTGTGTAAGTATAATAAATGTGTTATACGACTGGTATTTCAGACAGTGAAACCAGCAATCACTCCCTGGTGCTGGCATTTCACCTTTGACTCAGCACCCTGGAATCCTGCCAGATGCTCTGGCGTTCTCAGGCTGCGGCACCGGCTGCAACCGAGCAGGGGACAGGTATCAGGCATGTCACCAATGACACCACTAGTGACTCTGCGCACACTGCTGGCTATTACTAAATGTTATTTGTTACAGCGATGCTACAAATTGGACTCTCTTCTATTGAGTACCAGTGAGAGTTTAAAAATACGTTTCAAATGTCCTCATCACGTTTTTTAACTTTTGTAAAAAGAGTCAAATCTTCCCTTCCTCCCATCTCTTCCACCCCCCTGCCAAGTCATGTCTGTGATCAAGCGACATGGGAGCCGGCATGTGACTATTGAAATCCCATTCAGATGGGCTGAAGAGTGTCTTTATGTAAAGAAAAAAACCACAAAGTAAAATATTCTCCAGGATTGTTTCGAACACTCAGTTTATCTCTGTGTTGTTGGAATGTTATTTTCAGAAAAAGGCTGAATCTGCAGAGCTCCTTGGAGCGCTAGCCTTGTTAACTCCCATGATTTTATCAGGAGTCTCGTGATACTTGCCGTCCTGCTAAAAGCCTTGCTGCAGCACGGAAAATATTAGAGAATCCACTATTCCACAATTAAACAAACCAAAGTGGGGGTTCACAGTTGGGAAGAAAACTCACAACGCATAGACCCTAAAGCTGAAAAAGCTAAATTCATAAATTTGCGGGGGAGAAGGCGGAGGCAACTCAAGAGGTTTATGTGTGTTATCGGCAATGTTAGCACGTGCCCTGGGCTTGTGGCTCTCGTATATGTGATGGCTCTGTTACAAAGGCAAAGGCCAGCAGCAGAACTCAAAGCCAGACGTATTTAAAACTTCAAATGTTCCGAAGGCTGGGTTGGGCCCTGTGAGGACAGCTCACAGTCAGAAGCGGTGCAAAGCTGCCTGTCACCAGAACAAGCAAGACAAAGCCCTGCCCAGCTCCTAGGCAAGAAAAAGCTAAGCAATAGCTCACTTCCCCATGCGACAGGCAAGATGAGAGAAGCAAAAAGAGTCATGGTCTTGCATCACTTGCTCCCTTATCCGAGGAGGCGGAGGACTGGCAACTTGCCAGGACTTTTCACTCTATTTTTCTTTATGCTGTACATACAGAAAATAAAAAGGAGGAATCTGGCCCTTGGGTTTTGATTGCTAATAACTTATCACATAGTGACTAGTGAAAGGCATGCCTTAAAACATCAACATTGGCACCTACTACTTTGTTTTGCAAAGGACTTCATCCTGTCTCCCCCTCCCCCTCTTCCACACGCACACACACACATACTTCAGGCATTTTTCTGTTCCTGTCTTTGTTTTCATTAGTGATATAAGAATGCATCCAGCCTCACTTCCAACACGTTTTCTTAAACAGTGCAGAGACAGACATATTTTCCTAAATGCCTTCCACTTGCATTCTGGTTAAAAAAACTGCTAAAGAAATTTTGAGAGAGAGAAACTACCTCTATCCCACAGCAACTGTGGTAGGCAGAGTTTTTCAGCCCTTAGAGGTCCCTAGAGAACTTTGAACACATTTACTAATATCAAAGCAGGGCAATAGCTTTTCAATGACATCATCTTCCCACTCCCTGTAACTGAGAACTCACCGTTCCCTGAACTAGATAGAGTCAGGAGGTTTGAATGCCAAAGGTCTTACACCATAGTTTCACCTACAAGTTTTAGGATTTTCAGGCAATCAGTAGCTGACCTGCTGCATTTAATATAATTTGCTAGTGGCCAAGTTCTTTGCTGTCTACACATCAATACTAAAGAGTTACCCATGTCAAACTGCAAGGTTTATTTTAAGACATCCCTAAGAGGCTTGAATCCAGTATTAAAATGATATGTGTTCTTAAAAAATGCATGAGATCCTTAATATCCAAACTTAGGGCTCAATTATATTCACAGATGTATTCTGGGAGTGAATCAGTGCATGAATAGGGAAAGCTGCCCACAGCAGAATGAATGTTCAAGGTACACGGTAGCAAACCCTTGTGAAAAACGAACCTTTAGGTTGCAGCGATACTCTCCGTGTCCGATACATTACACTGAAGACAAAGACGATCTCAGGCAAATACAAATCCTTTCCACTGATATAGCCTGGAACACTGTAAATGCAGTTTACAGCCAACATTTGTTGTGTTTTAGGGAAAAAAGAAACATATACAAACAACTGTTCTTTTCCATCCTGAAACAATGGAATAACACATGATAGCTCCTTTACAGTGGTGAAATTCTGACAGTGATCTCAGCAGCTGCTTAGCCACCAACCACAGCATTTACAACTGGTTAATTACAGACACCCAAGCCCTTGCAACACATTTTGCTTTCATGGCCCAAACAGTATAATCAGTGACTTTATCCAGGACTGCACAATAACGTCTCTGTTTATCAGAGAACAGAGCATAGTAACTTATCCCAGATTCATCATGGTCAACTTAAACATATCAACTTAAATTTTCTGTTTTCTTGTTTAAACTAAAAAAAAAGGAAAAAGGGAGTTGAAAAGGTTTGTTTTTTTCTTTTATAAAAATGCAAAAGCAAAAAAACCTGCAGATTAAGCTTGACTAGCCCTTAGCAAGATGCTTTTTCTGTGCCATGATTATAACAATTTGATTGTGAAGGTGGAAGGATGGAAAGGATGTTCAAATTGACACACTTCAGATCAGTGTGACACACTTCACAACTACTTGCATTCAGGCAGACTCCTCTGGGTTTGGCTGAAGAACTCAGGCACGAGAGATGCAGGCTATCTAGGACTATCCATCACATAGCTCTCAGGAAGAACTAGCATAAATGAACCTGCAGGATGGATATTAAATATAGTAAACAGAGTAAAACAAAATCAGAACCTAGGGAGACTACTGAGTTTACTCAAAAGGACCAGAGCTCTCTGTGTGTCTAATTCTGCTTGCCTATGAATACCAAATGCATTTAAAAGTTTTATCATTCCTCTTTCCTGTGGTGGAGGGGGAACTGAGGCACAAAAAAAGTGCAAGTTAATTTTTCAACTGCCCCTTATTTTTGAGGACCTGATATAACACTCGATTTTTAGGGCAGAAGATCAGGAAGAAAACCCTGAAGAACATGTAAGACACCCCCCACCCCCCCATCTCTTATTAATAGGCTCAGAACAGTCATTTATGTTGTACAGAGTGAGTCAGTAACTGGGATTCACATACAGATCCGATGGATCATCCAGAACACAGCCTGCCAGACGCTGTTCCCAAATAACATTTGAAACCTGGGGGAGGGGGGAAACAATAATAGTACTGAAACTAAACACTGGATTGGGCCTTTATTTTCTAGCCACTTTAACAGCAGAAAGGGCTTTTGCCAACTGATTTTGCCCAGGAAATGAATTCCAACCTGTTATGTAAAAGCCCTAATGGATTCCTGCTCTGCTGAATCAGCGGTGCAGCGAAAGCAGACCACCTCCGCCTGCGAGCCCAGCGAGCCCCAGTCCTGCTCAAATGCGACTGAAACCACTGCATGCTTCATATTTTGAAAGATAACCTAAACACGTCTTTAAAACCCACCAGAGTCAAGAAAAAGCTAGAGGTTGTATGTTAGGTGACAAGCGGAATGAACTTCTAGGTATTTTTCAAATCTCATTGCTGTAAATAAGAAACAGCTGACTATGAGCCTGCAAATTCCAGTTGAGAAAGCTCTGATGATATTAATGCATTATGTTGTGTCCAGAATCCCTTGATAGAATTACAACATTACTGTACACAGCTGGGTGGATATCATTATGCTGCACAAAGAAATCAGAGATTATACTATCAGGAATAAATGCAACTGAGATACGACACTAATGCACTTTAATACAAAGCTGGTGTCTCCAAATTTAGTACAGTATGTTTTTTCAACGCTAACTTTCTAACAACATGGACAAATAAAGCCATGCATGCACTGGCAAACTACCCCATGTGGCTAGAGAAGTTTGCTGATGACAGCCTTGTTATTGTAACAGGAAGTGACTCAGCCTTGGCAACAAGAGATCAGATATTTTATTCAGAAGCATTAGGTAATTTTTTTTTTTCCCCTAACCAACCAACAGTTTCACAAGGCAACTGGTTTTGTTTGAAAAATAAGTATCTATTTTGAAAGTGATTTGCTGAGGGAGTGGAGTTAAACATTTATGGTTAGGAATAACCACTCGGTTTAATTCAAGGCATCTGGAAACCTCTTGTCCTTTTAACTCTCTCAAATTTGCTGCCTGTACAAAATTCCACCCCCTCAGGCAAGAGTTCTCCCACATGGGTGAGTAAAGTATCACAGGCTACATTATCATCATGAGAGTGAGGATGAGTGAGGAGATTTGTGCCCAGACCAGTAACTTTCCATGACAATTACACGACTGATGTCAGCGTTACAGCTAAAGTAAAACTACTTCACACAGGCATTACAGCTGAAGCAAATATATGCCTTGTTGTAACGGCCTATTACATGATCTTTCATCAGTCATCTATAAATGGCACATGATGTGATGCTGCTTCTCCTAAAATCAGTGCAAAACAAAAATTCTCCTAATATCTGGCATCCAGCCTGGCCTAGAACAGTTCCTTTTCTTCTCTGCTTCTGCACTGTCACTCACCGCATGTATCTTTTGCATTACATATAAGCTCACACAAATACACGGAGACAGAAGAAATAGTTTTCCTTCAAATGCTACGCTGGCATTACCCATTTTTGCTTCAAGTACCTTTTAGCACAGTTCACAACTGCGTAAGGGTTGCACAAAAAGAAACTAACTGTTCAAGCCAAATTAAAATTCTCCCTCTAACGATAAAGAGTAAACACGCCACCAGCTGCAGCACTCCTAGAACAGGGTTTCGTCATCTTCATAATATTTTCCTGATCTGTTGTCAGTTTTATATTTTTAAAATACCAAGGAAGCATAATACTCCACATCACAATGACTCAAATATCCCATATAAACATATAAATAACAAACATTGCTAGCTTTTTATCTTGGGCAGGGAGCAAGCAAAAAAAAAGTTCATGGGGGTATGTTAAAAACTCTATAGCAACAGTGTTTATCTATTGCCTCCATACTATGCCCAGAGCCTAATTTTAGGTATTAAAAATAAAACTCCGGACAATTTCCTGCAACAGGCACTGCAAGAACACAGTAAGGCCTCAAGCATTCTTCTCTGACATCAAAATGCATTATTTTTGTAAATGTGTGAAAAATTAAAATACTTCAAAAAGCCATTAGAGTGAATATGAATTTACAATTCAGCGTTAAATGAAATATATCCTGAGAAACCTCAGCGCCCTACATTATTTTGCTGTTATCTTCCTTGTGACACAAGTAGTATTTTATAATTCCAACCCACTAAAACAGCAGATTTCTTAATTTTGCTGCTAAAGCAACATGGTTTTCTGTGCCCTGTCAAACAGCATTTTTATCTTCCAGCAGGAAAAAAATAGCTATCTTGTTCCACCATCTGCCAAAACCTACTAAACACAGGGTGTGCTTCTGTGATTCCAAATTGCAGAAGCTTAAGTAACTCCAGTGTTATACCTATTAAATATACTGACAATCAGACCCTAGCATTTTCAAAGCACTGTGGCACTTTATTTAAGAAAGGTTTTTTCTACCACACCGTTCCAGGGTTCACCTGCTAACGCGGTCTACGTTTCAGTTAGCTGTCCTTTCTGAGCACCGCTGCGTATCAGATGATTTTAACTAGATGGTCATCTCGAAGTGCTGGACAAAGGCTCACTATCCATTCATAGCTTAACACTAAATTTGAGAAACCATGTTCCTTTGTCCAACCGTATCACCATGGAACACAGAACGAACATAATTTCAGCTCTACTGCAAAACTCTTCCTATTCCATATCAGGTCTCCTGATACAGTACACTACTGCAATTGTCTGACAAAACTTACTGCCTGAGAATTGCAATTTTATACATGAACACTCACACACATATATATGTCATTTTTTTATATATCTTATATTTGCTCAGACAGACTTGAAAACACAAGCCCCCAGTGTTTTAACACTTGAAGGATAATAAAAGGAACTTACATTTCTTATTATCCACATTTCACTCCTTTAAAGCCAATGTTGTGCTTTTCTGGGACCTAACATTTAATATATGAATGCTTGGAGTCAGCTTTCTCTGCATTATATTCAACAGGCAGGAATATATTGCCATCTTCCATTGGCACCATGTCAGTTTTATGATTACAAATCCTCCATTCGCATGTGTTCTTCTCAACAGCACTCATGTTTTAATGGGCCTCCATCATACATGAAGCCTTAATCTAGGAACTGACAAGTTTCAACCCTGATGTTATATTTCTTACTGAAATAGAGACTCCAGAGCTCTGATTTAGCACGCTCAGTCAGGAGCAGCAGTTGACAGGAACAGATAAACCCTAACCTGCTTGTTACTGTGTGCACCTCCCGGCTTCGTCTCAGGCCAGGCTGACCCAAGGAGAGGGGGATGTAGAAAACGTTTTCGTTTTTTTCAAATAAATGGCTTTTTTTTTTCATTCTTTGTGGAACAAGGTATTATTTTAACTTATTATGAGGCGCAGTAGCAACTAACAATATTCATGATTTGTAAAGCTAGGAAGATAATGCAAGTTACATTTTCATAAGGACAAAATATTTTTCCAGTTGTATACATTCGTGATGCTGCTGTAATGCATTTTAATGGTCTCAAGTTCTAAAATTAAAAGATTCCGAAAACTCATTTTGGGCATGAAAAATGAATTCCCTATAAACTACACAAGCTTTTGGTGGAATACAAATGTCAAACATACATAGAGAGACCTATTAAATCATATTCTGATCGTTTTTGTCTTCAATATGTTCTGCAGCATATAAAATAAGGGGGAAAATAGCAAAACTGTGCAGAAACTCTGCAGAACAACAGAAAAAGGAAACAGGTTGCATAGGAGACAAGCTCTCCTTGAAACTAAAGGCACAGGAACTCTAGTTAGAAAAAGTATTTCAGAAAGTGGTCTTCATTTGCCTAACTGATTCTAAAAGTGATCCTGATGGGGTCACAGAAATAGTAGTCAGAATGGGAGAAAAACAAACTCTTATGAATCACAGGAATGAATAGAGAAAATGTACTACATTGAAATTATATCCTGATCTAATGTAGAAAAATTTTGCTCTTCCTAATATTCTCCACTTCCCTGAGGATTTCACTGCAGGATAATGTAGCCTCTAACATCTTCAAGGAATTGCAAGCATATTGCGCCAATAAAGATGCAGTTCTCAGGTATTTTACCAAGTCTGTATACTTCCTCCATAATTAGCCTCCTAAGTTTATCTTTCTTGTTATTGTTGTTTGATATTTTAAAGTGAAGATGTATGGAATATGTGCCCTCCTAGAGGTCTTATAGAATTCCAAGCCTTGCAGACTTTTTGTGCTTGGGTTTGAAGGCCATGATTAGGGACTGGAACATCTTTTCTATGAGGAGATGTTAAGAGAGCTGGGACTGTTCAGCCTGGACAAGAGAAGGCTTGGGGGATCTTCTCAATATGTATAAATACCCGATGGGAGGGAAAAAAGAAGAGGGAGCCAGGCAGGACAGAAGGCAATGGGCATAAAGTAAAAACCATGAAATTCAATATGAACACAAGAAAACGCGCTTTTTTTTTACTGTAACAGTGGTCAAAGACTGGCACAGGTTGCTCAGAGAGGCTGAGGAGTCTTCATCTGTGGAAATATTCATAACCCAACTGGACATTGGTCCTGGACAACCTGCTCTGGCTGACCCTGCTTGAGCAGAGGGGTTGGACAAAAAGTTCTCAAGTCCCTGCCAACCATTCTGTGATTCCATGAATATTTTTTATCTGTTTCAGGATATTTACACTACCTGATTCTTCTCCTAGATTTACTAGTCTTGCCTTCCCTAATGACTTCCACAGCCAACAAGGTCATAGGCCAGTCCCTGTAAGCAAGTAATCTGCTTCCTGCTGGCTAGATAGGAGCTCGCTTTCCTCTGTGCTCTACAACATTTCCCAATTCATGTTCATTCTGACTAGAACTTTTTGTAGCTTGGGTTTTCTGGCTTTATTCCACACGCCGAGGTTCTTTTCCTAGCAAAAAAACCCCAGCAGTCTAAGGTAGGGCACAGTTGTTCTAGTAGGAAGCTGGGACACAGCTAGGTTACCCTGTTGAATATGAAAGCTCAGAAACATTCTTTGGCCCTCCCTGCATGTAAATGCAGAGTTCGTAACACTTCCTGGCAAACTAAAGCTGATGATATAGAACTGACTTTTAAAAACATGAAATCCTCTCTTGCCTCAGTTTGTGATGTGATTGTGGTCTGAGGTTGTGCATGTCTGGAATAGGTTAGATTTTCCTTCAGTATTGTCTCACCAATGATCCACAAGTCCATCACCTACCAGAAAACCTGGATGGCAGTTACAAAAACATATCTTTTGCCAAATAGGATTTCAACTATTAATTCTTGTCTTTCAAGAAAAAAAAAAATGCTAGCAGTTCTTCATGAATTCTAAACTTATTATCACAGATTACCAACATTTACTTAATGCTGTAAAATTGTATCACTTTTGGAATAGGCTTTTGTGCTCCAGTTCCTCTTCTGAGTTGTCTATTTCTTCTTCTGCAGTTTATACATATTTCCTGTTAACCATAAAATGGGGAAAGAGCAATCATCATACACAGCTCTTAACAATGATGCGTTTCCATCTCTGAAGAGTAAGAGCCTGTGGAGCAGGTACTATAATGGTCATAAATGCACATTGCGAATCAGTTCAATAAATTCAATACACTTCTTGTTAAAACTATTGCAACAAAAGATACTTTAACTCCTAACAGAAGGGAAAGCAGGCAACCTTTCTGCACATTTATGAAAATATTTGTAGTTTTGGTTTGAGGAATGTGACATATTACAGACCAAAGAGGAAAGCAAATCTTACATAGAAAAATTAAGTAAATATAATAATGAATGAAAAAAGGTCAATACTTTAACAAATATTTAGGAGTTCCCAGAGAAACATTTCCTGAGTTCTTTATGACTCTCTGAATTTCACAAAGAATAAGGATGGGAGTCATGGCTGTAAAAATAAAGTTGTGTGGGAAATACGACATACAAGGACATGTGGCAGGTACAGGCAAAATTCCAGTGACGATGCAGAACAGTCACCCTGATCACACCAACAGTCTTGTTGAAGAGAAGATACCAGACAATGGAATATCCACTCCCACGAGAGAGTCTGAAAGACTAAGGTGTGTTGGAGGTGAGTAAGTGCCAGCTCAGATTTGCCTCCAGCTCCGCTGTACCTCCTCGTGAAACTCATGCAAGGACAATCTTGACTGTCTTTTAAACAACAGCACTGTAAATGACACTAAACTTCCCCTTCTTTTTTGTGTTGTGTAACACGCAGATGCTGGACAATCACCAGTCCTTGCTTTTTGATAGAGCTTGAAAGTGGGAACTGAACTAACAACTCTAGTTGAGTGTTCATTTCAAAAGGCAAAAAGCCTATTTAAAGGCTGAAATATGTCTGCTATGTATCTTAAAAAGTGAATGCATGCATATTTGCTTCAAATACTGCTTGATGACTAAAGAACATGTGATACCATCAGAATACTAGTTTCTATGCTACACAAACACAATATTTTGCTCTTAAGAAGCTAAACATATCTTAATATTAAAAGACTCACATAGCTGAGGATTTCCATTATGTAAAGGGCAACACAAGCAATCACAGGAGTCCAGCAAGGGTACGTAGTTGTTCCTGCTCAGAGCTGCAGCATGTGAGATGACTGGAAGGGACCTACCTAGGTATCGAGCCTAAGCCCCCATTGTCACAGAACAGACAACCATCAATGAAATAACACTAAAAGCCAAATAAGAGATTAGACAAATCTGTAAGTCTATAAACGCGTTTTTTAAGGTACAGATACCGCATCTAACATCAATAGCCCAACAACTCTGAATGCTAAGGGAACAGAAAGGGAACTGACTGCAGAAAGCAGCTAGGCTCACGCGCTCTCCCTAACTAAAATGATTGCCACTGGGCTCTTTGTCCTTGTTATTTTAAAGGGAGAATCCAAATCTAGTCCTTCATTACCACCAGTTCAGAAGTTGAATTTCTGACATTTCTGCATAAATTTTATCATGGTTGAAGAGAGGATACTGAACTTGACATACCATTGACTTGATCCAATAGGGCTGCCTTCTTTTCTTACTGCTAATTAATGGCATTTTTGTTCCACTACCCCTACTGCAAGATTTAATACGCAACCTTGTTCCCAGTCTAAACCAAAACCATAAAACATCCCAGTTTCCGGCCTAGATCTTTCCATAACCACCTTCAATATGAATCGCCTTTTGCCCATCACATTTATTAACTATTTCTTCCTCTGCTATATTTTTTTCCTTCTCATTCAGAGAACAAATATATACCCTCTCAGCTGTTCTCTTTTTGGCTAAATGAGTAAATGAGCATCACTTTTTATTCTCCCTTACAACAAAAGTTCTGTAGGCCATGTGTCACCCTTCTCTGCAACTTTTCACATGCAGCGTATTTCCTAAACGTGAAAGACCACAGTTAGATACAGTATTCCAGACACGATCAAACTTACATCTTTGCACGTTAGTATCTATCTCTGGAAATGCCTATTGCACCCTACGATTTCATTTGCCTTCCTGCCTCTGGCTGAAATTCCTCTCCTGAACCAGGTGATCTCACAATCAGGTGATCCCATGATCGCTGATTAAATGGCCTATCCGCTCTTCTGTCAGGTCTAACTGATGATCTCTCGCAGTGCAAAATAAATCCTTGGGGTTGGTATATAAGTGCATGACCCTGAATTTCAAATTGTTTTTTTCTTTCCATTGATATTACCCCAGCCCTCAAGGCCATTTCTTTTTCCGTAGTACTACAGTACAATCCATCTCTGTATTGACAACACCTCCCAGCTTTGTGCCATCACTGTATTTCATTACTACATTCCTACTTCTTCTGCCAAGGTCAGGAATGGAAATATTAATAATAATTCTCTATGCAATATCAATTCAAATATTTTCATGAAGTCGAGGAAAATTGGGTCTGTCAGAGTTCCCTTGAGAAAATCTATTGATTTTCTCTTGATAAGAGAAAATCTATTCTCTTATCAGTGAAATGTCTAATTAATGATATCATGTTAGCCTAATGAAATCTAAATTAGACACCAGAGGAGTCTCTATGAAAGCCAGCAGAAGGATCATAATTCTGTATTTTTAATCTGATTGAGATCCTATTAAAATCTGAAAAGATTTCCAATGAACTGAGAAAGAATTCAGTGAAATACCTAGCATGATGCTTGATGACATCTGTAATATTAAAAGCAACATCCAACAGATAAATTAAGTAAATCCTAAATATTATTTTTCAGGCTTCTTAAAAATCATGACACTGTTCTGAAAGTCAGTATTTTTTTATCTCACTAGTGTGTTAGTGGTGTTGTGTTTGGGCTTCCGGTTGTTGAGTCCTTGAAAGGCACCTTCGTTGCCATTTTCTCAAATGTAAAAAGGCAGTGACAGCCTATTTATTTTTCTGGTGGAATTCAGATTTTCACCTATCCACTTGCCTCCAGGAAACAGGGCTTAAAATTAAAAACAAATATTGTTAAATTTTTTAGAGGTGTGTGAGTGTCAGATGCAGTTAGGCACATGCAGAACTTTTGAGGGGCTAGGGAAAAGGGGCATTTTACAAATAATTAAATATCATGCTGAGAGTTGCCATCATATTGAATTTTCACAGGAAAAGTAATTTCACAAAGTGATTGTTGCTCTAGAGATTTTATAAGTGGTCTGTACTACTGCAATTGTACTGAAATAAAAGTACATCCACTGAGATTACAATGGATGAAAGAATTACACACATTGTGTATTTATCTAACTCTGTCCTACTTCAGCCTCCTAGTACGAAAACAAATGTTCCATACGTCATCTCAAGACAGAAGCATGGATGATGGATACATGGATGTGTCTCAAGATTGAAAAAAACCTAAAGCAACACTGAAACGCCATAGGAAGTAAGTGAATGGATTGGAAAGGACGCTGGTTTGGGTGACAGTTTGAGATGGGAGGTTGGTGTTTTGGGGCACTATTAGACCCTGGGATGCACCTCAAGGGTTAAGTAACAGTCCTGGCAAAGACCTCTTTCCTTGGTGAGACAAGCACAACCACTTATTCCAGTTGAAGAGGTTTTTGCAGGTATCCTGCCCTTTGGCAATGTGCAGATTAAGCGGCTGGTGGTGGGCACTCTGTCTGAAGCTACACCAATGATTATTCAGATATAAGAGCTACTGCTGAACACAGCTGTCTGACAAGGCACAGTTTCATGAAGCCAGCTTGTTACACCTGAGTTTAGAGTTTGCAGGAGCTATTGACTTGTGGCTGATATTCATAGTAACACATTTCAATGGGATAGGCAGTAGCTAATAAAAAATCATGTTTATTCTCTCTGTAGAACTATTGTTGTAACTCACAGAAGTGCTCAGACTAGTGCCCGTTTTTAAACACTCTCCATAACACATTTTCAGTAGGAAGTCTTTCACCCTGAAACTATATCCAGAGTCCACGTTCATTAACCTTCCACGCATGCCACAAGGCTCATCTTTTCATCCCACAGGGATCTGAGAAGATTGAAAGCTACTGGATTAAAAGGAATTTTACTTGAGCAAGCCGTGTTTCTATTTCTGAAAAATCTCCAGGAGACCTTATTTACATTTAATTGCATTTTTTTTGAATTTTCAATTTTTGTGTCATTTTAATTTGTGAAGCAGCATCTATAGCACTGTCTGATACTTTACAAATGTGCAGAGGCACCACACGCTCTGAGTTATAGTTCATGGAGGCAAGGAATTGATGGTGTTTTAATTATCTGTACACATGCACCATTGTGTGCTCGTGTGTTCACTCAGATAAGAAGTTTTTACTCTCCTTCGAACAAGGAGGCACCTTTACAATACCCAACATTTTTGTGCTTCACTTTCCACACCGCTTTCCATGACACTCTGACCAGTTATTCTTTTTCCTTCTATGACTTCTTCTCCCCTGTGATCACATTTAGGCACATCCCCTTTCAAATTATGAGACAACCTCCCTAAAAGGAACACGGTCTTTTCAAGAGTTGCTGCCTACATCGCTAAGAAATAATACTATGAACATTAGCCAAAAGCTAGAGAGCAATTCTTCAGAGCTTTGGGCCCAGCAGCAGCCAAAGGAGCAAAGGGTGGAACCCCCCAAAGCTTCAGAGGACATTCCCACCATGTAGCAATAATGAGTCACAGTGAAGCAAAGGCCATCTGTTCATCTGGACACAGATACTGCTTGTCACTAGCAGGAAACATTTCCACTGAAGAATCTCACTGCAACCTTAACCTCCCCCCGTAAACAAGCTTTCGGTGTTTCAGATCTTCTAGTCTGCAGATTGGGAATATGGCAGCTTCCTTTCACCCTGTTTTGCCTGTCTTATCTTTTTCGAAAACAGGCTGGTCAGGCAAGAGATTGCCTGTGTGTATGTATCTATCGCTACAGCTCAGATAGTACCACGAGGTCTCCAAGTCAACTCATGAGTCTAGCCGTTCTCACCAAGCCCGAAGCATTCAAATGCAGCGACACAGAGGATCCCAACGTTCAGCCAGATGCGGTGCCATGCTGGTGAGGACCTCTGGCAGCAGCACCTTCCCACTCCTCCCTGCCGCTCCCGCTGCTACGTGACTTAGCCAAGGTGGGACCCCTCTTCATCCTGGGAAATTGCCGTGTTACATCCTTCCCCCTAAAGACAATCCTGACATGGACTATTGGTGAAACTGGGAAAAGTGCAGTCATAATCAATATGTTGTACCTTGAAATAGTTAGCGGCAGAAATACGCTCTGTAAAGGGACCAATCAGCCTAATTAAAGTCATGTTTAACTAATCTTGTTCGGATCGGGACTGTCATTTAGTGTGTGTTCTTGCCACATGTAGCGCAATGGGATTCAGTATTGCTGTTCCATGTAGGTGTTATCACAACATAAACAATGAATAATAATAACTACAGAAACAGAAATCTTTTTTTTTTTTTTTTCCCCCCCTAGCATGACAGCTTCTGTAGGCATCGTATTTCAATTTGCTTGACTATAGCATAGTTTGGGTCATCACTCTGTAAATGTTTAGCAACTCACATGCGCAGGACGGGTGGCTAATTCTTTTCATGTGTGCAATGTTTTGGATCAAATTATTTCCACAGTCATTCTGATGGATTAGGTTTCAGGTAGACAAGACCCAAAAAATCAGATACGCTCTCAAAGACCCTGCTGTACTGAAGACATTCTTAACAATGACATTTAGAAAGAATGAGAAAGTACTTCTTACTTCTATCAAAATGAGATTTACAACATGTAGGCACAATTATCTCAAAACGCTATGTTCTCAAAGGGCTATCAGCATTCTTTAAATAAAAGTGTGATTTCATATTAAATCAGATGATACTAAAAGGATCAGCTGGTTAAAGATTTCCTCCCTCAAAACAACAAGGCAATGCATTTGTTTCAAAGAATGTAACTTTTGATTTCTATCGTGCCTCTGAAATCCATGATTTCCAAATAATTGCCAAATTAGATAAAAAAATACCCACATGAATAAATTTCATAAACTGCAAGAGAATGGAAAAGATCTAGAGAGAAAGATTTTGGCTTTTCTGTATGCATATTAAATTAATTGTTTGCCCCTTTAACGCAGCATGTTGCCTGGAACATTTAAACTCAAAAAGTGCTCATTTAAAGCAAAACATTTTTATTTGGCAAAGGTCTTCTAGGACATCTTCTAAAAAATGTCTACATGATTTTGAGGCAGAAGGATTAGATACAAATGACAGGCAAGGAAGACAGAGACTTAAAGACACGTAATTAAAAAATGCTAATAGATGATTGTTGCACCAGGTAAAAATTACATTGCATACACCTCCAAAGAAGACAGACAAGCTTCCCTGGAGAAATGTTGAAGGAAGCTGCCTATCTCTTGGGGGAAAAAAATAAAAGATTTAAAAAAATCACAAGGGGAAAAAGCTTTAAAAGGCTTGTGAAACTGCCAGCAGGAAATGAAATGACCACCACAGATAAGAACTCCATCAGGTTGTAAATGTATAGGAATAGGGTTAACACTTTGGTTGTTATTCAAAAGCAAATGAAAGATGAGCTTATGATAACAAGCTTGGATTAGGACTCAGAAGATCTGAGTTCATTTCTTGGCTCTGCCATAATCTCTCTCTTTGTGATTTTGGGCCAAAGCTTACATTTGGCATAGACTGAAGAAAGGAAGTAGCGTCCTTTTTGTATAGTTAGGGAACTGAGACCCAGAGATAATATTAGCCAAGGATTCACAATGCTTTATAGGCATTCACATTTCCAATAAATTTCCCTGCAGAGAAAGATGACTGAGAGTTGAGAGGTATCTTTGTGGGTCTGATCCTCCAATTACCTCTGTGTTTCCATTTCCTCATTATAGCATTCGGATAATAAATCATTTCGCTCACACTTTGCACAAAGACTGGGAGTTTTTGTTGGGTTTTTTCTCACCAGGCTGGAATATAAACTCTCAGGAAAAAACACTCTTTTTACACAGTCATTTATATATCTCTCACAACTTCGCAGTATCATAGCAAGGATCCAAGAAGCTTCCATGAATCAACACGTAACTAGTTATCATGTGTGTATATATACACCCGTTCATCTCAGATACTTACAGAGTAAATATCCTAGTGCATGAGAGCAATAATGACAATAATGTGAGTATATTGATGGGGTCTGTCTTGGGGCTTACACAGCAAATTGTAATTTCCCTGATTTCCCATGCACCAGGCTGAGTTTTGACACTGGCTGGGAGTAAACCCAGAGCACTTTAGTGGAAACTCAGGATTACTTCATCATAGTCACTTGCTTTTCATTTCCTTTCCCCTGCTGATCTTCCGAAGCTACCAGAGTTACCCGATGTGAATGAGATCTGAATCCTGCCCATTGGCAACAGCTACTGAAAACAGGAAATGGGATATTTCAAATAACAATAGGTGGGAACAGTGAGTAAAGGTTCACTACATGGTAACGGTGCTGACTCTTTAATGACTATGTTTATTTCCTCGTGTCCCAAAGAAGGCCACAGTTCATTTTGCTCTTGAATATGTATGTATGGCCATATGTACATCAGACACCGTATCTAATTTTGCAGCTTATGTTAATGGTGTGTGTGTGTGG
>NW_009260080.1:1572666-1573721 GCF_000687185.1 Egretta garzetta
GGGAAATCAGCACTGACTCTCACTTCTCATAAGGAGAAACACAATTAGATTGCTCTCCTGTGCCACGGCGCCAAGCAAACAAGTCAAATTGCAAGGGCCAAAAGGTTCATGCCATGCCCTGTTAATAGGAAAGCTCCCATTGTTGCAGCAACAGTTAAGGAGGGCTTTTTTCCTCCCGTGCACCACAGAAAGGGGTACGGTGACATAAGAGAGAAACGCTTTACAAAACCTACAACCCACATAATGCACTTCACGTAAAGTCAGAGCAGAGATGTTATGAGTTGGAAAAGATAGCCTGGGCCATGTAGTTCATTCCAAGCAAAGGCCTGCCGTTCTTGGCTGAGGCTTCCACACAACTCCTTGTCTCGTCTTGCCGTGACTAATTCCCAGAAAAGGCAGTTTCACAACCACTCCAAGCAAGCCAGCCCTATGTCTAATTGGCACCACTGCTTAGAAATTCTTCTCTGCATTCTTCTATGAAAGTTCGCTGTTACAATCTAATTCTGCACACTTCTCCTAAGCCTCACAAGCAGCTAGTGAGACGGTACAGCTATTTCTAACAATCATTAGGCCTCCAGTCTCTTGCTCCACAAAATGATTGGTTTATGTCTGGTTCCTTTTCTCACAGCTTCCAAAATTGGTCTGAAATAAGTTTCCCAGCTTAGTGGACTGTTAAATTAGGGTCACTAATTAGCAGTGGCAAAAAGGAAGAAATGGTCATATGAAAATGATAAAATGCCCAGCCACATAGGTTTTGGTTCTTTTTTTTTTTCTTTGCTCAAGCTTTTTTCACCATTAATCATAGCAATTTCTGCTCCTCCACCTGGGGAAGCAGTCACTAAACTTCCTAAGAGCAGCCAAGTAATTTGGCATCAGACAAGTCCCAGTTGCTCGTATTTGCTACTTCTTATGAGGATGCTTACCCTAAACCCCATCTTTCCTAAAGATGCTTTGCAAAGAAAGTGTGCTTTTCTTTTTATTTATTACCCGTATTCAGAAAGAAAGGTTTGGAAGGCTACATCCATTCTTTTTCTTTTTTTTTTTTTTTTTTTTTT
>NW_009260080.1:1573769-1578301 GCF_000687185.1 Egretta garzetta
AAGGTTTGGAAGGCTACACCCTTTTTTTTTTTTTTTTTTTTTTTTTTTTTTTTTTAAGAATATAAATGCAGGTTGTCTAAATCATGGAAGATTTTATGCACTGCTAGAAAAGTAGTCACCCTAAAGTTCAGATACCAGAAAAATGAAAACTGTTAACTTTTTGAAGTGCAATTTTTGTTTACCTGGTGAGTGCTTTTAAATACTTTAAAAACCTGTAAGTAATATTTGCTAAATTAGAAACCATGAAATACCTATTCAATTAGGACTTCTAACTACTAACAATACTCTCGTGTACTATTAAGCGGACTGTTCAACTGAGCCTCTTGTGGAAATAAGGTCTAACTTTTTGCTAATACAGTCACCCAAGAAAAAGCTGGAAGTGAACATACGTTTTGTTCATAAATATGTCCAGCAGCTAAGCATCAGGGAGGAAAAAGACGTACTTACAGCAGAAAGACAACACCGGCACATGAGGAAACAGGTGTAATAAACTGGTTGCAAAGAGGCCGGGAATTAGAGGACCGTCACTCGCAATTACAGCACCGAGAGACGGAATCACCTTTCCAGCGCCAGTTATGGCAACGGAGAATGTAATTGCCTCAAGGTGAGGGTACGCAGACTTAAGGAGGACATTCTACAGTATGTCTGCCTGGAAAAGGATTGTTTGTTGAGACCTTTTGTTCTAATGCTGTTTCTGGGTGCTGACGGGGATCGCAGACCAGTTCCCAAAGTGCTACCTTCTCATCGACTGTTTAGGCACATCGAGGGGTATCAAAGTGAAAACAGGAGCTTAAAAAGCATGAACTCCAAGGCTCCGTAACAGGTAAACTGTAGAAATTACATAGCTCCGGGTTTGGTCTGAATAGTAAAAACCAAACCAAAACAAAACACCCCACAACACCTCTCTTTGACTCCGCTGTGGGTCACTGGTTCACGTTCTGTTCACATTAGCTAATGACAACAATTTTTTCCCCTCCATTGTGGTTAATTGTTTACCAGTATTTGTAGGATAACACATCACCTCTCCTAACTGCTTTCTGTGTCTGCTAAACAAGTTCAGGTCACATTGACCTGAATTCTTCCTTACTGTATTTTTGTCATTATTTCTCTTTTAATTCTTTTACTTTTCACCTTGTCTTAGGCTAGCTTGCGGTCTGAAATGTAATTCTCTAATTCTGCCAGAGTGACAGATCAGGAATCACCCCACTTGCTTGCCTACTCATAACAGTTCTATTTATATATCCTCAAAGAGCATTTACTTTATCTGTGGTAGAATCACATTGCATGCTAGTTTTCGATTTAGCAACTTGCCTCGGAAGCAGATAATTTCAAGTAGTGTTCTCGGCTAACCGACAATGCTTTCATGCACTTGACACTCTCTCTTTCTCTTTCTCCCCAAATAAAGTCCATTTATCCTAATCAAACCACAAGCTATTGATTCCTGCCCATTTCATCTAACCTCCCTGAATCTGGCCATACGTGAACCATTTTCAAGAGGTTTTCTCCTCTTCTTACTCTCAGCACTGAATACAGTGCAGAGCAAGTTAATGTGTCCTCTAAAAATGCATGAATATTCTAAGAACAGACCAGGTGCTCCCCCTGCCTCACGTGGAGCTCAGCCCACCTGGAAAACACCGTCTGTCGCCTGCTACGCCAGAACGTAGACTTTCCAAGAACAGTCCAACATCCCTGACAAAAGCAGTTACTACGGAGAAGTGGTGGGGCATTTAATGTGGCAATACAGCTTTTCAGACAGAACCTTATTAAAATTAATGAACCAAAAAAAAATTAAAGCACACAGGACTTTTTTCTCTGCACATATTTGTGAATCAGCGGCCTTAAAAGGGTAAATTGGCTGATTATCGTAAATTGTGGACGGTCCTACTTAAAAGCCGTTGTGCAACTCCACAGGCAGAGCACCAACATTTGGAGTAATCCTGTATAATTTGTACTAACTTTTGCTACTTTTATAAATGACCTAGATCACAGAGAGTCAAAAACACACCAAACATTTACGGGACGGGAAGTAAATTGATGACTACCACTAGATAATCAAGCGCATAACATACTGAATTAGCTGTACAGCAGTCGCAAGAAATTTATCCAAGGAACTCAATAGCTGTATTCCCTACCTATTAGCAGGAACCCTGTACACAGGTTTCCGCATCCTTCACCACTACCATAAATGAAGAGGCCTCTGCTCTAAACCTCTGTCTCTGGTTGGCGCATCTAAATAAAGTGGTGTAGTCCCAAGGGACTGACTGATTTTGGCTTGGGTTTTTTTTTAAGTTAGAACATGTTTTCATTTAAGGTTTTCAAGGTAAATTCTACCCTGGTGCATGATTCAAAAAAATCCCAGTGGTATAAAATGGATATTTGAAACTTCGCTACTACGTATAGCTTGAAAAAAGTCATTAGGGACTAAATTACATCTTCGAGTATCTCCACTGGTTCATTCTTTCATTTTCTTTCATTTTGGGGCCTATTAAAATTTGTCCTAATGTTTATTATCCTCCATAGACTACAATAAATTCCCTTCAATTCACACGCCATCCCTTCGTTCCACCTGGCTGCTATTAGTGCCAGTAGTTTCCCTTCATGGAACAGTCTCCTAAACTGCAGCACGTTATTGACTCATTTTAATTCTGGATTAAAAATATATCGTGCAAAAACACTATGTCTGTTTACTTCACCGTGCAGTCTTACCCATTCTTTCTTATCTAGGATTGACCTTTAGTTCTAATGACGCTTTTTGTTACTTAAGATTAAAATTTGTTCGTACAGTTGTAACCTAGAACCAACACCACCAGTAACACTTATGTCAATTTTCTTTTAAATGCCCATTGATAGTGGCCTAATTAAAGCCAGCATTTAATCAGGATATAACCTAAACAGCTTTTACCGCACCATAGTCACATTTGTGGTACGGTTGTCTTTGATTTGGTTTATTTTTTCCTACGGCAATAATCCTCATCCTGCTCAACCAGTCCCAGACTGGCTGAACTGCAGAAAACCTTACTTGTCAACTCAAAATGTGTTTTATTAAAGGACCTTTCTTTTTCTTTTTAATATTGCATCTTCATCAGTTTACACCTGCTAAGCCCAGCTGTCCTTCACTGGCAGATACTGCCCATCTGAAGATAACCGTACAAAGTAAGATCCTTATGTTTCAAACTCCACATGGGCACACTAAATCTCACCTGGTCTCCGGCTAGCCCAGGTCTCTCTTACATGAAGCACAGCAAAAAAGGGGCAAGTATAAAACAGAAAGAGTGGACAGTTGTATTCACCCTTGCTGGCTTTGAAAAGAAACTCTTCTCCAAAGAGGGAGCGGGTCAGTTAAACAAACACTAAGGATTTCCAGAGACGTGTTACCAGGTTATATTTGACTGGAGCCCACACCGCATTTCAGGCCACAAAATATTTAACTCTACAGAACTAAAAGTAGACTCGAGTAAGGTGTGTAATTCATCTACTTACGAGGGATTTTTTTTTTTTCTTTCTACACTTTCCTTTGGAGGATCTAGTCTTGGCCACAAGTAGACACAAACCTATCTGCAGTACCTGTTGTCCGCAAGTAATTTTGGAAATATATTTGTTTGGCCACGTGAAGCCAAGTAAAGAATTACTGACTAAATCAAGTGAGCTTAGCTCTCTGGATTTAGACATTTGCAGTCTTCAGCACCGGCTCGTTCTTCTAAACACAAAATAATGCTCTAATTGACCTTGGCCTTTTTTTTCTTTCATAGGCATAGGAAAAGCCAACCATGAACACCAGCTGTCTGTTTATGGAATCACCACTTTAATAGTTTATGAGGGGCTAGGGGATGGAAAGTTCAGACCGACATTTTCACACCCACGGTCACCAGCTCGCAGAAGACAGTAGGCAGAAGAAACAGACATTAAGTACTTAGTTAACATCTGTAGGTAACTAGCAAGAGATACAGAGAAAAGTGGGTAAATGGAAATAACAGCGTAGAGATTATGATGGAAACATCAGCGGAAAATTAGAAGTCCTTTAATAGAAGACATTAGGAGCGTTTGTTCCATGTGCTGGACACCCCTTCGGAAAGCTAACCACCACATTTTCTTAAATTATATTAAGACATCTGTATCACAGGCAGGCCTAAGTCTTAAAAAAGCCGGTGATAACAACACGCAAATAAATTAGCTGTGCTCAGGTGGAAGCGGGCACCAAAGAACTTTTCCCGCAGAAGCACTGTCTGAGGGTGCCTGCCATGGTTCCCCTCCCCAGGGCAGCTGCGAGGCCCCCGCCCAGGGAGGAAGACCTCCAGGGCGATGCTGACCACCCCGTTCTGCTTTGAGCTCCAGCTCCGCACCGAAGCATCGCTGAGGGCCTCGGCTGCCCCTTGGGGGACACAGAACGGGAAGTGACCGCCCGGCCCTCCTGCTCGCTGGCAAAGCACGGCCCAGGCCTGCCGGGCGCGTGGCTTTTGCCTTGAAGCGTTGCGGGGAAGGTGCCACGGGCGGCTCGTGGTCACCCACCCCCACCGGGACAAGGCACCCCGAGA
>NW_009260080.1:1579522-1580026 GCF_000687185.1 Egretta garzetta
CGCCGGGGGGCCCGGCCGCCCCGCTCCCAGCCCCGGGAGCCCGGCGCTCCGCGCCCGCCTGCTCCACACCGAGTCCTGGCAAAAGTTTTGCGCTTGTACCGGGTCCAAACTCCACAGCTGGGTCTTGTCATCCGAGCTCCCTGCCTTGGCCGAGGGCTGCTTTTCTCCCCTTGCTGTGTTTGGGTTGTTTTTGTTTTTTAATTGTTTTGGGTTTTTGGGGTTTGGTTTTGTTTGTTTTTTTTTTTTTTTTTTTTCCTGGCGATGATGGGGGAAAAAACCCACCCCTCCAGGAGTGTGTGTACACATATGCACGCGCACCTACGTGTGTGCATGTACGCGTGTATGTCATGTAGCTGTTTCCCAGCGCAGGGAGCTTTGCAGAGCCCGTGAGTTGTCAGTCATATGACAGCGATCCCCGAGTGCTAATTGCCTCGGTCGGGAAGGAGGAAGAACGGAGGCTCCTTCCCTTTAATGGACACATTTTGTTGCTTTTATTTTTTTTTT
>NW_009260080.1:1580089-1603883 GCF_000687185.1 Egretta garzetta
CGTTACACTATGTGGAGCGCCCCCCCCCCCCCCGTTCCCCTCTCCGACAGGCAGCTTCATAGTACGCGGTTGAAATGGAGCTAAGTAGTTTCCTTCAGGCATTTGGGTTTTTGGCGAAGGGCCAGCCCTCGTTCCCAGCAGCCTTCAGAGGCATTTAAACTCGGAGAGAGCTTCGCTCCAGTCCCCATTACTAATTACCTAATGAGGAATTTAAATTAGCTGGGCATATGAAAGTTTAACAAGATCTTAATAAATGCCTTTTTACTTGTTTTTCATGGAAAGTCAACACACTATTGTGTTGTCCCTGTCGAAACCTTTTTTGTTTTTAACGTGCACTGCAAACCAGTTACCTAATTATAGGCAAATACATAAATATTGTGTGCACCGGTGGTTTTGGTTTTGGTGCTGCTTGGGGTTTTTCTTTTCCTATTTTTGCCCAGGCTCCTCGCCTGGCCGGAACATGTGACCCAGTTTACTTGAGCGGTGCTGGGGGAGAAGGGAGGCTGCTCCCATGGCAGCTCCGCTCTTGGACAGATGGGAAGGGGCTGTGAGGGGAATGTGTGGCATTTGGGATCAGGTTTTGCTACCGGGCTTGGAAGAGATGATCTTGCTAAAATAAGTAGAGTTTGGTATGGAAACTTGGTGTGTCTGTTTTCTGTGTAATGCTTCCATATGGATCGTTTCCTATAGTGGAAAGAATAATCCCAAAACATCAGCTTGTTGCCATAACAGTTCATACCCTCTTTTTTTTTTTTTCTTCTCTGAAAATGGCTAGAAAGTCAGCAGGGTGAATTGAAATTGAAAACCGCAGCTTTACCCATTTAGGGTGGTTTTGTTTTTTGTTTTGTTTCGTTTCATGGAGTAGAGGGGAATGCGGTTGGGGAGGGGGGGAAGTTGTCCATGCACTGTTGCATGTATGTTTGAACAGAGTACTTTCTTGGCAGATGGTCAGGGTTTTAAAAGGAAGTCTCCCTTGGCATTGCGTGAAAGAAAGAGAGAGATGACTCATACAGTTGCACTCTTGGCCAGTAGATAAAGTTCTTGTTCATTGTGGGACTCCCAGCAGGACCTCGGAGTAATTTCCCGTTTTGTACCCTATAGAATAGGACATCTCTATTCTGGAACTTTTTTCTCCCCTCTCCACTGTTGTTGAAGTTCCCCGTGTTCCTCCAAACATGCACGGGAGCAGTTGGAGTTACGAGGCGTGCATGCCAGTACGCTTGGAAATGACATTCTTTGAAAGTCGAGTGTGCTGCGTTCTCATGCACAGGAAATGGGAGGATGTCTGCTGCTCCATTGATGTCCCCAGAAGACGGACCCGCAGCTCCGCAGCCATGCTGAAATGTGGCTTTGTTTTCTGACACGGCGTTTGGGTTTTAACTGCGTGTCAGAGCACATTGTGTTCAGTTGGGTCCTTTCAGCCTGGTGTTTGTGTGAGAGAGATACAAAACAACTTGAAATTAGACGAGGCGCAAGAGTGAAGTGTAATTATTTGTTGTGGTTCTCTATGGTCCTTTTCAACGTCAGCCTACTGAAAACACAGATTTTATGATGAGAGTGGTGATAATTTGACTGACTCATTAGAATGCTATTTTGGAAACCAAAGCTGACTTGCACCTTCAGCTGTGCGTTTGAACTCCTGCCCAGGTCTCGAAAACTGATTTCTTTTCATCGTAACAGTCACCTAGTTACGGCTGGGGGAGCCTTTAATTTGTTTTGAACCCAGAAACCTCAAATCGAACGTACTACAATCCTGCCTTCCTTTTGAAATATAAGATACAGTTGGGTTTATTTTTAAGCAAGCTTGTAACTTTTGTCTTTTTTCTTCCTTCTATTTCACCTAGACATGTTTGGAGCTGGAACGGTATCTTCAAAGTGAGCCCTGTTATGTTTCTGCATCTGAAATCAAATTTGATAGCCAAGAGGATCTCTGGACCAAAATTATTCTGGCACGTGAGAAAAAGGAGGAATCTGAACTGAAGAACACATGTGTCGCAAAAGAGGACAATCTTACTAGTCAGAACTTAGAGACCAACAGTTTGAATTCTGACGTGAGCAGCGAATCTTCAGACAGCTCTGAGGAGCTCTCGCCCACGACAAAGTTTACCTCTGACCCTATAAGCGATGTTTTAGCCAGTTCAGGAAACTTGAGTTCATCTGTCACTTCCACTCCCCCTTCATCTCCTGAGCTGAGCAAGGAGCCTTCTTCCCAGCTATGGAATTGTACGCCGGGTGAGTTGCATTCACCGGGGAAAATTCGTACCGGTACCGCTGGAAAGACTGCAGAAAAAGGTACACCCGCCAATGGTGACACCTCGCCAGATGGCAGAAGGCGTGTTCACAGGTGTCATTTTAATGGTTGCAGGAAAGTTTACACCAAAAGTTCACATCTGAAAGCACATCAGCGCACTCATACAGGTTAGTAACCGTACGCTTATTAAGAGTTGGCAAGTACTGTAGGGAATACCCCTGACAGTGGTGGTGTCACAGCATTACACAATCACTGGGTGGGAGCCCGGGTTTGGAGAGTTGATGTAATGGTAGTAGAGGCTTACCAGCATGGACGACATCACTTCCTCATTCTCTTCGTAAGCAAGCTGAAGCCAAGGCAGCTGGTGGTAGATTAGTCCGCTGTCATAGCAAGTAGGAGCCACTTGTCAGTAGTCAGGAAGCTGCAGCGGCATGCAGTCTTCAGGAGCAAAGGTCTAGCCAAAATAGATTATAGATGCTTTCTGACATTTATTTCTAAGGCAAAAGCGAGCTGAGACTTTCTTCCAAAAAAAGGAACATCATATCCCAAAAATCAGTCGGATCACTAAATACTCTTAAGAGCTTGTTTTCATGGTTCGGTCTACATTGGGTCTATTCAATCAGACATCCCAAGGCCTTGATTATATGAACTATAGTTATAGCTGTAAAATGTTTAACAGTTCTGTGTGCCATTGTTATTGGCAAAAATCGTGGAAAGCCAGTGTGTTACAGTCCTTCTAACATACCTGCTTACAAAGTGGACTTACAAATCTATGACTTACTGTATAATTTCATCCCAAAATACTGAGCAACAGCATTTTATTGTTATGGAACCTGCACTAAAAATAACAACCCTGTGTGTTATTGGGGAAGTAAGTGAGGAAGATAGACACTTCAGGGCTTTTATAAATATTTTATGGTTGAAGTAGCGTGCTGATTTGCTTGTTTGAGCGTTATTATTTGACATGTCTTTATGACAGCAGTTAGATATGTAGAGCTACGCCTTGTCTCAATAGTCATCGCTTAAGGTGAGGAATTGGCCTGGTGTTCTTGGTGTACCAATCCAAAGACTTAGGATTCCTCCCCCTCCCCCCTATGAGATGTGGAAAGAGAATTCAAGGAAAAGATCCCATTTTGACTCATGAGCTCAGCATTTTGTGGCTTTTATGGGAAGTCTGAGCAAGCTCGGATGTTCCTATTGTCATGCAGAAGTCAGATAAAGCAAGATTATTTCAAGAGGAAAGAACAACTTCCACTGAAACCATGGTGGCTGAGCAGTCACAAATAGTTGCCGGCCTCAGAAGTATTGCAGAACTGTTGTCCTGGTGCTGTCGGGCTGAGAATGTTCCTGTGAATGGAAGTGGTATTTCTTGAATGCTGAAATAGCAGTGTTCAAAGTGTGCAGGCTTTTCCAAGAATACATGGCTCAGCAGAAAGGAGGTTGCATTTTATGCAGATGAGTGAGTGACAGAGGACTTTGATGCAATACAGTAGCCTAATTGCATTTTGGAGCCTAGATGTGTTGTCTTTAATCACCTTTGTGAGGTGAATGATACCTGTTTGGGAGTAAGCCTGCCATTATGGGTGAACAGGAATGGTAGAAGGTTGGATTTCTTTGTTTCTTGTGAGCCTGTTTAATCACTTTTTTTTTTTTTTAAGAATGAGATTATTTGATGTGCTGTTGCAGCAAAAGAGTTAAGTAGGAATCATGTGGATGATTTTTGCAAGCCTTCTTTGTCTACATGTTCTGAAGCATTCAGCTAGGTTAAATAAAATTGGCTGTCTTGGGGGGTGGAGGAGGTTTACATAGAAAATGAATGGGATAGTACCTACCTTTCTTTGAATGTAGTCATGACTAACGTGTAATCTGCTTTCTTTGTAGGGGAAAAGCCTTACAGATGTTCATGGGAAGGGTGTGAGTGGCGTTTTGCAAGAAGTGATGAATTAACCAGACACTTCAGAAAGCACACTGGTGCCAAGCCTTTTAAATGTAGTCACTGTGACAGGTATGTGACTAAAATGCACCTTTTAAATAGTTATTTTTAATGCTTGTTGAAAAGTGAGTCTAGGATGCCTTTCACTTGTGAAGGAATCATCTGGGAACGCAACTGCGTCTGGTATTTTTAAGGGATTATTGTATATTTACACTGGAAAAAAGCCTTCCGTTTTACTAATCTTTGGGATGTGGTTAGTAGCCTGATGTTGCAGATGAGTGTTGAGAAGGCCCTAGCGTTACCAACCATCTGCAGTGCTCCTGGGTGCCTACAGACACCTTGAGTGCTCCCGCCTATCCAGGGAATGCCAAATCCCTCCTCCACCATCTGTGTTTTGGAGTAGCAGAGCAGGAGGGGGGTGCCTCACCCACGCGTACCGTGTCGTGCATGCCAGCAACCGTGGGCTAATGCACGACCTGACTCTTGCCTTGCAGGTGTTTTTCCAGGTCTGACCACCTGGCCCTTCACATGAAGAGACACCTCTGAATGGGTCAAGAGGTGAATCCTGCGGGCTAAGAGGCGTCAAGGTTGAAGAGCCTTGAGCGGAGGGATGCGTGTTCCAGCCAAAGCATGCCATTTTGCACCCTACCCAGTTGCCTCCAGGACCTCACTTCCTTGAAGGTCTTTTGAGGGCTAATAAGTCATGTAAGAAACGGCATAGCAACCGCGGTGCGTGATGTTTGGGGTTTCCTGGACTCATACACTGGTATCTAACCTTCTGAGTGGCTCCTAAGCCTTTGCCGTGAGCATGTGCACTGAGAATGTCAATGATTGGGCGACTGTATGCGATGAGGATCTCTTGATGACTGTATGCTGAGGCACATTTTTTTTCTTGTGGTTGTTTTATAACTGTAAGAGAAAAAAAATAGTCTGAATGTCTTGTATGTGAGGAATATCTCGTGAGATGGGACGACCACCAATCATTTCCAAGGGGTGGGGGGAGGGGTGTCTGCACCTTTTTAGAGGGAAAACGGAGAGGGGAAAGGGGGGAATAAAAAGAGTCAGGATGCCAGAATGGAGATAGGGGACCTCCCCGTTCCTGTGTGAGAGGAGCTTTAGGTGTCTGGTGCAGCTATTAAACGTGCAATGTGTCAAGTAGCTTGTTTTACTTGCTACAGAGCTCATTTGTAATCCATTGTATAAGCTGTGTATTTACAAATGTAACACAACTATAACTTTTCATTATAATACAAAGGTTATTGCATGGTTCTGGGGAACTATATGCTTTTCCATTCTTTAATCAGGACTGCAGTTTTGATTCCAGTTAAGAGCAGCTAAAATACAATTGGTCTAATGTTACATAATGTATGGAACATGAATAATTTTTTCTGTTGGGTGGATAAAACCACTATTGGTTAGAAACTGATTTTTCTCATGCAGCTAATTTTTCTCTTATTTATGCCTTGAGGACTAACTTCTGGTTTTCTAGCTGTTAATGCACTGTTGACCTTAATAATGGTGCCTTATGCAAGTGACCTTCTCTTGTAGGGGGTCTTATACAGGGGTATGGGTGATGCATGCTTTATTAAGGCTCTCTTTTCACCTGGCATTGTACTGTATCAAATGTATAATATGAGGGGAAAAAAAGGTTACTTCCAGGGTCCTCCTTCACAAAGACAAATATAGAGAAAAGTCGTTCATGTCAGTACAGTATTTGTTTAACTTAGACAATTTGACTGTGTTACAGTATAATGCATATGCCAATTGAATACCTGACCAGTTCTGCCACCTTGAGACTTTTTTTATATTGACCTTGCACAACAACTGTGTATATACACACCCCAACTGTACTTAATATGTCAAGTTTTCATACATATTAAAGATACAGAAGTATTAAAAGATGTATTTGCTTAAAAGGCACAAGTTTCACATCTATATATCTAGCTATCTGTTGGTCATACAGAAAGAAACTATATTACTTTTTTTTTAAAAGTGGGCAGAAAAATAATTGTGTATGTATATTTGTGTGTACAGTCTGTGTATGTGTGTATATATATAGATAATATATAAATATTTTTTTTAAAGGAAAAAAAATAGAACACATAGCTAGAAAATGCCACAGCCCATCAATAATTAAAATCTAGCATTTTTAGAGGCTTTACCTTTAGCTTAATGGTATGCTAAAGGCTTTGTTGGCATTCAGTCCTTTTCAGACTGCTGACTGTGTTTTGTAGTTATTAGGTTGTCTGGAATAGCGTATCTGTGGACATTTAAGAATGATATGAACCGAATATTGGCATGCTAAAAGAATATTAGCAGTGTGCAGATGAAGTACATTCGGGTTTTGGCCTTCCAGCTTACTGGAGGACCTGTGAGTGAGCTAGTTGTTGTGGTGGTTGAGCTCTAATTTTACGTAGTTCAGCTAAAATAAAGACTGTTTTTTCCTAGAGTAGAAATAGTCTGTCCAAAAGCAGTATTTTTTTTTTTTTTTAAACCAGCTCACTACAGTTGATGCAGTGAAACACGTGACCTGTTTCTTTTTCTATTTATTATTGGTCTTGCTTACTATGCTAATATTTTGGTATATCTTCCTGGAAATGTATGTAGATAAGTGGTTTAAAAAAAAGTATATGCAAGTGATCTGGTTCTAAGGAACACACAGGCTTAAATCATTCTCATTTCATTTTTGGTTTAAATTGCCTGAAAATGCACTTTTTTTTTTCTTCCCCTAAAACAAACAAAATTTCCCAGAAAATGGATTTCTACTTAGGGTTGGGTTTTGTTGTGTTTTTAACTCCTTGTTTGCATTGTCCTTGGCTTAGCCATAATTCTTATAAACAAGAAAGTAAACAAAAGCAAAAACAAACAAAGAACAACCCCAAACAAAAAAAAATTAAACTTGCACTGGCTTGTCTCAATTGTGAAACACCATCAGACTTGTGTGGATGGGGTGGGGCTGTGTGCCATATGTCAAATGCCTGTAATTTTCTTAATAAGCAAGTACATTTTGTTCAGGTGATAACTGAGCCTCAATCAAGCTGAAAAATAAAAAAAAAATAAAACATTTTTGCTTGAAATTTAAGAAGAAAAAGTTTCTATTAGTGAAATTTCTTTTTTTTGTTTTTGAAGCACCCTGTTATCTAAAGAATCTCTTTGTAAGATTTTTGTAAAAATTTTGTTTTACAAGATTTTATTTGAAATTGTTTTTTGCAAGATTGTTATATTTCTGTATGAATGTATTTTTTATTGGAATAACATAAAAAGAAATTCTTATCAGCATCATGTGTCTAGTTTCATCTTTCTCCTCTTTGACGTCCTGCACACCAAATGATGTCAAATACTGTGTCGGTACTTTGCCATGAGTCACCTGGTTGCAGGTACAAACACCTTTGGGTCAGGTCACTTTGTGGAAGACAAGCCCTGATGAGAAAATAATTGGGGCAGTAGAAACTTAAAGTTCTTCCATATCTGAAAAGCTGTTGTTGACTCATCTCTTGTCTCAGCAAAATAAATAGTTAATGCGATTGTTGCTGCAAGACTGCACCTTTATTCCAAAACGTTTGTTCTGGAGAGGTGAATGCACGTAGGACAAGTTCTGCATGTGGGAAAGGGAATTCAGTGGGTATTTAAAGTGAAGGAAAAAACCAGAAAGGTGGTGGCTGGACTGGAGGCACCTGTCCTTAACTTCTACTGCAGAGCGTGGGCCTTTGAACTGCCCGGTTGATGGGGAAGCAAGCCTGAAACCTTGACGGCACAGTTGTGAGAAGGAATGCAGGGAAGGAGCCACAGTGAGATCTGCCTGGCCCAGATGCACAGATCTGAGTCGGCTGTAAGGCTGACCTGACCCACATGCTGACGGTGACCTTCAACCAGCCAAACACAAACCTCTCTGAACTGCATTTTTTTCAGAGCAATGGCTCTTCAAAGCATGCCTGGCATGTATGCTGGCTTGGGACACATGCAGAACTTCTTTAATCTTGCCTTGTGGCTTCTGCTTCACTCATGCCCGTGTTAAAAACCCCTTAAGCACAGAGTAACACCATTGGCAGAAATGGCGAAGTTATATGCTGAGAAACTGACTTTGGCCATGTGAATTCAGTTTGCAGCAATTGAACATTTCATGGTGTTAGATGAGAAATGATCTAAGAATAATGCAGAAAAGAACTGAATCAACAAATACAGATTGAGGCAGAAGTAGTGTGGAGGAGAGACCCTTGCCACCTACCTCAGTTAGCCCTGCATCAGGCTGGCAAGTAGATAATATGCCTCCATATAGGCAAGGAAGAAATAGCAACTTAAGCAAATTCGTGATCTGCAATGACAGGGATATATTCAATTTTGCCACTGGTACAATATCTCACACGATGAAACACAGGTGTCCTCTGGGAAACTTAGTTACAGTTGCAATAGAAATAGAAAAGGCTACAGAGGTTTAGGGATTGTGACATTTTGCCTCCTCATCTGTATACAATGTAGAAATGGAAATATTTTTAAAGAACTGAGCTTGACCTTGGAAGTTCTCCACCCAAAATGTTCAATGGGTGTGTAATACAGAACAAGGATTGGCAAATTTTTGCCTGTTTATTGGGTGTGTGTCATCTAGGGCTGTGTCTTACCATACCTTCTAAAAAAAATGCCTGATAACTCCATTATTAAGGATGTTACTGAGATCCTACCCTCTTTTTTTCTCAGAGAGATTGTACTGAAAAACAGTGGTGTTCAGGAAAAAAAGGCTAGTGACCAAGATATTGGGCAACAAGGAAACTACAAAGCAGAAAGCAATAGCCATTTCAGGGTTAGTGCATTTCAAAATGCACATCTACTGCAGGCTTGCTTAATTCCAGGTTTTGAAATGCGGAGCAGATGGGAAGGGATGTGAATTTGAGGGTGAAGAAGTCAGGTGTCTCAGGTATGGGCCTGGATTAGTAGCCTCAGCATGTTCCAACAACTTCAACTGAGGTTAACAAGGTGAAAATGAGGACAGAGCCTGTGAGCCAACATGTTAGCTTCTTGCTGCAAGGGTTAGGCATGGCAAGTTTGTGCACTTAGGCACACATACATGCATGCAAAGGTCAAGATGAAATAGTTAAAATCCTAAACCAGAACCTGTTTGGGTGTTTGGGTTTGTTTTGGTTTTTTTTTTTCTTCTTGGGTGTGAAAAATCCTGGCATACAAGTGGTCAGTGCAAGGAGGGCGTATCACAGTTTACCAACCTACCTGAACAACTGTGTTTTATAAATACAGCATGACTTTGAAGTTCACAATAAACAAGTGATTGCTACTTTCTTAAATTGGATGTTCGTAATGTTTAGAAGTTAATGTCTCTCTTCCCTCTAAACCATATTATGATTTGTCGCAAACTGAATCTAGAATTGTTGTGCCTGTTAGAGCACGTTGAAGACAATCTGTATTTTATTCTTTCCTCTTTAGGAGTTGTTCGTGGTACCTCTGCCTTTGTGTCTTTTACCTCTTCCATTCTTAACTACTTGAGTATTCGCTCTTTATTTTCTTTAATAGCACTGAAAGCTCCGAGGAATAAAAACAACCTCTGTAAATTGCATAAATAGCAGCAGCAAAATGACAAACAAGGAGAAGGGAAAACACTATGGTGATTGTTTCAAAAAGTAGCTGAGTGTTATTTATGCAGCACCAAAGGAGTACTTGATCTTACATATTCACACAACAGGGAGAGACAACCTTTAATAAGAGGAGGCATCCATTGGAGGTCTCCTTAGCCTTTTTCTGGCAAGAGGAATTAAGGTAGACTGAAACAGTAAGGGGAGCAGGAGGTTTCCCCACTGTCCTTTAAAGCATAAAAGGAACTGTATTGCCATCTTGTTCCTCCATTTTAAAAAAAGTCCTTGGAGACAAAATGGCTCGGATAGGAAATCTCTCAAGCTTTTCCAGCTTTGCTTCCTCAGGTAGCACTGGTTTATAGAGTAGGCAACAACACATTATTCCAGTTCTTTATTTCTGGTGACAAGAGGTTACCAAGCAGCTTGTACCCCCACAGAAGTCTGCCTCCTTTTGCTTCATCCCATGGGATTGTGTAGCCAAGAGGCATTAACAGGTACTTCTGAAATAAATCCTCTGACATGGCAAGAAACTCTGCTGAGATTATACAGTCCAAGGCAATAGTATCTTTATTTTTTTTTCCCTTTAGCTCTTTTACCTCTACACTGGCTGTTTCATCCCTTATTCATGGTCCCTAGATATATGGCATTTATTTTTGATCAAACCTGTAGCAATACTGTCTCATAACCATTTGAGCTCTTACAATAAGGGAGAATGAGCAGACAGAGTATTGCTTTTGCACATAGGTCTACAGAGGTTTAATCAGTCTAGGATTCATTTGAGCTACCCTGGGAAATAAGGGTTTGCAGGTTCATGCATTAATATTGTGAGGCCTTGGTCAAAAGCTCATTTAAGTCAGGGAGAAATTCCTCACTGAATTCAACTTGCTCCAGACACAGTCATTTTTTCATAGAGTTGAACCTGAGGAGGAAGTACATTTGAAATCCATTCAGAACCAAATCTTCATTCATTGACATTTATGACTATATTCTGTCCATTTCCCATTGAACATTTGATAGCTGGCGTTTACAAGTGCAAGCATTGCAAAGCTGATTTTTTTTTTAAACAGAAATGTGATTTTTTTTCTGAAATTTATTTTTGATTGCAGACTGATGATAAGCCTTGTAATTTGTTCTGCAGTTTCAGTTACACAACAGCTACATAATAATTTATTATGCTAAGTTATAGCAGTGACTATATTGAACTGTAATGTTTTCAGTCTGAATGTTTCACAAGTTATTAGCTGAGAAATTATTAACTGAAGAAATTAACTGGATTTGTTGGATACCATAGCAACAAAGGTGGCCTATGGCTTTAAAAAAAGTGCTGCATCAGACACAAGCCAGCACATTTTGTTAAAATAAAGAGAAACTATTCAGAATTTGCAATTGAGGCTACAGATTGGTCGTGTTCTTGAAATATAGGTTTATAATTCGTCACAGGAAAAATAACTCCATAAAGCAAAACCACTAAGGTGTTTTAAGATGATCTATTATGCGGAGGTGTCTAGTGCAGCCATTTTGGATTGGTGTCATGATAGGAAACAGATGGTATATGTGTTTATGTTTAACATTTAAGGAGGTATAGAAAGCAATTGGGAGGTGATGTATTTTGTTAATGGGTGAGTAAAGCCTCATATGTACAGTTAAAATAGAATGTAAAAAACAAGCAACATTTTTTCAGCACAAATGAGGCAATGCAACAACACGCTTAAGTAGATTTATTTGACTTGTTTCACTTTAAATAATTTTAATGAGAAATTCTCTAAATGTTTTTGAGCGGAGATAGAAAGTAATCTGGTAACCACATGTCTTGATGTAAGCCAAGCTGTTCTTTAACAGCACTTTCTTTCAATGCAATATAAATTTAGCTGGAATTAGCATTGCTGAATATTAGTCCCTCAGTGCCTCACTTGCTAAACCTCCATATTCTTTTTATTGCCTCTGTGCATTTCAGAAGCAGAGTGTGTGGTCAGTTCTGCACAAAGGTAAATTATCCAACGGGGCTTAAGAAGGCAACGTATTTGCTGAATTCTGTAACATAGCAAACACCTCGGTAATAATTCAGGAAGGTAGCAGATCTGCACCGGCTACAGTAATACAATTTTCCTGTAACATGCTACCTTTCGGATTCGATACTGAATATATCAAAAACCTAGTTATGCATGCAAAGCTGTATTTTTCTGAATTTTATGTACTTCATCTTACTGCATGTTATTTCATTTATAAGATTTATCTTTGAACATGCGGTGATAGTCAAAGACTATTGTTCATTTCCAGGCTTCGCTAGGCAAGTTACTCAGTCTTCTGGGTTTTCCTTTATTTGTTTTTGCTAACTATGAAGAAGACATTGAGGGCAACTGGATTTTAATAGATCCTCACTGTAGTTAATTATTCATCAGCAATAGAAGTATTAGCAGTCGTAGTCAGACCTGCAGAGGAGGCTGAGATCTTACCATGGTGAACCTGCAGGGAGAGAGGCTCTTCCATCCAAGTTCTGCCTAATTAGACCACGGCACATTTGGAATTACCCACATCCAAAGAGAGAGAAAGTAGTTTTGCAAACTGTTCTGATGATCTCAGCAGGTTTCCTTTCCCTGGTCAGTCAGATAATGCTGTTGATATTTCACCATAATTCCATTCAGTCCTGTCTGCCTGTCACAGATGGACTCATTCTGGACACCAGGATGAGAAATCACCATGCAGAACACTGGGTTTCAATCCATTTCAGTGAGCGTTTTTAGGTGGAACCTTGTAACACCCATCCCTGTCTCACGTGATTGGGGTATTTCTTATCATTTCATGATTTTGTTTTCTATTTCTAAAAACCTTCTTCTGGCAATAACTTTGGTATATTCTATGTGAAATGCTTTGGACCTACTGAGATTTCTTCTTAATTTGAAAAAATTGTTAAGAATTAATCTTTAATCCCACAGATAGAAAAGAGTAAATAAGAGATGTAATAATGTTATAGTATTAATGGGATTTGAGCCTCAGTAGGAAATAGATGCATTATTCATAAGGATTGATGGTCTTTAGTGTCCCAACAGTCCCTTGTGGGGCTTTGGAGGTATTAGACTGGTCACTGGAGAGAGGGTTGTTCTAATGCTCAATAAGCTAAACTAAAAATATTGCCAGAATTATAAAGCAAAACCTAATCAAATCCTAAATATAAATATGATGATACAAATCCATCCCCTAGTTATCTCCAGAAACCACCCTGCCTCAAAGGGTTGTCAGTGACTTGTCCCCTATTATCTTTAATCAAGCAGAAGAGAGAGGCATTGAACGCCACAGTGGATCTGTGTAACAAGGCACTGCAGGTGAAATCCGTGGTGCTGCGCTTCCCGCTATACGTGTGCTGCCGGCCGGCCCCGCTCCGCTGGCGGAGGGAAGGGCAGCAGAGAGACAAAGGGATGCAGTGTGTGCGCAGCGCCTGTGAAGTCCTCTGTAGCTTCTTCTAATTTCTACCCCCAAAGTCCAGACCACAGATGCTTCATAAGGAAAAAACAGCCTGGATGCCTGTAGGTAAAAAAATATGTGGTAACACGCAATAAAGAAGCTGACTAAAGGAGATTTCTGCAATAAGGTTTCCAGCACTTACACAGATGGGATCTACCCAGACTCTGGTCTCTGTGTTCTGTGACAGGACATTATTTATCTTAACTGTAATGGACAACTTTAAAAAAAAAAAAAAAGTGTATTCTTTCATTTATCCAAGCAGATTAAGCACTACAGTTTGAATATCTGAGAGGCTAAAACTGCTAGTCACCAAACAAATGTAACTGTATAATTCAATATTAAAAAATAACTTTTTCATTAGACATTAAGTATCTTGGGATAACGATGGGGTTATAAAAGACTAATATGTTTGGCCAAGAGAGGAAGATTCATAAAATAATGAAGAGCTGTGGGATACGGCTCCTTTTGACACAAAGGATAGCACCCAAAGTCTGCTCAGGCAAATATTTGTGTGTGCAGATAGTTTAATGCAAAGCAGATTTAAGCATCAATTCTGAAATAAGGTCCATGCAAACAGCCTTCTGATCCTCACCTTCTGACCCCCATACAACAAGAACCATACAGGACTTCTTTTGAGCACCACAGAGGACAGGGACCATCCCTGATAAGGGATGCGGAGCCCCAAAAAGAGATGTCCTCATGCCTGCTGGGGCTGTGCAGCCGCCATCTGGGGTGCACCAGGACCCTGAAGGTGATAAACTTAAGTGGGGAGAGTGGGTTGAGTTTCAGGAAGGATGTCGCTCTTTGCAATATTGGCGTTTGAAAACACAAATCAGAGCGAAGATGCTGAGAGACAAAATCTTCAGCCATCATACTGTAGCACCTGGCTTTTTTCAGTGTTTGGTGAGAGACCCTCAGCTGTGTGCCTGCCTAGGTATCCCTTGCCAGAAAAGGAAGAGGCAGTCCCGCCCCAATCCTCCATGCACGTTACCGTGTCCATTCAATCCATCACAGATAGGTATAAGCTTACAGTTTAAGGCTAAAATTAAGTTCTTAATACGAAGTCATTAACCAAGAAAAAATAATGACAGACTATAAGGAGCCCGAGAATCTTCATAGTTTTTCTTAAAATTTATATACATATGCACACACACACGCATAAATGGAAACAGACTTTCTTGTCTAGGATTTTTATTTTCTATATGCTGTTACATTCCAATAAAACAGTGTCCTTCAAGAGTCATCTGTGGGACGGATAATAATATATCAGCCTTAAACTAGGGTGTAAGATGAAACCAGCTGAAAACCCTGAACAAAATCAAACAGCCCGTGCTAGTGAAACAGATGCAAAAAATAAAAAAACCCCCAAACATTAAAGGCAAAAAATAAAGCCAAGTTTCAGAGTTCTTTTGAATTTAACACTTTGTGGGAATGCAAATAACCTAAGCACATCAACATTGAAGTTGTTGATGGCTGTATTCAATGAATCATAGATCCAAGCTTCCACATGCTAGGAAACAGGTCTTAAAAAAAAATCATGCTAAGTGCAAGATTGCCTTAAAAGTCTGAAAATTAAAATAACGGTAATATGACACTGAGTTTATTTAATTTAAATTATGTATTTTGGATCCAGCAGGGTGAATTCAGAACACATTTTCATGGTCTTCTTTACAATGAAAGTTAGAAACTTCTGTTTTAAAATGAAAGTTAAGGAACTGAAAAATAAAACGGGCAATAGATACTCAAGATCATACTATAAAATGGTGTGAATTGGTTACGCTGAGGCAAGTGTATGCAAATAAAATCCTTTGCTAGAGTAAATTGGTAGTGTTTCCTTGATTTCATGGGCCAGAAGGTGTGAGCCATATCCTGCAGGCTGACAATGTCTGGAAAAAAGCTATTAAAGCAGAACCACCCCCAAAATCTGACAACGTGTTCCTTCCTCACCTGAAGTCCAGAGAAGGAGTCCTTAGAAGTGCCTCAGGAACGGCGTTAAGTACTCCTCTGTGGGAAGTCCAGACAAGCATTGCTCTGAACTGACTTTTTTTTCCTTTCTGCTGTTCCACCTAACATTTTTATCTCATTATTCTTAGCAGTGGTAAGTAACTATGACAGGAAGACAGAGTGGAAAATTAAGGCTTGTTAAGACTATTATACACCAAAAGGATCATGTCATAAATGAGAATTGAGTCTGCCCAGTTTGGGATATAATTAAGTAATCATGTTCAAGGTGGATGGGTTTGAGACAATAAAAGGCCACCGAAGGTTGTTCAGTTTCAAAGGGGCAAATCTTTTTATGCCGAGAAGTTATGCAGATGCAATTTCGGCAGCGGTGAGGGACACTGGCTCCCTCCCAGCTGGTGAACGTGGGGGCTTCTGCCCCTGGGAAGGAAGGGCAGCTCCGGTGATCCCGTCATCCTTCAGGATGATCTTCCTGCCAAGCAAATGCTATTTTCCCGTGTCTCATTTTCCATGAGCATATCACCAGTGTGCACTCGCCTCTGGCTTCGGTCTACAGGAACCTCTCAAGAATAAGAACAATAAAATCGGCACCCTGGGAAAGAGTTGCATGTACTGAAAATTTCATTATCACTTAATTCATTTTTGAGGAAAGTGTGTTTAAAACCAGTCTTCAAGGCTGTGAATAATGAGCATATTCCAATACTATGGGCACAACAAGGAAGTGTCAACAAAACCACAACAGGAAAACAGTGAGGTTTTTTTTTCTTGGCTTTGAGAGAATAGAATGAGTCTAATGCTGCTGCTTTCTCATTTTTTCCTATGTTATCAGCATGGAAAGTTAGGAAGGACTTAGATGAATCACTGCTCAGAAGCCAGTCCAAAATGCGCGTGAGTCAAACAGTGTATGGGATACAGTGACATGTGTGTTCAGTGTCAGCAGGGTTTGTCATGCAATTCTTGAGGGCATAATGAATGGCTTTTTTGGCCTGCAAGTAGCCACAGTCATTATATGAATCATTTAGGGCAATGATATTGAAAACTATCACATCATAAAGTTGCATAGTTTTCCACTGAAAGCAGCAGATTAGAAGAGCCTCAGAGCCATGCTAACAAAGATGGTACCTTGCTGGGATATCTATCATTACACACACAAAGAGATTGAGCTGACATGGGGGTGGGAGTGTTGGAGGAAGGAAGAGAAGAGAAGAGAAGAGAAGAGAAGAGAAGAGAAGAGAAGAGAAGAGAAGAGAAGAGAAGATGTATCACAAAAATTGAAAAATAATATTTTTAAACATGATATTCTTCACTTCTAAATTCAAGATTTAAATGCAGAATATATGTATATTTTTTCTCTAGTTATCTTTCTTTCTCCCTCCTCCTTTCTTAATCCCTCAGAAAGGAAGAGTAGGAGAAATCTGTCCTCAGGGTTTTGCCCTGCTATCTTTCACCTTTTCCAGTCTGTCGCTTCTTCAAAAGGAAATGATGTCTGTTTATGATTTCAAGCTGTGCAACTAGTAAAATATTAGCCAAGACTTAAGTTCTTGCTTTGGCAAAATCATTTTGCTTTCAACAAAATCTCAGGGGATGGGGATGGGATGAGACACAGACACACTCAACAACAACAATGAATTAATACTATACTAAAAAGATCAATCAGTCCTACTATCTACATGGAGAAGTTCTTCCTTATCTCCCCTTTGCCATGTAGGAATGCTGTGGAAATGGGGATCCTGTGGGATATGAAGGTGTGGAAGGTGGCTCCCTCCTCATCCTCTGCTCAGGGAAGACCGGAGTAGTGGTGTCCCTGAAAACAGCATTTGTTGGTGGTCATGCTCCTATGTGGGAGCAGTTGATGGGAGGACGAGCTTTGGGTATGGAGGGGTGCCGCTGCAGCAGGGCAGGCTCAGCAGCCGTCCCTGTGGCCATGGCAGTGGGGGATGACTTGCAGGAACCCACAGCCCCACTCTCCCATTGCTTCACCTGCATTTGCTTTCACAGCTACTGGCACTTTCCCACTCTGGCAGATACATACATGCTTTTCCAGATTAACATCGCTGTAACATAGTATATCATCATCTGCATCGCTACGGCATCGGTGTTTCCTGGTGATTTTGTCAGTCTCAACTTCTTTGCTGTGGATTCCTGATGACAAGCCACAGCTTAAGAACGAATTGAACAAAAGGTGCATATTTGTTGTAAGGCTGAAAACAAAGAATGTCAAACAGTCAGACCTGCTAAGGAATGAGGGAATTAAATTAGCCTACCTGTGCCCCACTGTGCTGAATCTGGTCCAGCTTTCTAGAAATGCTGGTTCAGCAAAAGCAGGTGGCAAGGAATCTAACTGGAACAGCAGGAGCAACTAGATTTCAAAGTTCACTCTTGTCACAAACCCTTTTCTTCATCTTATTAGGTTTGAAATAGGTTGTAAATTTATTAAAGAATCCTTCTTTCCCCCCTTTCTTTTTGCAGTACAGGGAACCATGACTGTCCTTAAAGCAGATATTTTGGAGAAAGTCCTTTGTGCAAAAATTCTATATTAACATAAAATCAGAAGCAGTGTGTTTCCACAAAAAATTCATGGAAAATTCAGGTTTTGGTTAATAAAGGATTTCTTAACTATTTTGACTTAGGATCCTCTTTTTTTTTGGTTTATTTTCTTGTGAGATGCAGAAAAAAATAAAATCCATATTTTTATAATACATTAAGTAGCAATTACTCACACTTAACTATTAATGGAAGAAGATGACTGCAGTGAGCCAGTTTTCTTTTTTGCATTGTTATCAGAAATAACCGCACACAGAAACCTATATTTCTGGCAAGCAAAAATATTTTGTCAGTCACAGTTGTTAGATCTATAGGCTAATGCAGGGACAGACATATATTTTCTAAACTAAAGCTAGAAATTCACTGTTAAATCTAACAATTAGAATACACATGTGAATAATATGTCAGACAAGCATACAACCAAGTGTCTAAGGACATCAGCTCCTTAGAAAAGTCATGGGCTTTTCCCCCTTGTGCCTGTTTAAATTTGGGATATCTCCATCAAAGTCAGTGGAGTCAGGACCGTGTAAGGCTGACACGATAGTAGGATGTGATCCCGCCCGTCTATGTAACATCTGCTGTCTTCATCAATTCAAAGATTGAACTTGGGCCACACATATAATAAACAGGCTTATATTGCTTTCTGGGGAAGACATAGCTGCCAAACAGTTATACTTGAGAAATATCTGGGAGCTTAGTGTTGATCTAAATGTTAGTCCACCCCGATCCTCTGCAACGTGCCATCGCTACAGCAGTCTCAACGCATATCTCACACACAGAAAGACTAAGCTGCCTAGAAATACAAATTTGGGTTTACTTTGAGGAGCAGGAGGTGCACTTCCCCCACCCAGGAGCTCTGCGCTCAGACCACCAGCCACGGAGGCTCAGGGTCAGGCTCACCCCCACTGCCAGGCACCCGCCTGGGGAGGAGTCAGGGCAGAGCAGACAGCAAGGCAGCTCCAGCAGCTTTTGAGCAGCCACCGGCTGAGGATGCCAACTGTAGATGACTGGATTGGGTTTCAGTATGAAGGTCCTAAGTCTGCCTATACATGATACAGGCTCCATATTTTCATCACCCAGGGTTTGGATACCAGTCTGAGGTCAGTCACCTAGAACTCTAACACACAGCTTTGTCGATGTTCAGGTCCTGCCTTATACTCACTCCTAACCCATTTTCCTCAGATATCTCACTCTTGGATAGTCAATGTCTTAAGGACTATCTGTCTGCCTGAATGTGTATATACATGTATATGTACATATACATTGCATTTTAAGCTACATAGGTCACTGTCATTGACTTTTACAAGACACATTTAAAATAAATATTGACTTAAATTAATATTGACTTAAACAAAAAAGCAAAAAAATTCCTGTTTGATCCTGTTAATTCAGGTTGCTGGAGATATTGAATGAGTCACTATGTGGCACCTTCGTTGTTTCACAAGATTTTATTTTTACTGGTGGGTCAAGTGAGTCAGCTGACTGTAAGCAGGATTTAAGACAATGGGTAATTATGTATGGGTGAGTAAAAATATATGCTGCATACCTTTCTGTCTCCACATGTTATTTTTCTTTAACCTGATGCCAGACTCATTTGATAAAAGTGACTCAGCTTTTGCTAAGTTGGCCGTGCCATTGACAAATTCACCCTTAGGAAATTACATTTTCCTCTCTCAGAGGTGGACTTGCAACATATTGTCAATTTTAAAGGTTGAAACTTAAGCAAGAAGAGTAAAAGAGCATGCTTCAAAAGTCTTTCATAAGCATCATAAAAGTATATCTTTTTATTTCCCTTGAGAAGAATGTGAAAACTCTAGGTACAGCCGGTCACTAAAATCTCTCCAAAATACGTGAAAAATCTTCAGCCTCTACTGATTTTTCTTTCTTTCAGTGAGAGTTATGCTTATTCTCCATTTCCACCCCAAGATGCAACAGCTAAGAAAGGAGAATAATTTTTAAAATAATCTCAGTCATGTCTTCACCTTGTTTAAATCAGTACGTTTCCAAACATGACAGTTAAACTACCTGCTGAGAATCTAATTCTTGTTAAGAAAGACCAACATCAAACTACACTTTATTAATTTTATAGGTTAATTTACTTTACAGACTTAACTCAGACAATATATGTAAGGCCATTTGCCCTGCTTTAGTTGATAGCATTTTCCTACAACGTTGTCTGGTTATATGATACTGGACTGCCACTTCCAGACTGGAGTCCTATTTTCCACTAATGTGAACCAGGATAGCTCAGTAGATGCTTCAATTTATACTACATTTGAATCTCAGACTGTGATCTTTTTAGAGTTATTGTTAAGGTAAAATAGGCTGAAGGAGGAAAAATGGTAGTCTAAAGGGGTTTAGAACATTTTTCAGGTTAGAAGAAAACATCTTCTCCCATTTTAGATTTGCAGCTACAAATGACTCTTGGAATTAGTTTCATCTGTCAGCTTCATTTTTTCTTACAAGCAGCAGAAGTGATCTCTTCTGGTGTGTGTGAGATCCATATTCACATATCTTTGAAACCCACTTCAGCGGAAGAGATTGCACCAACACTTTCCGCAGTTCAGAAAAGCAATTGCTCTACTTAGAGCATTCTGAAATGGTGCTGAGATTTAGTATCCAAGTGCAATTGCTCCATTCTATATAAATTAAAAAAATACTAATTGAAAGAGAGATTGGAATTTCATCTCACTAGGCTGCAGAGTTATTTTCTGAATGCTTGTTTAATCCCTAAATCTCTATTTCTGAAATCAGAAAAAGATAAGATTTGAATTTAAGCCTCCCCTACCTTAAGAGAATCCTTTAACCATCAGGCTCCTGAACATAAGGAGAGATACTCATGAAAGATTTCAGCTTTGTTTTAGAATCTAAACTCAGATTAACATGTTAACTGGGTCAGGAGCTCAGATGCAATTCAATGGCTTGGTTTCTGCAGGATGTCAGACTGTGAACTTCTGTGTAACAGGTGCAGATCAATGAAATTTTACAGATCACGCAGAAGTAGCCGAATCCATCTGAAGCCAATGGTAATCTTTCCAATAACTCCAGGAAGCTTTGTACATGCCTCCATACATGTCCATTACTCCGGGGTGATGTATATTGCTGGTTTCTTCACTGTGACAGTAAAAATACAAAATCTACTTATAGAAATAAAATGTCAGTAGATTCTGCTTACACATTCGTTATGCTTTTGTTTGGCTTTGTCTTCTTTCTGTGGAGGTTGAAGGCTGACTTTTTGCACTTGAAGATTTTTCTAAATCAGTTTCAGTCTCTAGGAATCCCCTCCTTGCCTTCAGTACTTAAAGGAGGGAAACAAAAGAAGTCTTTCTCGTGCCACATGTTGCACATTCACAAGAACAAATGCTCAAGATCCCTCCCCTTCCTCCTGCTGCCTGAAGGACTCTGATAAAATCAGTGCACTGTTTTTTTTTGTTTTTTTTTTTAATGTGACTCGTGGTGCTCTTAAGATCTAACATGCTATCTGGGTAGGCATCAACATTTTACAAGAATCTTTTTTTACACCTCCAAATTCATAGTTCTTCATCAAAGATCTTAGCCCAAAAAGCAGTTAATAAAGCTGGATGACCTCTCGCTCTAGGATTTTAAAAGTCTCTTTCAGACTAAAATTAGATTTCCTCCTTTAGGAAGAGAAACGGGCCAATGTGTGACCCTTGAACTGTCAATCATCTGGAAGTAAAGCAGGGAACTGATTTCTCTCAGAGCAACAGAATGATATGCCTCAAAATAATAATAACTTGGCTATACATATTTATAAGCTCATCATTATTAGTCTTTAGTATGATTGTTCCTACCTGATATTCAATGGTAATTTTGGCCCATGGATATACACTTTGACTTAGTTGCAGATTTCTAATTTCAAATACATCACGCTTTAAATGAGCTAACCACTAATTAACTGGCAGGTCTCAAATAATAGCCATCTATGGGGAATCATAATTGAACGCTCTAGTTATGTTTGACAGGTGTCTGTATTATGTCCAGTGCTGTTTAACATTTCAATTGATGATCTGGGAGTAAATATAAAGCTGTTGCTGAAAAATATATGAATGGGACAACACTGGAAAGAATAGTAAATAATGACAGATTGATGAAGAGAGAAGTTCCCTTTCACAGATATGCATTTTAATATACCAAATGAAACAATTTGTTTCTAAGAATAAAGATGGCAGACCATACATTTACAACAAAGGACTATACTGTGGAAATCAGTGCCTCTGTAAAAGATATAGGCGTATAGTTTTCAAGCAATTCGGTATAAGCTCTGGAATAACGTGCTAAAAAAGAAAAAAAAAGAAAGAAAAAAGAGGACGCTTATATGATCCTTGGCTGATAAACAGGAATGAGGGGGAGGAGGGACACAATTTTTCCTTGAAGTGTAGTAAAACTGATCCTGTACAGTTCTGGCAGCCATATGTTAAAACAGCAATTGAAAAATTAGAGAGGATGCGGAAAGATGCCTTTACCCTGAGAGACACAAAGAACATAGTCTGCTTAATTGAAGAGAAAGCACACTGAAAGGAAACTTGATTACAGCACCTAAAACCCCCTCATCATTTCTCTCACACCTTGCAGGTGAACAAGATAGAAGTCAAAAATCACCACTTGTTTTCCAGAGCTCATTTTCCTCAAGCCTTTTATATTCACATAGTTAAAAGATGGTTGTAGACACTCCTGTACTGGAGATTATGCCTCTAAGTCATACCATCACAGGGCATGGGCAAATGCTGAAAACTAAAGGGTGTTGTAATTTAGAGGTGGGAGAAATTAAAGAGAACACTAGTTAGAAGATGTAATCAGGCAAATTCAAAGGGCAAGTAAGTCATGCAATTTTAAGTGAGAGGATGATTAGCTGATAGAATGGTTTTGCCAAGGAAAGCAGGGGAAACCTTGATGTCTGCAGGTAAAGACTGGATCTTTTTCTGAAAGAGATGATTTGGACAAATAAAATTTTGACATTAATAATGTGGGTGAAACTTAAGGGCCAACATTGTGCTTGGATGTTTGGAGTGGAGATCTTTGGCTTTACATTCCACTTCTGAGAGACTCTCTGACATTGGAAGGAGAATGCAATTTCTCATTAATATAAAGGAAAAAAAAATCACAGTGTGAATGGTTAAGCACTGGAACTGGCTGCCAAGAAATCAGGGAACCTCCACCTGTAGAGACTTTCAGAAGTCAGCTGGAAAATGCCCTGAGCAACCTGATCTAATTTTGAAGTTAGCACCTCTGTCAGCACCACCTAGATGATTTCCAGAGGTCCAGTCCAGCATGAAGTTTTCTACAGTCCTGCAGTTTTCCCAATGTGCAAGATGCTGATGACATTTGGTGATGCTTGCATTTATAAAGAATTCCAGAGTCTTCAGATGCACTCTGCCTTCTAGTGATGTCCTGGTTTTACCTGTCTGAACAATAGTAGGCAGTATGACTATTTCCTGGATGTAACCAAAGACAAAATTACACGTCGTGAAGACTTTTGATAGTCATGTTAAAGAGCCCATATATTTTTTGGTTTATTGCATTGTAAATGGTATTGTTTGTAAATACATTCTGTTTTAAAATATTAGAGAGAACCCATATGAAATAGTTGGTAATCCAATCTAGCTGTTGCTTTGCTCAGGTTTATTGTATAACTGTAGGTTTTGCTCATGCTCCTCAGTGTGCTCCTATTCAGGTGCTGGTTTGAGAACATGGCTTCATCAGCTGTAAGGTGTGTGGAAAGGATGTCCTTAATTAGGCCAAAGTGGCTTATTAGACTTCATTTCAAAACCTGTTGTAATATGGAAAATGCTGAAATGATTGTCATGCTATGGACACAGGAGAGATCATATGCTAGCAAGGGGCATCGGCAGCAATCCCTTCCAGCTGGTGCTCTTGTGGGTGCCTTGTAGGAGAGCCCTGGCAATGCTCCTCTTGATTAACAGCTTCTGACCAGAAAACTCCAACCTTTCACCCCTCAGCTCAGCTGCTGCACCATTTGCTGCTCTACTATCCTTATGTATCAACAAAAGAAAGCGTAGATTAATTTTTTTTCTGTATGAGGTATTGTAG
>NW_009260080.1:1603900-1735389 GCF_000687185.1 Egretta garzetta
TGTAAGAGGTATTTGAGGGAAATCATTGCATTGCTTGTATGCTCAAATTAGTGAGCAAAACACAAAGGAATCAAAGGGGAGTCAAATAGTTTATCACACAGCCAAAGCAATGGTGACCTTGTCTGTCCACAGGCAGAGCAGATAATTGGGCAGAGATGTGCTATGATTTAGTACCTATGTCTTTAGATTTTAATCCGATGTAAAGTGACATAATTGTATTGATCTCAGTGCTGATTTACGTTCTCTGAGAATATTACCATTTATTCCTAACTTCACTGAATTCCCTATCTGCTCTAGTCTTGCTGATGCAAAGAAAATTCAAATACTCTAGATCAATCTAGTTTCCCAAAGTAACAATGAAATACTTATAACTGCAGCAAGCAAGGTGCACAGAAGCTCTTTTATTCTATCCTGCTCTTAAGAGTTAAGGAAAATTACTGAAGCGTGTTCTAAATTTTATCAATTGTGACATATTTTATGCTACTGGTATAGTATATGCAACAAGTGCATTAGGAGAGTGCTTAGCGCTTTGTAATTACCCTCATATTTCATTTTACAATAATTTGATGCTATTCTTTCAGAAAGCATCAAATTTGGAGCTGTAGTCTTGAAACAATAGGATGTGATATTAAAAAAATCAGATCTAAAAAGCTCTTCTACTTCTCTGATGGAATATAACTGGAATACGGTGTGCGACTTTCATTCAAAAACCTCTGTAGTCAAAGAAATACTATTGATTTAAGTCACTATTAATTTAATGAAATGCCATTCTCCTTTTTTTGCCCTTCCTTGCTCCCTTCCTTAATGAAAAATCAGGTTTGCAGTCTCAGTTGTCTCAGTAAAAAATATATATACTATACTAACACTCCTGCTACATGCATTTTGAAGTAACTAAACCATTATTATGACACATGGGGTTTTGCACCTGGGAGGAACTTTCTGACTCAGCACTGATAGTGTGGATATGTGGTGACCTTTTTTAAAAAAATAGACCATTTCATCTGTGAATGTATGTTTTGTACATTTAGCTGTGTTTTCTGCAGGGCCTGAGAAACAACTAGACAGTACAGGTTTATCGTCATCCAATTCAGTGGGAATACCACATGTAAAGAGGTTGCAAAAGCCGGACCTCAGCAAGAAAGCAGCAAGCCTTGGTCTTAATAGGATGGAATTTTTGAATACAGAGGGTTTGGGGCCAATTAATGCAAGGACTAGTCATGGAGAGCCATGGGAATTGTAAAATGGAGGAACTGCTGGACTGGATTCTAAATAACAAAGGGAGAAGTCCTGATCTCACCAAAGCGAGGGCCTGTTCTTTATGCAAGCCTCAGGCCAATAGTGCAGCAGGTGCGTTGTAGTCACCGTCTTGATCCAAGGCTGCTTTCAAGCCTTGTTGCCTTGCTCCAGGGCACGCCCAGGCAGTTTGTGCACAGCGTAGCTGCAACTTGGTTGCAAAGCATAATTCCCTGGCACTGCAAAATACGCACAAAGACACGTAAGCTTTCCACTGCTTCAACATTTTAGACTATATGCAAGGAGTCATTACAATTAGGCTACAAGTTCTTCGCCTTTTTGAGACACAGTAGGTTTATTAATAATCTGACTTCAGATTTGTGAGGAAAATCTAAGTGGTTCTGTTAGCATAGGATGAGCCTCCCTCTAGCTCGGGAGAGAGGCATACCTAAGCTAGGAAGCCTGCCATCAAACACTACCTCCACTTTCAGGCTGTGTCTATTTATTTGATGGGTTAGCTTTTTGCCCACTATTGTACTGCCAAGAAGTATTTGAGTCATAGAAACAAAGCTAAGCAGCTCATGCTAAGGATCATGGAGACAAGAGTATGCTGCTACTGATTTAGCACTAGTTTCAGGGATTTGTACATGTGCTCTGCTGGGTGAAACAGAGCTATCCTTGCTAGAAACCATCACTGCTGAAATCCCACCAGATATGGCAAAACATGGAGCCCTGAGATGGGGAATGAATAGAGTTAAAAAGTAATCTAGCAGGTTTCACATCCGGACTAGCAAATTTTAAAGGTTAGATTTGAGAAATTAGGAATACAGGCTGGCCTGGGATTTGTTGTATATGTACAAAATGTACAGCTCTGACCCTGAGTTCTGCAGTTTGGAGCAGTATGATGAGAACCTGATGGACTGTCTTACAAAAATATTTAGTTTTAATTAAACTGAATACTCAAATACCTCAAAGGATTAATGCATATTCAGTATAGCTCCGGCAGTTCACCTAAACTGAGATTACAGCCCTCGGGTTATACTAGGTTCTAATAAAGTTTGTGTCGCATTTAATGTATCACCATTCATGGAATGTACTGTATTTTTTGTTGTTTTTTTTTTAATTGAAGTTCTCAAGTAGGTTTGCTCCATGACTCATTTTCACATTCTCATGTAATGCAAGAAAGAGTTACTTTAACCATTGTGGTTCTCCTGTGCTGGGAAAATTCTCAGGTGAGTATGTCATGTCGTTTGGCATGAACAGCAACTAGACAGTTCCTTTATTTAGAGTAATTAATCCTGCCTGCAAGTAGTGGTATTTTCCACAGTCTGTACCATTAAGTGGGAGCCTAGTTTTGAAAATTGATGCTAGTTCCCCAGTTGCATTCTTGGCTAAGGTTGGGTGTGTAACATACCACAAGGTCATTTAAGGGAAGGAAATACCTCATGTTTCCCAACATCATCAGTTCAGGCATGACCTGATTTTGCAATCTTACTCATATTAAGCAATTCCCTTGCATGTCATAGGATTACTTGCAATAGCTCAGGCCACTTGCTTTGAAGGATGCTGACCTTGAATCTAAATTATCTGCTGCCTAATATCCTTCACTGTGGGAGAGGAAACAATCTTTCACATGGAATTAGAAGAGGAAGATGATCTTGGAAGAGCACATGCAAATGACCTCCAACCACTTGTTTAATCGAGTAAGAGGTCAGCTCCCAAGAAAAATTTACATCCACAATGTATCATTACCATTATTTAATATCTAGCAAAAATATTTACTGCAGTGGAAGGGTAGAACACGGGGTTAATAACCATTGTAAGTGTTCTTTGCTGAATGCCAAACCAGCCCAAAATAAAGCACTCACTGTGCATTAAACAACATCATCTAATGGTGGCAACCAAGGGGTCAGATAACATTATTGCTTCAAGTTCTTATTCTGTGGATGCATTTTTGGCCTTGAATCCCTCTTTACAGTATAAATTACCAGCTTAAAGAGTACTTTTAAGAGCAATCCTTTGAACAGGAGTGGGAAGAGCATTTTAAGCAGCTCCAAGGTCCCCGTAGACACAGTGCTGGTGTAAGCTGTCAGGGGAATGTACTAATAGCCCTCAGAAATGTACTATGATTGCCATTCTCCCTGCTTCAGTTTTATATTTCCTCCTCTCAGGCCATAAATGCATAGGTCAAGTCCACCTTGGCCACAGAGATCAAATATGTTCTCTGCAGCATTAACTTCAAGAGGGTTTTCATTTTTCAGACTTTTTTTCTGAGGTTGAAATGAAACCTTGCTTTTTATTTTGTGAATTCTTTTAATAGAAATCTTTTTCTAGGAATCCTTGGAGGGGGTTATTGTATGTGACTACTACTCCCTGGGTCAAATTTTCTCTTGTTGTAGCGATTTAAATGGAGCTTTGCCAGCTTACAGCAATAGAGGATATATTCCCTTGAGTTTTACATCATGGAGTTTTATTGCTGGTGTTGATTCCTAGGGTTACCACATACCTGAAGAACTCTGGGCAAAAACCCAAGAACTTCATATGATATTAGTTCTCTTCACTGCACATGAAACTTCACTGATTTCAGATATCCTCAGGTTTATATTGTCTGTAAAGTGAACACTACCAGCAGACTATCTCATATTACAAACACAAAGGAGAAAGGCTTGCCTTAATATTTTCTTGCAGGAAAATAAGGATAGGCTCTCTCTAAAACATCTGATGAATTTAGCAACAAGACCCCATGCAGCAGAGCTGGATCTCTCTAATCCCCTTTCTCCTCTGATGTTTTCCTCCACAGACTGTTGTAGGTCAAGTGTTATTCCTACACTGACTATCCTAAAATATTTGTTGCTTATAGTAAAGGTTTTTACAATAAAGACTGTACAAACAGAAAACAATTTTGATCAACCTTGCTGAAAATATTTTAGATTTGATAGCAGATGTAGGAGTATTTGTGCCTGGGATATGAATGAAATAAATTATATTAAATTATTAAATTAAATCTTCTATTAACACACAAGAAAAATAATGTAGTTTCAGTTAATGAAGTAACAAGAGAAGTTATCTTTGTAATGAATTAATGAGTTGTGTTGGAAAGGTTTATAAAATTGATAATAAGGAAGTTGTAGCAGCAAGTGTCCTTGAAAGACATCCACAAAGCTATGTTTTGTAGGGCATTTGACAAGTTAATATTTGACAGCATTGCATGTAATGACACTGTAGAATATGTGTGATGTAATTGTTTAGTAACCCAATAAGATCTGTTAAGTGTTGCATAAGGTGGGCACGCAGTCAAGGGATGTGGCATCCAAATGTGTGTACGAGTGAGATACTTTGTGGGTAAGGAAACCAACATATTTGAGGATTTGGAGAATAAGGACCTAGGGTCCTGAAAAGAAAACTCTGATAACTCACCTTCATTTGCTCCTACTAAGTCAGAGCAACTTTGTGATAACAAGCTGTTAGGATCTGCTTCTTAGAATACTTGTGCATGTGCTTAGAACTAGAATGACAAATTTACAGCTTGTTGGTTTTGAAAGGAAAGAAAACAGTATTTCTTACACTAGCTTCAATGCAGCTGTTTAGAAGAATAAACCTAATTAAAGATCTATTATTTCTATGGCTTATTTTTTTTTTCATATTAAGGTAAGCAGTCATTATCTAATTTGAGCTAATTTTATATCAGACCAGAGACACTGGTCCATAAAATTCCTGAATTCTTTACTGCATCACATCCCAATTCCAAGGAATTTTGATTATTCCCTTCTCACAAGGAGGATAATCTGTTTTTTACTTCTCTAACCCACCCACTTACATTTGAAATATCCTCTCAGTGGACCTTCCACATGGGGAAGGGTCTATAGCCCTAAGCCCTGTTTATCCCCTCCTTTTGCATAAATTAACACTAATTCTCTGACTCCTGGCACAACTTTGTTAACACCAATCCCTCAGTAGAAAGTCCATCTTGCTAACCTTACAATGCAGGAAAATCCATAATTAACTTTTTCTCCTGCTCTCTGAGTACTCATAAGACCCCTACAAAGCCCCTGCATCTTCCTTGGCAACATTTCAGTGGATCACATGTGATTCCTTTTTTTTCCTTTTTGAGTCCTTGGTGCTGCAGCATCTTTGTGAGCACTGGTAGTTCACAGTCATCTGAAGAATTGCTCTACAGATGCTTTTTTCCCATTCAGTGTATGTCTACTAGATCCCAACCATGGCTCTCTATGGGAATAAAATTCAAGCTCAAGAGAGATCATATGTGAGGTAAAGGAGACTTTAGCTTTTTCTTTTTTTTCTTTTCTTTGGGAGGTTTGGGGATTTTTTTGTTTTTCATTATGGTTTTGTGTCTCCCCTGCTGGGCTCTAAAGCTAAACAAAACAAGATCAACCCTCACATGAAGTGATACTGTGATACAGGTAGGTTCTGCATGGATAGTCCTCAGACCATGGGGAAACCATCAGACCTTTTATTTATATACCGCTCTGTTTCTGGGAATTTCAGTCAAGAATAAGTCCTATAGACTGCAGAGTTTGGAGGAAGAGGAGGGAAAATCAGTCATTTTCCTTATTTGGATCTAAGCAATCCACAAGCTTTTTCATTAGCGAATAACTACACATTAGGGTCTCGAGTGGCATTGTAATGCTGAAGGATGTTACATGGTTTAATGGTTTGAAGCTGCGCCAGGGCAGGTTTAGGCTAGACATTAGGAAAAACTTCTTCACTGAAAGGGTTGTCAGGCTCTGGAATGGGCTGCCCAGGGAGGTGGTAGAGTCCTCATCCCTGGAGGTATTTAAAAGAAGGATAGATGAGGTGCTTAGGGACATGGTTTAGTGGTGGGATGGCAGGGTTAGGTTAAAGGTTGGACTCGATGATCTCAAAGGTCTTTTCCAACCAAAGTGATTCTATGATTCTATGATCAGATGTGGAATTTCCAGCTTGGCTGTTGCTGCCTGTTTCCTGATTTATTTATTTTCAATTGTTATTTTGTTCCTGAATTTGAAGATTAGAAGGCTGACATGCAATCACAAAGCCAAGTTCCATTTTACTTCTTGGTCTGCTTCTGTGCTTGGTTTGGGTTTTTGCCCTTTGCTTGCGTTGTGTGGATGCCGAATGCTGGCATTCAGAGCAACTGTGTTGTCTGCTTTATGGTGATTGATGGGATGATTCATGGGGTTTCAGCTGTTGCAGTGCGAACTTGAGAGGAAGGGTGTCATTGCTCATCTTTGCCTTTGTTCACCTCTTCAAGTGTTTTGCTTTAAGGAGAGGCAGGTACACTTTTGTTTGCAGTGTTTTTACTACTTTCTTGAGATTAAGAGCATATCGACCACATATTTGTCTTCCTTTCCTCAGTCTTTTACAAGGAATTTCTCAGTGTTCACAGAAGAATCTGAAAATATTTTTGGTGAAAGAGATCCAAGGAGAATACCTGGTTATAAAGATGATTGTTGTGGAGATTGAACCCCTTTTTTCATGCCATTTAAGGCCATTAAATTATTCCACAATAAGTAGTGTGTTGTAGGAACTTTTGAACCACATAAGTGGTTATTTATTCTTATGCAGTATGAGTATATGCAAGGTGCAGAATACTATCACTACAGAAAGATGCAATCAATATTCAAAATGCTTATATCAGAACACATATCACCATTCTGGGAGAGAAACTGAGGCCCAGAGACAAGATGACCCAGCATGTTCAAGGTCACCCAGCAAATCCTTAGAGACAGGGAGTGAACCCAAATTTCACAAGCCCTCATCAGGATCTCCCATCACTCAAGTGCAAATGAACACACAGGGCGCTATGCTGTGGAGAATAAGACCCAAAATGTAGAGAGAAGGTGGATACCTGTAGCAAAACACATAATTAACATCTTACTTTTCTTTCTTTCATTTTTTCTCTTTCTTTCTTTTATATTCTCTTTTTCTCTTTCTTTCTTTTTCTTTCTTTCTTTCTTTCTTTCTTTCTTCCTTTCTTTCTTCCTTTCTTTCTTCCTTCTTTTCTTTCTTTCTTTCTTTCTTCCTTCCTTCCTTTCTTTCTTTCTTTCTTTCTTTCTTTCTTTCTTTCTTTCTTTCTTTCTTTCTTTCTTTCTTTTTCTTTCTTTCTTTCTTTTTCTTTCTTTCTTTTTCTTTCTTTCTTTCTTTCTTTCTTTCTTTCTTTCTTTCTTTCTTTCTTTCTGTCTTTATGTCTTTTTGCTTTTCTGTCTCTCTCTCTTCCTTGCTTCCTTCCTTCCTTTCCTTCTTTCCTTCTTGCAGTGCATGTGATGCATATATGAATTCTGCCTTGTTTTTTTCCTGCAGAACTGCTTATACCCTGTGGTTACATCAGTGATAAGGTTCAGCTGGCCTGACATCTGACTTTCCTGCTTGTTTTCTTTGCTATCATATTCCTCTCTCAAGTTACTATTCATTGTGGGAGGGATTGGGAACACGGCAAAGGAGCTGTGTTTCAGCTGTGGCAATCCAAGGAGTGGACGGCTTCCACATTTTTTTTTTATAGGGCCAGACTCCTCTCCCTTAAGTACCAAATATTTAAAAATTGAACACGAAAGTCTGAGATACTCATTGCAGATTTTCGTCATAGTTACTGGAGAGAAATGAGTTTCTGTAGGGGTTATGTACTTGCCCTGTCTTGGAGGCCTACTTTTATCCACTGTCTGTAAAGGGAACTGAGAGTTATGCTGGACACAAGCATGTGAGAAGGTTAGCTAAGTCACAGTAGGTCAATCCACTTCTGCTTTTTTCATTCCCCCCCTGCCCAAAGCACCGTTTTGTGTCTCTTGAGCTGGTCAGCGACCGGGAATAAGGGAGAGGGCTGTTTCAGTAACAGACTTAAAACGGTGTTTAGCAGAGGTAAAGGTGGTGGCAGGAGTCTGCGTCTTTGCTTTTCAGTCCTTGCACAGTCGACAGATTGCTTTCTGCTTCCTTCTTACAGTCTCTTGCTTCTCAGCACATCCTACCACTTTATTCATAAGGGAAATGTGACTGGAAATGCCAGCTCAAAAATATCATGCACAAAAATCTGCTGCCTCTTTGTGTCTGCGCTGGCTGCCTGTGACATCTCACTCGTTGCCCTTGTAGCTCACTGCTGTTTTTTCTTGCAGTCATGCAAACTGCATTTACATGCCACAGTGTTTCCAGGACCACTTCTGTCCTTCACTTGCCCCAGTGGCAGTACTTAGAGCAGGAGGAAATGGAAATGTTACAACTGTCATAGCTGCCCTTGCTGCCTGGTCTTTGGAAAGGGAACTGCATTAGGCATTAATTATTCTTATTTCCTCTCCTTATTTTATCCTTCCCTCTCTCCCTCTGACCTTTTTAAATGTTAGAGAACTCTGACTTCAGTCTGTCCCTCACCTCCACCTGCCCCTGGCTGGAAAAAGACATAGAAAAATCATGGATGCTTTGCGTATGAAGAGATCAAGGATATATGGTGGCACAGACTCTGTGCCTTCATTGCTGTGCTGCCCGGGGAGCACAAGGAGCCTGGGAAGGTTTCAGACAGAAAATATCCACAATGCTCTGACAGCACAGGGGTAATATAGACCACCGCACTCCCTTACACTCCCTAAGTGTGCCACTCCTTGGAATTTAGAGCACAGAATTACTATTATTTATTCCATACTTATTCCTAGAGGTCAATACTGTGTCTTTGTAAGCCTTCTGTAGACAGGTACAGCTGGGCAAAGCACTGTACCACGGTTCAGAAATATCAGTTTCTAGCTCTGCTGCTGGTTTACTGATGACCCCTAAAGCTACCTATATCAAAGTATTAGAAAGACCTGGCATTAGACGCATGCATGGAGGCATCATCATCTTAAACATGTCTGAATGTCTTCCTCCTGTCGTGTTGGCAGGGAAATTGAATGGCAACCGTGTGCACAGGTCTGCCTATCGTCAGGCTGAGACTAAACACGGATAGGAAGTAGGAAGGTATTTTTACCTATTCACAGGTGCGAAACTGCAAAACCAGTCTTCTGATAAGAGTCATGGGAGCAAAAGTGCACATTAGTAACAATATGGAGTTTGAGCAGCTTAAGAAAGGCAGTGTGTAATATGCCAAAGCTGAAAGGAGCCTGGATTTTATGACCTGCAGGGAAATTCCTTTCAGTTTTAAGACTCAGTGAATGATAAAGTCTTTGCATAAATTTACAGGGAGCTTTTTATAGTGAAGGGGGGAAAGGAGCGTGAAAGTGCAGACTGTGAAATATCGTCAGGGATAAGTTACCACTGATGTTGTTTGTGGAAAAGAAAAGCTGGTAGAAACCCGAAGAGTGTATAAGACAGGACAAGTGGGAGGGTATCTGATCCATTGAACTCACTCTCTATTTTATGAATAGTCAGTGCTTTCTCCTCCCCACCTCCTTCCCCTTCTGAGTGGTTTACATGTAGGACTTGCATGGTAGACAGTGAGTGTGTTGTAACCACTTATCACTCATCACTTGAACATTGTTTCCTCAGTTTCTCTTTTGAGGACTGGCTTTCCATTTCTGCCAGAGAAAAATCAAAGTGTAGGCAAGGGCAAGGTAAACCATACTGTACCATGAAAGAGGTGTGTTCAGTGTCTTGAGCATAGTGACTGGCTCTGAATTAGTCATGCCTTTTCAGGAAGAATTCAGTCTCCTCAAACAGCTCAATGAAGAAGTCTGCTCACGTTGTATTGCAAGCAGGTAAGTGCAATGGTTGACTGGCTGAGAAAAGAAAAAAAGGTAATAAGGAAAATAAGGCCTTATACAAATCAGTGATACCATCATTTTGAATACTGCATACAGGTTTGGCTTACTTATCTCAGAAAACAAAGGGCTCAAAGAGAATGCACAGCAAAAGGCCAAAATGCATTAGCAGGGCCATGAGGAGAGAGGAAAGAAGACAGACACTTCGTGTTCATCCAGCATTCAGGAACAGCCCAATGCAGAATTCTTCAAGCAATTGAATGAACGACAGAAACTACCCCATAGAGATGTTTCCCCTCCATACCTCAGGCTGGCCAAAAACTGAGTTAAAGCTGGTCTCTAAAGCACTATCCAGGCACTCCCTAGTAGGTGGTGAAAATGCATTAACTGCATCACATGCTGTCCATGCACGGATTTCCATATTCTCTCCTTGCTGTTTGAAGCAAGGAGCTTGGTAACCTTTGTATCATCACCCCTACCTCTAGTACCATGGAAAAGCCACACTATGAGGAAAAGCAGGAGAGAGGCAGAGCTGAATGTAGAGGACTGAGGCGACCTATCCTGAGTGGTATTTGACAGCACAGCCTAAGGTCGATTCATTCACCGTGACTCTTCTCCTCGGCAGGATTACAGGGACAGTGGCAGCTGCTGGGGTACAAATGTGTACCCTCTGCACTGAGACGATGGTAGGTCATGGGTGGTAGTTAAATTTTTTTAGTTACAAAGCTCTTACAAATTACCGGGACTAAGGAGTCCTCAGGGTTGTGGAACCTGCGCTGTAGATCCTCACCGAGATTTTCTGCAAAAGTTGCTTTTTCCCCAGTGCAAAACTTTTTCCCTGATGAACAATAGTAAGGATCAAAACCAAATATCCCCTGCCTGAATAATAATAGCCTTTTTATCATTATTAAATTAGGAATAAAATATTATAAAGCTCTTAATAAAGGTCCCAGTGCGCCTGAGCTAGTGAATTGGGAAAAGGGAGGGAGCATATCTTATAGCAGCTTTTGCTCTGTGAGGTTGGGGGTGTCCTTCGCGCCAGGCAGTAACACTTCAACAGAGAGTGAATGAAGGTGGGAGCATATTTATTTCCTTAAATCCTGGCGTCCGTCCCCGCATCCTTCCCTCTGCCAAGGGAGTAGTCATGGAAACAGACAAGGACAGCCTTGCTCCAACAGCAAAGGTTCGGTCCCTTCCGTGGGGCAAGGAGAGACATGGAGAAGGGAAAAACACTGTCCGGGGTAACAGGGTCATCCTCAAATACATTTAACAAGGGTCATCAAATCTTCAGTTTCACACAAAACTGAAAGGGACAGGAGAATCCTAGGTTTAGTGTCTCCTCTAAAGGAGACCAGAGGCAATTTTGCTGGTTTTGCTTTATGTGAGAAAATGTTCAAAAGAGCTGTTGCGATCTATCATGTCAATAACTCACAGACAAAAGGTGCCTAATAATATGCATTGACACAACAGCCTATAATGGCTGTGTGGGAACCATTACATTTATTATTATACCAATGACCCATAGACTATGGAAACGTTTATTTCTTTCCGCAGAAATCTTTACTATTCTTTTAAGTACCATGAAAAGGAGATGAAATGAGAAGAGAGCAGCCATATTCAGCATGTTAAGAAATAAAAGACATTTGAACCACTTTCTATTCAGTCCTGGTTCACCACCTTAATGGGAATAATTAAAGAAATATGCCAAAGTATCTGAGCATAAATATCTGGCACAGATAATGCTGCTTTCTGTATTCATATCTTTTAAAATGAGGTGAGTGAAAGATGGGAGTAAAGCACATATCTTTGACCTTGCCTTTGCTAATATAAACATACAGCACAATGTACATATCGTATATTTTAAAAAATCCTTGCACAGTTTTCCCCAGGGAGTGCAGAAGGAATAGAAAGACCTACACATGACAGATGCTAATCATGTCACACTTGTGTGCACCTTCCAGATACTATGGTGATGAGGCTGTTTAAGTCTCCAGGCAGAATGAAGCACGGACATTTGTGCTGAATAGTCTGACTTTTCACAATTTAAAGATGACCCTTCACATATTTTTCCTATGGGTTTGCTATGTTAATATTTATACAGGGAGGTATTAATAAACAGTGGCCTTTCATAAGTAAGTATTCAGCAAGTAAAACCCATTGTCATTTATCAGTGGGAAGGGATGGTATAATAGATTTCAGCATTTTAAAGTCTATGCACACATAGTTTAATTTACCAGTTTTCCCAGGGGCCAGCAGCATGGATTTATATCTCATTGTGATGAGGTCCTTGACTGTAAAACAGCTGCCTATACAAGTAAAATAATGTATAAATGATACAAATATAAATAAATATTACAGAGCAAACATAGTGATTAGAACCAAAGAAGAGACATGCTAACAATTCTGCCCCAGGATGCAGGCATTGCAACACAAAATTAATTATCTGATCAGAACTGCTTGGGTGATCAGTTTTCACGCTGGACTATACTGAGTGAAAAAGGATCATTGTCAGTGCTTGCATGGTCTGTCCATAATTGCTACAACATCCTGGAGTAAATAAGACTGGGGACTGCTAGCACAGCTGAAGTTACTGTGTTCAGTGCTGTTGCAGAATCATTACATGCTCATGCAGGTGGCCCAATACCCTGAAAAATCAACAGTACTTAGTGAAGAAAACCTTCCTCACCTTTTTCTTACTATGGCTTTTTTTGAGACAATCCAGGCTTAGACCACCTGTACGTCTTATTGGCTTCTGTGGCACATAACATCTGACAGGACTCTTCTAGGAAAGTGACTTGTCAGCCCAATGACAACCACATGGCAGTGCAACAGCCAAACCTCAGGCACATTGCAGTGTCCCAGCCCTTCCACCCAGCCGGTGTTTCACCCTGCGTGTCCTGAAGTGAGCAGAACCAGAGCATGAACTCAAGGCTGCATTCAGAGTAAGAAAAAGGTGTAACTGTGAAATAAGGAGCAGTCATTAATTTCAGGCAAACTGTCCTGCCAATGTAGAAACGTTTGATTAAAGGGAGACCACCTTTTTGTCAGAAACATCTCTATGGCTTCCAGCCATGTTGGAGTCTAATCCTGTTTTGTGAAAATGGTCCATCAGTAGCAATAGTAGGAGGTCAGTCCGTTTCCATTTCCATCACCAACCGGCTCCGTACCCACACTGAGCACTCACCATCCTGGTACTACCTACTGTGCTTCATATATTAATGTTGCTTTATAATACCGCTAGGCTGTTATTAAGGTTGCTGTCTAATCTTCCAGCAAGGAAAACTGTAAAACCAAGCAGTGAAATGAGTAGTTGAAAGTCCCAGGCCACATCTAAGAAAGGTTTGAAATTAGAAACTGAGTTGAAAACATGTGCTTTGAAGCCTTTAACCGCAAGTATCTTGGCTTCCTCCTAGCCTTTGCTTTCTTTCATAAAAGGAATGAACTGCCAATCTACCCCACAGGGTGTTAAGAGAGTGATTTTTTGGTCCTCAGATGCTACGTGAGGGCAAAAAAAAAGTCTGGGTGATGAATGTAAGCAAGCCTAGGCTTCTTTGATTAATCTGTATTAGAGTGGAGTGGATTATTTTTAGATTTCCTATCACTCATCTCTAAACAGTTCTTTAACAAGTATATAAAATTCACTTTTAACGAATCCATAAATGGCAGTGGGTTCCAGGGCTTTCCCCTTTGCTGAATCAGGCCAGGGACTCTTTATTTGTTCACTAATTGACATAAAGAACTACAAAAGATTTTTCCACTTTCTGCTTTAGAATAGTAACACTTGCACTTGAGAGAAAAAGAAAATATTAGGTGTTTATTCTAAGGTTAATGCTCTGCAAAATACAGGGGTAAATGACTTGGACTTGTAGGAGGGAGGACAGCATCCCATGGCCTAGAAGTCCTGATGGTGCTAGTAATAAATTCACATTTCCCTTACTTTTTAACATAAATTTTGATCCATTAAAATATAACATCAAGATAATTATTTATCTCAAACTTAAAAGGAAAAGCTTGTTTCTATGAAAGAATTATTCTTGCTTCTTCATTATATAATAGATGGATTTCTCTAACCTAAACCAAACCTTAGCTAGAAGCTGAGCCTAAAACAAGGGTCCACAACTAGTGTCATGATGAAAAAGTTCTCACAGTCAAGTTTTCTTTGCAGCACAGACTCTCCTTAACAAACCCTTTCCAGCCCCTCTCCACCTGGAGCTCTCAGTTCGCCTTAGTCTGAGGCTTTGACCTGACTCCAAGCTGGTGGCCACACCAAGACACTCTCACAAACAAGTTCTCTCTGTACTCCACTCTTCCTTTCTAGCCCTCCTAACACTCCTGCTTTAGGCTCTTTCTTTTTATCAACCATAACCCTAACTCTAACAAGACACCTAACTAGAAATTCCTTGCAGAAGAGTCCTCCTTGCAGCTTATGTTTTCATGTGGCAGTCACTTTGAAGACACAATCCAGCTAGAGCTCTCTTTCAAATCTAGCAGTGACTTTAACTCTAATCCTAACTATAGGCTGAGCCTTACACAAAGCTTCCCAGCCAGTGCCCACCCAAAAATTTTCTCACAGAAGAGTTCTCTCTGCACCCTACCCTTTATTTTGACAACCCCTTTTCAATCCCACGACAATTGGATTTCTCAGTTCTCTCTTTCCCCCACCCTAACTCTTATCCCACCACTAACCCGAAGTGGATGCTGGCATTAGACTGGGTCCTCAGACATGTGTCCAGATTATTTTTTTTTCCACACAAATTCTTTTGGCAGCCTATTCTTTCTCTTTGAAGCCCCTTCTCAGCCCCATTCCAACTGCAGGAACAAGCTCTCTCTTTCTTTCATCCTTAACCCTAGCAATAAATATAAAAGCAAGCTGAGCCTTGGATGGGGGCATGTGGTCATTGCCAACACAGAAGAAGTCTCCCAGACAAGTGTCTCAGTCTTTACAGCCTACACCTTTTTCTGGCAGACCTTTTGCCATCCCCCTCCAAGTGGAGCTCTAGGCTCTTCTTTTCCCTCAGCCTTAACTTTAAAAGTAAACCTAGCCTTAAACTGAGTTTCAGAAAAGCCCAATAAACTACTGCTGAGACCGAAAAGGCCTCATGGAAAAGTCATCCTGTTGTCCTGTAATTTTGCTTTGGCAGCCAACTTTCCACTTCTGCTCCAGTGGGAGCTCATGGCTCCATCTTTCTCTAAATGATAAATTTAAGCCTCAGCCTAACAGCAATCCCTATGCCCAGGACCCCCCAGACAGTATCCACACCAAAAAATTATTGTAACCACATTCCCTTCACTCCCCATCCTTCGCTTTGGCATCTTCTTTCCAGCTGCAGACCTGTGATGTCCCTTTTCCTCACCCCCAAACCTTGTCCTAACCCTACCTCAAACAGCAGCAGCTGTGCAGAAAGCCAGAAAAATTCTGATGTTCTTTTTCAGCTTTAGGTCCATGCTTTTATCCTTTTTGACTACTTATCTTTGACTTCTGAAGACAGAGAGGAGGAAAAAAAAAAAGGGAGGGATCATGAGAAAGGGGTCAAGGGTTAATGTTCATAAGACTCCGCAAGCTATGATTTCTTTAAAGCGCAGGCTGTGCTATATATACTTATATCCTTGGATTTTCATAAGCACATAAGACATCTGTAAACATCCAGAGATTAGGCTTGAGTAAATCTGCACCTTTGAAAACTGTTTCAATCTTACAGCACTTTGAATCATTATAATATTAACAATTCACATAGTTCTAATAAACTGAGTAATTCATGGTTTTCTGAATGTCCTTTCTGATTCCCATTAAAGTCAATGTCAGTTTTGCCTTTGAATCCAATGAGAATGCCCAGCTATGACAGCTATTAAATATCTTTCCCACTGTTACAGTAATGAACAAGGCTACAATAAGTGAGAGCCCAGTCCTGAAGAGCTAAAATTGTAGAGAGGGAAAATATTCAAAAAAATGTGATAGGCTCCCATTTCACAGATGGGGGAAAATCAAAGAGATTTATACATGTTTACACAGATGGGTGCAGCCAGAATCAGCTGTGGTGCAGAAGCCTTATTGCTGCATTAGTTCATTGTGAGTGAGCTAATTAAGGATTTTGATGGTCTTTCTTGGGTGAATCTAGTTGTGGCCTCTTCAAACTTTACTGCCACCAGCTGTCGGCTTTACGCTTCTACCAGAGATTACTGCCCTTACATCTGGCTCAGCAGATGTGCTCATGCATCAGCTCCTCCATTTCACAGTTCAGCATCTTAGCTTCAACCTCGCCAAAGGTAGGCATATACTAAGATATGGAAACATGAGCTGGAGTGGCCGAGACACAAGTATGCATCTGTGCCTATCCAGCTTACTGCTGGGGCAGTGACTTCCACTGGAGGAGTGAGAGAGACAGTAATATCTGGAGACTCCCGAAGCAGAGGATGTCTGCCAGTGTGGGGACATTTGGGCATATGGGTCCCAGATGGGAGCTGGCTCATGTCCACAGGCTCAGAGCACAGGCAGAGGAGCTCCTGTTTGCCTGCTTCCATCCTCTTGAACACACCTAAATATATTGTCCAAGGTGACACAGGAAATCATGGCAGAAACCCAGCTCTAATCATCCCAGTTTCCAGAAGACCTTGAGCTCCTAAAAAAAAGACCACACTGAGGGGACAGATTTACAGGAGAACTGTGTCTAAGATCCCCCTCTCTCCCCTGTTGGCATACATATGTTCAGTGGCTTGCGTATCCATATGGTAACAAAGCCAATCACACAGTAGTTGTACCCAGCCCTGTATTTTCCCCATCCTTTATATCCCTAACTATTTTTCTCCTAAGGTTGAATTCTGAATGGTGGGAAGAACAACTGTTTCAACAGGGAGTTCAAATTCCCTTGGAACTCCTTTTCTCTAGAATATACAGGGCCCAAAGTAGCATTGAGCCCTCCGGGCAAAGTTTGTTAGAGTTTCCATTTGTTGTCTCTTAAACTGAAATATTGGCATTTTGAGGTTTTATAATTATGCTTTATAAATATAAATTGCTTTGATCAGAGGTGCCAACACTAAATATCCTTCCCCTCATTTGGAGCGAGTGCATATTTTCTCTCTTTGTTAAAATCCCCCAAAGACTTGCTTCACCTCATATTCTGCTCCCCACCCCACCTGTCTACTTTCAAATTAGCCACAGCCTCAGCTTTGGCCCACTCATCTTTCCTGCCAAGGAATCAGGAATAACTCAGTCCAGCAGTCCAAATAATAAGCAAGTGCTCCTGCAAGTAATTTTGTTTCTCAAATCTGAAATCTCCCTACTTTAGCCTGGAGTTTGAACAAAGGCCTTCTTTCTCCATCTGCTTTAGGCCTTCACATTGCAGCATGCAGGGGTGGCTCCAAGCTGCAATAATCTGAATCCAGGATGAGTCTCCCCAGATCTCATCAGAGGTTTCAGTCTGCAGTTTTGGTCCATCTATCATGGAAAACATTTTTTTTTTGACAATGCACTGTCTGGAATTTTTGACGTTCATGTTCATTCCTCACTTGAACCACAAGCTCCCTGTTTGATCTCAGGGAAGTCACATGGTACTTCTGTGACTCACCTTGTCATCCTGCTTATCTATTTATAGCATAAACCCATGGGATAAGAACCATCCCTTCCTACGTGTACGTAACATTTTGTGTTACGCTGCATCTGCAACGCCGACCTGCCCTCTGCTAAAGCTAGACTCATGCAGATAATAAGGGCACAAAGAGAACGCTTACATGTTTACTACTTTCTTTTTTAACTGCTTTTGTACCTCAGCTTCTATTCCTCCATCCCTTCCCACAACATTATCCTTCAATTTCTTCCTGCAAGACAGTAACGTGCCCGAGTCTGTAATGCATTATCTTCTCATAAAGGGTTATGTAATATTTTATATGCAGGATGCTGTATGAAAATAAATTGCATTACTGTACTGTATTAGGAAACTTTATCATAGACAGAAGGCATATTGCATCCTGTTTTTCTTGGAGGCTGAAACAATGAAACAGTATTAGAGATGGATGTACACATCAGGCGCTTGGGGGAGGGAGCCCTGGGATATTTGTCATTTACATTGTTAAATTCCATCATTACTTAATATTCTAATTGATTCACAAATAGTCTAGATACAGCAGGTTTTTTTTCTCTGGGTTGTTGTCGTTTTTTTCCTCCAAGGCCTGAGTTGTGTTGTTAAGAGGTGCCGCACCAAAAACAAGACAGTGTAGTTTTATCTCAAGGTAAAAATGCATAAGGTTGGTGATCATGTCTTGATTGTGCATAGCTTACCCCACATTAATCCTAACAATACTTCTACTCAGTGTTTTATTTTACCTCCAATTAGTCCAAATATATTAATTGCCTACAGGTAATAACCCTATACCTTTTAAGCAAAGAAGACAAGTTTTGAGATTTTACGCGGCTGCTTCCAAGATAGGGTAGCTTGCACCAGTCAGTTTTATGGCTGCCTTATAGAAACTAGCCAATACCCCAGCAAAACATCTGTACATATGCAGAGCATGAGACTTGGTCCAGCAAAAAATGACAAAAGCATTTTCTGAATTTGATCGTCTGAAATACTACGCCATTAAAAAGCCAAAATCATGTTATTTAAGAGTTCCTACAGTCAAGGTAAGGCCTAAAAGCCATACATCTCCCTGCCCTTGTGGCCATGTGCACACAACACTGACAGTCTTCAAAGGTTTCCTTTTCATACACGACAAATGGCCATTCATAAAAGACTTTTAGCAGGTTGTGCTGGCTTTATTGAAGACTCAGATCTCCTATAACTATATCAGCATCTCACTATAATTCAGGTGACTCATAAATACTGTCCCTTCCCCCACCGTTAGCTCCTGTGAATTCCAAAATGACTGAGCAGATTCTGGGTGAAGTGAGTACTGGAGTTTTGACTGGGTAAAACTAGATCAGAAACTTCACTATTGTAAATGGAAAAAGCTATGCCTGGTTCAGTGAAGCTTCACCTCTTCACCCTGGGTGGTTGTCCCTAAAAGTATTTTTTCCTCAGACCACACTTGCTTGGTGAAACTGGTGAATTTCTAGATTAAATATTCTGTATTTGTTACACAGTGATGATTTCTGGTTATTGACTTGATACCTGTTTAACAGTGGTGTGGTCTAGATACAGCTAGGGGTTTCCTCCAGTGTCTGAATTCCTTGCAATTCCTTGGCTGTTAGGCTGATGTTTGTTAGTCTCCTAAGGATATAGGGAGACTTGAGGTCATTTTTTGCCTCTTCCACATGTAAGCTTCACTGTTGTTTGTTTATGGGCTGGTTCTTTTTTGGGCGAGTGTGGGAACTGAGTTCTTTTTGCAGGTGCAAAATAAGCACAAACAACATGTAAACATATGGTCCAACATCCTTTTCCCCATCTTTGTTAGAGCCAGGCATTTTCAGACAGCCATTCTTCCAAAACAAGTTAGGTGAAATGTTTTCTGTCTTGGAAAATAAGCCACATACATACTCAACACATACACCTAAAGCACTAATAGATTCAAATAGCAAAAGGAAAAAGCCGACTTCATTGGTCTCTTGAAACTACATTTCTGCGCGCATTAGGTGAAACTCTTTGTCAGTGAAGATCCACTCCTAATCTGGCAGATTGTGTTTGTTCTTGACTACAAATTCATAAACTTTTAAAATTTTAGTCTGTCTGTCTGTCTATCTATCATCTCTCTCTCTCTCTCTCTCTCTCTATATATGCCTGCACATACTAATTTATATTTTAGTGGTAATAGATGACCCTAAACCATGCTTGGTTCTGGAGTTCAGGGTGACTGAACAACTGGTTCTAGTCTAAACACTTTTCTTCCTTAATCTTTTCACCCTTCTTTTCTATTCATTCTGTTCCACTACCAGTATTCAGCTATAGTTTTTACAACCAGTGACTTTGTCCTCTTTTCACTAAATTCAGTAAACTCCAGACAAACCTCTGGAATAACACTTCCCATTTTTTTTGGTTTGTTTGTTTGCACTCCACGTCCAGCTGTGAGCTGGGGTCATGGCACCATTAGCAGCTGGAGTTGTGTTGAGCTCCTGGCACGCTGAGGGCAGAGGTATGTTCACCATGGAACATTAGGAATCCCCATTTTAGAAACAGTTTTCCCTGCAAAGCTGGATCCAGCTGCTCTCCCTCCATTTAGAAACTTCCTTCTGACTTTTTAATCCCAATACTTTCCTGCTAGATCTGCAATGGATATGACAGTTTCCTGGGACTACAGATTGTCTCTTCAACATTAGAGAGCTTCTTACACACGGTCCGTGGTGACCTCAACAGTATTTTCTATCCCTGACCTTGGAGAAACTTGTAGGATTGGATAACTGAGTCTCTCACACCTGCTGAAGTCTTGCAGTGGGTATGGATGAACAGAATCAAACCTCATGCCTAAGGAAGAAGAAAACATGTTTCACATTTGAATGAGCATCAGCCGATGCAACAGGAAGATTTTCTTTGCACCATTTTGTTCATCATCAGACTTAGGGTTCCTCGATTTCCTTCCTTTAACATGACTCAGAGCTTGTTTGTTTTTCAATATACATGCATGTATTCATTTATTCATTCAGGTTTATATGGAAAATTTCATGCTATAATTCTTCACTGTTGCAGGAACATAAGTTACTAATGATGGTACTGCACTTGCTTGCTTTCTGCTGTAAACTGCAGGGTTTGGGGTTTATTACAGGAAGTAGTGACCAAGTAAGAAAAAAAAAAGAAAAAGATTATTCAAAACAGTATTTCTCTTAAGAAACTTCGATTTAGGAAGCTCTACCATAACTAGTGTTCTGTAACATGAGAATATTGCACACATGTTGACAATTTGAAGAAAGTGTCCTTCTGTAAAAATAGTGAAATATCAATAAATCTGTTTTGTCACACTGTTTTTTAAAGATTAGCTTTTGTTGTTGTTGTGAGAGTAAGTGTATTTCTGCTTGAGTCAAAAATTATTGGTGAACCAAGTGTTTGGCATTTGTGCTACTTAATGAAAACATCATGTCATGAGAAATTTATCATTGCTTTTGTCTCTCATTTCATTCAGAGGGAGGAAAAACATTTTCAAGGGATTTTGAAGCTAGGGCAGTGAAGTAGTCCTGCAGAGGTATATAGGTATGTCTGTACTGAAAACAGCTCTAAGGAGGGCATTTTCCTAAATATCAAAAATTGCCAATGAATGACTGAGAAAAAGTTTTACAACCCTTCAAAGATGGGGACTGTGGCTTTGCAGTCATTTTATGATGAAATAACTGTGGTCAGCTTTGTAAAGGGATGTTCCCATCCCCATCTCTGCTCCCAGCCATGCGTTCCCTTTTGTCCCTAAATGATGACTGTGCAGCAGGTATGGCTCCAGCTGAGAAGCAGTTTGTTCTTTTGATATTTCTTTTTAATGAGGTTTGTTAGATTTGCTTAAATCCGTTGTAAAAACCCAGTGAACAGGTGACATGAGCACATTTCCTAGGCACATGAGTTTTCAGGAGTTCCTCTGCAACTATGCATGGAAGGGGCAGACTTGCCCTGCTGTGAAAGGAGAACAGAAGCTTGCCAAAAGAGAAGAGGATGAGAGCTGCTATGACCCTGCCTGGAAAGCTTAGGTCATGTGTAGATACATATATATGTGTGTGTGCAAATATATGTATGTATAAATATGTATATGTGTGTGTGTGTGTGTGTATATATATATCTATATGCCCCCTTCTTCTGATGGCATTACTGAAGCTTCTGCTGCCCTGACAGTTGCAATCTGCAATCAGAAAAAAAAGTGGAAGGCAAAGGAGTTATTTCTTAATTTCTCCAGGTTCTCTTGCCTCTAAGTTTGGCAGACCCCAAAGGAACTGCCCCAGATGCCTCTTCCTATTTTGTCAGCCAGAAAAAAAAAAGTAAAGTAAAAGTAAAACTGGATCCAATTTTTTTTTTTTGTTTCATTCTTAGCAATTTTATTCCATTTCCTCCTGCCAGCAGTCAGGTTCTGTGCTTTGTTACAGCTGTGAAAACCCAAGATAACTCTAGATTTTCCTGTACAACTGCTCTGCCAGAATTGGCCTCTTGATATCTGACATGAACTGTCTACTTCCTATCTTGCCTTCTAGATCAGATATCATGCAGATTTCATAGTGAATCATACTGTAGTTAAACCTGTAAAATACATTTCTGTAGTAACCAGATCAGTTAAGAGAAGGGTATGTACAGGAAGAAAAAAACATCCTCATGGCCTGCTTGCATCCACTCTGAAATGTGCATTGCTGACAGGCAAAACCCATATATTATCAAGTGAAAACAAGAAAAAAAACTCTGCAGGCTGGCAGAAAAGGGATTTAGGTTCATGTGAGGCAGATTAAAGCAGTGTGGGCAGTGTGGGACCAACCTGTAGTGAATTCAAGCTAGGACCCCTGGGATATGTGTGCTGTGAAGCATACAACGAGCAAAGCTTTGCCTTGAGACTCCATGGGCAGTCTTGGGAGACACTGTGATGGGACGTTCTAACCACAGGCTAGTTTTGACTTCAGAAATGAAAATTTTGCTTTTTAACATTCGTAATTCTTGTTAAGATGGTGACTGCCTAACACGTGACCTGGCTTTCAAAGGAATATGTGGATTCTGTTCTATCTGTCAAGGTCTCTGTCTCTGTGTAATCTAAGCACGAAGCCTATTTAGTAATTCTGCTTCTGACATGCTTTGTGGCTTTGGGAACTTCACTTGGCTTTATCTTCCTCATAAAGAAGCTTATTCATCTGTAAAATGAGGATAATAATATTTCCCTACCTAAAGAGTGTTGGGAGGCTTATTTTGCTAATGTTTGTGAAGTGTTTTGAGATCCTTATATTGAAAGCACTATAAAAATGCAAAGTATTACTTAATCCCCTGGGCCTGCTATTATTTAAATATGTCGGTTATTGTTTTGCACTATTTATCTTTTTCCTTTATGTTACTTTTAATACAATACTGTTATTGCTGCTTTACTACTATATGAATATGATGCAGGAATTAATCTTCCTCTACTGAGTATTATTTACATGCAGCAACACAAGGTTAGCGAATAGGATTTACCTGACAACTGAACAGTAACATAATTGCAATCAATCGCAAAGCAATAGCATCTGATAATGCAATATTAACGAATCTTATCGCTGCATATCTTATGTCCAAATTGGCTATACAAGTTCTAGCAGCGTGCTTACAGCCTTTAATGCAATGGAAAGTTATTAGGAAATATACAAATGTTCTGCACATATAAATGTGATTTGCTAAAAGCCTCATCCAACGCAGAATAAAAGTTCTTCCTTTTAAACTCTAATTGGAAGTTAACCTTTAGCTCACAAATCCCAGTAAAGGAAATGGCTTTTCTAATCTTATTTGCTCTTTATGGTTTTACAACATTATGTTGTTATTTCTGAATTATTTTTTATTTTTTTATATAGTTGACATTAAGAATACCAACATGACACACAAGATGAGTGATAATTTAAACGTTTAGGAATTGTCCTGAAAGGCAGACCAATGGTTTGCTTAGTCCAATATCCTGGTGCTAACAATAGCCACTATCAGATCCTTTCAAAGGTTTATATCACTAATATTTTCTGTAATTTTTAATGTCAAAAAGGCTCATTATGATCATTGTATGACTGTATGAAGAGCTGTTGCAAATGTGTGATAATAACATCTCTGAAATGCCTAATCTTTGCTAGATGCTGTGATAAAAAAAGGATTTACTTATTCTGAATTTTTAGCCTACCTTTGTAACTGAATATCCCTGTGTCAATGGCAGAAAGGAGAACCTGTTAAATGGTGCTGTCTTTTCCACTGTCTTGAATATTTCTCTCTGGTTCCTCTTACAATCCAGTGTTGATGACTTGCTGGTCTTTCTTCTCTCAGCTTTTTCCAGCATTTTTGTTGACACTACAGTCTCTGAGAGTGTCTCATCATTAGTATCTGAAGGAATAGGCCTGTTAAGTGCAGGCATCCTTTGGAGTAAAAGGAGACCCGTGCCAAGAATCCACTTAGGTTCTTTCTTATATATATATATTTCCCTCCTTAATTGCTCCTTAGCTCCCTCACAGTTTCATGGTTTATCCTTTAAGAATATATATATTTAGATTAGCTCTTCTGATTTGTTCTTTAAGTCCTTTTGCTCTTTAAACTATTTCATAAATTTTATGCCATAATTTGTTTGCCCTTGTTTAGATGGCTCTCCAGGGAGATCACCGGGACAGCATTTCCATTCTCTGAAGGTTATTTCTTGGGTTCAGAAATGTTCTTGCTCCCTACCCATAGTAGATTTGTTTCTTTTCTCATTTGTTAGTTTTGGGATTACAGGGGTTTGTTCTGTGTTCAGTCTAGTTCTGCTGTCCATTATGTTGATGGATTTCCTCTGTACTTCAGTATTGGAATTCCACAATATTTTAGAAGGACATAAAGACTTAAATCAGAAAACCACTCAAACTCATATTTAAACCCCACTGACTTAATGCATGTCAGTGATTTTCTGAATTAGTACTAAGTGCAAGCAATCAGCGAGTCCTAAATGGGAACAATAACATTTCTGTGATAGCACTTTCTCAGAGATGGAGGAATTTACTTGTGTGGGATATTGCCTAATGGCCTTTCCTCTTACTGTCTCGGGATTCCCTTGTTTTATGTTTCTGTATACTCTGTCTTTAGGCACTAGTTGTGATTAGTATACCTCTGAAGCAATTATCCACTGTCAGATCAGACACTAGGCTCTAAGCTACTGATTTGCCATGATGGCAAGTTTGATATTCCCATATTCAGTGGATTATCACCAAATACCTAATATAGGAAAAGACTAACATGTGCATGTAAAAACTATATAAAAATAATACAAAACACTAGCAATAAGTTTATCTCAAATTGTATAGATCCTGCTACCCAGTAACGTTTTTTCCTCTCAAATCTTCTAATCCTTTTTTCCTTTACAATTCATTGATATTTAGAATTTTCCACCTAATTTCTCAAATAATTCTGAAAATATTTCTTAGCTTGCTGCTCGCAATAATACAACTGTGCAAGCCTGTGCTTGCTATGTTTATTTGCAAGATCTATTCTTAAGATTGTGGATGGTGAAGCAGAGGAAGATCCCAACCTCTTTGTGAAGGGAGCCATGGCAATTCTCATTAAGTGCCAATCTGTCCTTTGTTTTCAATTCCTGATTTTGCCACAGGCTTGTTGAGCAATTTATATTGTCTTGCTGGTCTTTTTCTACCTTGTTCTCCCCTCTTCATCATTTACACTGTACTTCTCGATAAGTGTTGTTCCTATAATTCTTCCTCCATAGTGGAGCTGTTCCTAGCTTAATTTACTATAAGCAAGGTCAGCATTTAGCCAAGCATATTAAGCCAGCTACACATAGCATAGGCTTGCTTTACCTCTATGCAAATGAGAAAAATTGGTTTTGTTTTTTAATTTACATTTACTCAGTGAAATTATGCCAGTTTACAAAAACTGAAGATTTGACTCTTGCTGTTCCAAGCACTAATATGTTTATGCGTCATATGCATGAGGGCCGGGAGACAACATGCCTGTCTGATCATGAGGATTCTCAGTGACGTTATTATGGAACATAGATGGACCCATTAATTATTAAAGTAATCAAAGTATAATTATGCACAGAACGGTCAAGTTCTCTGCAATCAATACCATGAATTATATTTGTTCTCCCTGTCTTTTAACAAACCTGAGAAGACCTAATAACACTGAAAGCACAGACCTGGTAAAAGACACTGATTGCATGAATAATGACAAATAAAACAGAACAGTTTGATAGGGGTAAAATTTGAAATGTGAATATTGTGTTGCTAGGGTTGTGGTGAATGTCATCTATCCTTAGCATAATGTATAAGGTGAGCTTACAGGTCATCTCCCTCCTCCAGGACCTTCCTGTACTTTCCTTCTTAGGACCCACAGGCATGTTACTGAAAATTAATAGATGGATCTCTGGGAAAAAGCATTGTGAGAAAACTGGATTTAAAGGACAGAAAAGATGATATTCCATTCACAGTGAAGGATAAAGATTTCTGAGACCAACCTGATAGGTGACCCCCATCTTTATTTTGCTTCCTGATTCTGTCACTGACTGTTTGATTTTAGGCAAGTCAGTTCATTTCTCTCCAGTTTCTGCATCCATACCATGGGAGATAGATATACTATTATATCAGAGTTGAAAAATTTCCCTTGCTAAATGAGCTGATAAGATCCTCCTCTCACCAAGAACTGCAAGACAAAGGAAGGAAGAGCTTGGAGAGAAAGTCTCGAGAAGGTGATGACAAGAATTTGCTGGAGGTTTCACTGCTTTCAGTTTATACAGTGTGAATATGAAAAAATCCCAGAGCAACTCTGAAATTTTAGCGACAGTACCACATGCCAACTTGTCCCTTCCTCAGCCAGTGCAGTCCTACTGCTAATTGAATGATACAGTTGTTGTGTCACAGTCATGACTGCTGGAAAGCCACCTGGGAAACATGCATCACCATTGGGTACTACTCTGATTTAAGACCATCCTTGGAATTTATTCATTAGTGCTGAGAGTTCTCTGAGGTGCTCAACTACTGTTTCATAGAACCATAGAATCAGAGAATGTTTTGGGTTGGAAGGGACCTTTAGAGGTCATCTAGTCCAACCCCCCTGCAGTGAGCAGGGACACCACTAACTACATCAGGTTGCTCAGAGCCCCATCCAACCTGGCCTTGAATGTTTCCAGGGATGGGGCCTCCACCACCTCTCTGGGCAACCTGTTCCAGTGTTTCACTACCCTCACTGTAAAGAATTTCTTCCTTATATCCAGTCTAAACCTACCCTGGTTTAGTTTAAAACCGTTACCCCTTGTCCTGTCACAGCTGGCCCTACTAAAAAGATTTTCTGCAAGGAAAGCTAAAGAATATTTCCATCCTTGGGTGGAAGCTCCCAGTAATCTATTTTCCATTTTTTCTTTTTTTTTTTTCCCCTAAAATGGACAAAAAAACCCCATTCTTTTTTAACTGAAGCAAGTAGCACCCAAGGGTTTTGCTTGATTTGCAAGATCAAATTGAATCTGAAGATTTAAACATCAAACGTTGTTTATGGGCATTTACACTTAGGGAGACAAAATTTGAGATGATGGCTGCAGCTTGACACCAGAATCAACCGCAGTGCAATATTCAATATATATGGATTTTTTTTCATCAACTGAGTCAAATAAAACATCATGAAAAGAAAATCAAAGATCACCATCACATGACAATATGATGGTAGTGCACCTTGAAAAAGGTCAAATAATCAGTTGTTTTACTTTAAATCTTTCTATTTTTTCTCTTATTGAAACCTTACAGTGTAGAAAGGACAATTGTATTTGCCCAGTGACAAGGAACTGCTTCTGTACTAGATGTCATTTGTATAGCTGATAATGTATTTTCGCTTTATGTTTCTTCCATTGGCCTATATGCTTTTTGCAATAATTGTGAGCACAAAGAAGCAAAATTAAAGTTAATGGAGTGCTTACACTTGCATAACCCTTTTCTCTTATGTGATATTCACAGGCCAGACCCAGAGACACCAAACAAGAATTTCCACACAGCGAGATTGATTTGGAAAAGTCAGAATCCAGAATCGACTGGAAGGAGTACATTTGGTAGAGATTTCATATCAAGTGACTACTGACTTGTAAGAGGCATCAGAAATAGGAGATGGTGCAATTGGAAAAGCAGCTTGCAGCAGAGTGGAATACAAATCAGACTCTTCATTCCTTCCCTTCCACTAGCACTGATCTGACTGCTGTGACAAACTGGCATGGCTCTATATTGAATTAACATTTTGCACTGAAATCATCTAAGGCAGCTGCTCTACACAGGAAAGATTCTTGAAGCCTCATTGAAGGTCAACACTGAGAAGGCATGAAAAGAGCTTTTGATCGCCTCTCACTTGCTGGCCCACCCCTGTAGAAAAATATTCTTTCTGTACAGATGCTTATAGGGAGTACAGAAAGGATCTGGTAAAGATCTGACCTAGGCTGAAGTTACTGTCTACATGAGTGCAAGCACAGTGGACAAAAGTGGCTTAAGAGCAGAGTGCTGTGCTGCGTAAGGAGAACTTGCTGGAGGATTCACCTGACCTGAAAAGCGAGGTTTGCCTAATATCACAGTAAGGGTAAGATAAGACATTAGGAACTTTTGTTTTCAAAAATCTCTAAGTCTTGTTTGTTTTAAGGCTGATTTGCAGGCAGTCTCAAAGTGATTTGGAAATGTCTTTGCTAAGCTTCCTTTCCATGTTATTCTGTCACCTTTGCACCAGAGGCCAAGAACCTGGGGTTTCAGAAGAATGTTTGGGAGTTTGGGAACTGTCCAGCTACAAATCAGGGGGGTTCTAGCATGTCTGTGGGATTGTGCCCTGTGTTTCAAAGAAGGGAAGAAGAATGTTCCACAGCAAAGCAGACTGTCAGACTGAATGAGGAGGCTAAGCAGATGCATTACATCTGTAACAGAAAGGCTATAAATGTGGAAGTGGTCCATGTTCTCCAGATTTGGAAGGAATGGTTAAAAATGTCATTTAGAGACAGTAATTGTTTTGATATGCAGAATATGTGTTGGTAAAATACTGTATTGTTTTGCATTGACTGACCCCATCTTCATTATTGGTTCCAAGAAAGCAAGTGCAATTTTCTTATCTGACCCTTTGGGATATTTGAATAAATTATAGAGAAAAAGAAGTTACCGCTAGCTGTAACAGAGAAGTGAGAATGTACTGAATTACTCAGAAGAGATAAAACTGAGTTACTTTTGTTGTGAATTTAATTCTCACAGCAGCACTCCCACCAGCTTAATCATAGTTCAGGATGTTGGGAATTCTCTCTCTTAATCACCCATTCATTCTCTGACTTTGGCTTTTGGATAACATTTTTGTTATGTGCGTATAATGTATAATGATGTATGACCATAAATCCCAGACTGAAGTTATACATAAGCTCCTAAATCACCAGAAGCTTGGAAAACATTTTCATTTCAACCACTTATCCAGGGCTGACAGTATATCTCATTTTGCCTTTGTTGCAAAGGCTGTGACTTACATATGTACTCAGATACAAAGTAAAAAAAGCACTTTTAGGGAAGTCTTTCTGTTACAGGTCATCACTCTCACATGGAGAAAGACTGCATTTAGTGTCTAACTGGACTTAATTTAGGTACCTTCAGGCTCCTTCACAAAACCCAATGTTCGATATATGTAAAAAAAAAGTAAAAAGATTGGAGCAAGAGGTCTGCCTTATTTGCTGTATCTACTGCTTCTCATAAGGTACTTTGCAGCACAAGAACATTTTATCACTCAAGGTTAAGCATCACATATTGAGCCATCTCAATCACAATACTGCTCAGTACAGTATGATACAATCCATCATTTATGTGTAGTTGAGTACTTTATAACACCCTTCAGCACAGTGTCCCTAGGTTGCTTATCCACATGACAGATTACCTGTGCAGTGGGTGTAGGAACGCCCAGGGTAGGTCTGCATAGCCACGCACCAGTGCAGCTGCGCTTGGGCAGGAGTGTGCAAGGTGGACTGAATGCCTCAGCTCCGGGTTAGTTCAGAATTCCCTGCACTCCACAGTCAACATTGTCAGGGATCTTTAATGTCTCCATCCTCTCATGGTATGCTTGTGGCAGCACATCCTTTCAATTATCCATATTTTCACTTTCTCTGGGTTATCCCACCTCTCCATTATCTCTGTTAATTGAGCTCTGACTGCACAGTTATTTTGCAAATGGTGAACTGAAGGCCAGAGAGGGGAAACGAAATGCCCAAGGACACACAGGAATTCTATGGCATTCTATGGAGACACTAAAACACATCAATTATTTAATTAACCTGCTATTTAAATGGGGATGCATGCATAGAAAGTGAGTGGAGTGCAGAGCAGTGGAAACTTGAACCACTTAATCTGCTAACACAGAGTAGTGCAATGTGTTCTCACCGGCTCATTTTCCAGTTTGACTTCAGTTTGTGGGCCCTGTGTGATGCCCAGGCTGATACACCCTGGTTTCAGCAGGGCTCATGAGCTGGGACCACAGCCACGTGAAGGAGTGAGGCTGTAATTGTAGCCTAGCTGCCTAACGAGCCACCACCTCAAGTGCCCCCCAGTTGTGCTTGCCCACAGCTCCTGTTTTAGTGTTCACATGGACAGAGGGGCTTGGTTCTCTCTGTGTCTGCCTTTAGGAAGATGTTCTTTGTGTCCTCTGTTTCTTGGCTGTAAATTTCGGATTCATACGACAGTGGGAGGCACACAAGAGGCTCTGTCTACCTTATTCACTTCACTCTCTGTGGCTGCTTTCCGTCAGGACTATCTCCTTTTAAGTACACTGATACAGAAGGGCAAGCACATTGCTTTCTGTATTCTTGAATTTGACTAAGAGGAAATATTTATGGCCTTATTTATAATTGCAGACCTACTGTAATTACGGTTATATATTAACATTATATTTTCCAAGTGGCATTAATAGAAGTAAAGGTAATAAAAGTATTAGCTGTCTTAATGCTGAAGCTATAGGATTAGCCTTATGTACTGTTCCTTAGAAACCAGAAGTTATACGCAGTCCCCCTGACTGTGTATAACTCCTGTTGTCTAGCATTTTTTTGGCAACTGATCACAATTTAACTCCAAACAGCCTGAGACCAGTGTCTAGTGGAAAGCAGAGCATCTACTTTGTGATAGCAGTACTTCTAGTCAGCTGAGGTAGCCATGATTTCAGTGGTTCCTGCAGAGCAAGTGCCTTTAAATCCAGCTCAGACCCCCACATCCCCCTCCCCACTCTCAGCTGAGAAGAGCTCCATGGTGGTCAGCGAATCCAGTGTGACATAGCCACTATGTCACAGCTCAGACCTCGGAACAGCTGCTTGCACCAAACTGCAGCCTGGGATGAGCAGAGATGGGCTCCAGTAACAGAAAGACCTGTTATCAACCCTTCCTGGTGGAGATAGACCATGCTTGCCTCATTGGGGTAATGGGTACTTCACGGGCAAATGAGGACACTTCAGATCAGCTCTCACAGTGGCTTTTATTCTTACTGTATTTTACAACTGGTGCTTACTAATCACGTAAATTAATACAAATGCCTGGAAATAAAGGTTCTTTTGCTGAGCCTCTATCTAACATGCCCATTTCCATAAGAGAAATTGTGTCTTCACTTTCTGTTGTAGCCTCACCACTCAGTAATGTCTGCATTTCATGATAAAGATAGGCAAATAAAATAATCATTTTGTTTTCTTAGCTCTCCCTTACTAAATATCTCATACTCAGGCTTATCTCCTCCGACACTGTTTTGGCACTTGCTTTGTGGCTGGCTGTGGCTTGAAGTGAAGAACAAACTGGCTACCTCTCGGAGCACCATCATTTAATCTTTCTCAGAAAGGTTTTGCTGTCCCTTTATCTGATGTCTCTACCTAAAGGCTCTGCTAAAATTATCATTGAACAGGAATCAAAAGAAGGTGCATCTGACACAGTTACAATATTAAAAAAAAATTAAAATCACACCTTAAGAGTTCTTTTCCCCAAATTAATGAAGAACATTGCAGAAAAGCTAGCTTTACTTTGCTTGTAGTGTAAGGTGGTGGAGTAGTTCTACAGAGAATTATGTGCTGGAACAACTGGAAAAAATATTTGTAGTGTAGAAGAGGAGTAATGGAAAAAAATGAAGGGAATCAGAGGATGCAATGAAATTAACATCCAGGCAGGGATTCAAGTTCCCCGGTTTTACACTGGGTTATGAATCCTGAAACATGGCTTAGCTTATATTCAGAGCCAGCTTTATAATCAACAGAAATATTGAAGCCACTAAATGGAGATGATTGGTTCGGCACAGTAAAGATCTAGACAGGGGGTTAATTTGCTTCTGAAGCATGACAGAATTGTGCCATTATTCCTAGTTTACGCCACTTTTAAAGAGAGTCAATTTATGATATCCAGGTCACTGGATTTGGTTTGAGCTCATCTCCAGCGTGCAGGTGATTGTGAGGGGACCTGTTAAAAGGAGATATTTGGTTAACCACATCCTCACCAGCCCCTGATAAAAGCAAATCCTGCACTCCTCTTGCAACCAGCAGTCAGACTATCCTTTCCTACTTCTTGTCAGCTAGCAATAAAATGCCAGATGGTGTCCTTCCAAAAATAAATTCATTATAGTTTCATTCTGGGTTTTCTTAAAGAATTTAGGGACAGAACTTCAGCTAATGCAAATCAACACAGTGCCGCTGAAGTCAGTGCAGCTATGACATTTTATACCATCTGAGTGTTATGAACTAATATTTTTAACTTTTTGGAAGGCATACCACATCCCTTCTCCCCACATTTAACAAGTTTAATTGTACGTTTTATGCCAGCCACCTTACCCAGAATTCATGGCTAGTGCTCCCCAGTACACAGCAATTCACAGGCCATGTTGTTTTGTGTATTGGCTTAGATTAATTCACTGCTAAGACTCCTGTAACCATTATCATTTAATGGTTTTGTTTATCACCTTCTGAGACTCTAGGACACCCACTAGCTTCCTCTGGTGACACACAGGACTATTCATGCAAGAATATTTTGAGAGCCACTGGCATCTGAATAACCCTGTGATGCTTATGTGTTTAGTTTTGCCTAATTTCAGCCATCAAATGAGAACAGAAGTCTTCAGTTGTACCCTTAACCTAGACAGATAAATAATTCTAATAGCAAAGCATCTTAAAAGAAGCCTTGAGCATTCTTCAGATAAATCAATTAAGACTCCTTTCAGAATTGTTATTATGCCCTAGCAATTAGTCATTGTTTGGTCAAGTTGTGCATACTTATCTCGTTTATATATCACTCCTTCCAGCCTCACAATAACTTTTGTTCTTTTTCTCCAAGCTCCCTTCATCTTATCTGTGCCTTCCTGGCAATGCTGTGCCCCTAAGCAAGCATGAGTTCGCTTGCAGATGGAAAGCTGCAAAGTTACAAACACCTACTGAGCTACAAACCACAAATCAGGGAGTCTCTGCCACCCTATTCCAAAAGTGAATATTAAAATAGCTAAATACACATTACTGGTAGTCAGTACCAGCTGTGCAATATGTAGGTAATAATAGCTCAAGAGGGAAAAGGTGATCATTGAATCTGCCTTTAACATTTATCACATGTCCTCAGAAGAACACTTTTATCCAGTTTCTCATACCACAAATAAAATTTTTCCACCAACTGTTGCTCTCCCGTATGCCTTGCCTTCCAGTCTTGGGGAGCATCAGTGTGAAAGAGGCTTTTTAGAACTCTTTTTTAGCATTCCCAAAATTAACTTGCTTGCTTTCTGCAAACAGATGGGGGGTGACCTGGGATTTGGAATTCAGCTGCTTCTCAAGCAAAAAATTCTTTAAAAAATCTCCCAAGAAGAGATGTAGGAAAGAAACAGGTGCTTTCAGGAAAACAGGAGCACTTATTTATCAAACATGCAAGGAGAAGATCATCAATTTCATTCCTCCCACTTGGTGATAGAGCTAAAAAATGGAGAGTGGTGTTGGGTGCCACAGTGACACCCAAGATGACACATTTGTGAGGCTTCACCCAGGTTTTCTAGGAATCAAACCCACCGAGCCCAGCATGTTATACTGTGTTTAATCAACTCATCTTTTTCTACATCTTATAAAAATGCGTACAGCTCTGTTCTGCTCTGATGCCACAAGTAGTGTCAGACAGCTTTGACCCTGAGTCCTGCGTGGCCACCCATCCTTGTGAGGCTCACACTCATAAGCAGTCTCCTAGTAGATATCCACAAGCTTCAGCTCACAGTTGTAAGATCCTCAGGCCATGGTGGAGGTGGAGGTGATGCTGCAAGGGGCAGACCCTGTGGGTTAGTGTTGTGTGCTCCACACCCTGTACTGAGGGGACTCTGCCAAAATATAGCTTTCCACCTTGTTTAATTTCTCTCACTACCACTGACCTACTGCAACCATGGGTACTACTTATTGGCTCCTTTTTAAGCTTTGCTTTACAGGATAAAATCTTATCCCCGTCCTGGTCCTGTGTGATCTAAATACTGCATGTCTTTTTTCATCTGGGCACTCCAAACATTGAGCTAAACAAGAGCAACAAGGGTGCCTTTGTATTTTAAATGTCTGCTTACTCCTCTGTCTGTGTGTTCTTATCTTGCCTTTTAGAACAAAATTTGATAGAAGATGTCTGTGTTAAGCACAGATTTATTGAGCTTTTCGTCACCTGGTGAAGAACAGTCCTTCTCCCTAAGTTAGATTTGCCCCATGGAGTTGCCTAATTTTCATTTATTCTAAAGCCTTCTAAAGCCTTGTTTTACCATTTGGTAGTGCAAAGAGGGCTTCTTGCACCAAGCATCAAGATGGGGAGGTTCATACATAAGTAACAGTAACATCCTTAAAAATGTCACATCATGATTTTTGTAATAAGTGTCAGAAAAATGCATCGTTTCCTGCAATGGTTGTTAATACTTCCTCCATATCTGTATCTCAGCCGCTACTTGAGTAAAGGCCTTTAGTTTTTTTTTTTAAATGGGAAACATAATGATTTTTTTGTTTTGTTTTGATTTTAACTTTGTTTTTCTGAGAACTGCTAATTCCAAGCAGAGCGTTTCAGGCTGTATAGGCTCCATTGTATTTTTCATTCACAGAGGCACATTACGGATCAAAAGCAAGCAAAAATGCTGGGTTTGTTTTAGGTTTCATTTTACAGTCAGGATGGTGAATACATCTGTTCGTGTCACCAGCCTAGAATATATCATTTTATGGTTCTCAGAGGTTATTTATAATTGAATTATAGGATGTTTCATGATTATTTGGAATGGTATTTACGGAAGGCAATACTAAGCTCGGTAGTTCACTTGCGACCAAGAATGTGAAGAAAACACCCTATAATTCATTTTTAAGTAACCTCTAGAAATCATATAATTATATTGTATGATGGTGTTGAAAAAGGCAGAAATGGAATTTTTTTAAGTTATTTGTATTATGGTCTTTAATCAAGCTTATATACATACAGGCTGGCACACAGTAACAAAGAATAAGCAGCTTACAATGAACAGAAGTCAAATTTCTTGTCTTTAGATTTGATCTTAAGTCAGTCTTGGTTTCATAAACCAGGATGTCCCTGATGTATATGACAGACAGATTTTGGAGCAAGAAAAGGAAAAGGTAACTTTCTTCTCCAGTATTTCCAGCCAGAAATGGACGTGGAAAGCACCTTGTGAGCTCTCATATGACTCACAACAGAGTGGCAGAGCCATCAAGCATCACCCAGGAGACCTCTGCCTTGTCTGAGGAAGATGGTTTCTCTTCCTCTGGGGGTTTAACAGCCACCCACTACCCCATGCCGCAGCCCGAACCCAAGCAGCTCTGCTGCTGCAAACAGCCACAGCCTCATTCCCCGCACGGGGACCAGGCGCTGGCAAGTGCACATCAGAGGCATCCAGGAACTGGATCCTGGGACTGAAACCAGGGAGAAGGCTGTACAAAGCTGCCCAGCCCCACTCACTGCCCAAGGTTTAAAATGGCACCATAGTTTGAGTTCTAAAGGGATTGGTAAATTCAACAGCGATGTTAAATTTCAGTCTCTGTTCTTTCCCCCACACACTGTGAAAAGACTTCAGAGCTAGAGAAAACAGTCAGCATTTCCTTTTACAAGCCATTGCACAAAATAAATATGTAGCAGAAAATGGGTATAGATGTCTCTCTTATTTTCCTTAATAGGGCTAAACACCAAGACAGAAGCTTGTACATTCCAATCTGGTAACAAAAATGCAATCCTGTTCCTAAACAATATCAATAGCCAGAACCACAACTGATGACATTTTTTTTCTTTTTTTCTTTTTGACTTCCTTGTATGTTATTTGCTTTTGCCTTGTCCTTTGTCTATCTGGACAATAAATGGTCTGGATCAGGAACAATATATTGTTGTATATTTGTAAAATGCACAGCAGAAAAGGGCCCTTATCTTGACTGAATCCTCAGAAGTAGCAGATTGAACTTAATAAATAAAGATAGCAAATTAATTCTATGTAGAGGAATTATTTTTATTTACCCCAAATGAAAATTTGACCCATTCAAACTGAAGTTACTGGCGATATTTGTTTGTAAAATCAGTGTTTTGCAATGGGAAACAGTATCAGTGAGCTCACAAAGACAATAAGGAAATAAAGAATGAAAAAAGAGAACAGAAAAGGAGAAAGAACATCCTGTGAGTTGTCCCGCATAGGAGAGGGAATGCAGGAATTTTTCTGTCTTGGCTTTGGGGAAATGCTGACATGTTATTTTGTGTTTCTAGTTTGGGACTATCATTAGAGACAATTAATTTGCAGATTGCGTGCAAATCACCCATCCGTGGATCGAGATCATGGATTACCAAAGAAAATTTTCACAGAAAAGAGCTGTGAAGGCTTAGGTGTCCATCATGAGTGGTAAATGGTACAGACCTGATTTGTCCAGCTTTTCTTCAGACAATTTCAATGTCCCTGTTTATAGCAATTGTTGTTGATACCAGGAAGGAGTCACAGTTCTCTGAGAAATTCTCCATCTTGCATATACTCCTTAGTAAGCCCAGTGCACGTGGCAGTGGTGACAGCTGAACAAAATAATAATTTATGGGTTACAAGGAAGACCCACTTCTATCTGAAGGAAGAGTGGGTGGAGGGTGTTCAGAGCTGCTTGGGAGCTGCAGAAAGACAATCCTGGTTATTGCGCTCTACAGATAAAATTTTGTAATATCAGATTTTGCCATTGCAGCTTCATGACTGGTGAGAAATTTTCTGCATGCACCAGAAAATATTTCTAGAAGGCAGGTCAGTTTGCTCAGGAAGAAGAAGGCAGGTGCGCAGTGCTTCACTGGGCAGTAGTTCTCGGGAAAAGGACTGTGAAAGTTAAATGAGATACTTTGGTATCAGGAGGCATTTGCAATGAACTGACAACTCACGGATAGCAACGAAAGTATTTCATATGATCAGCCCACACAACAGTGGCACACCACCTGCACCGAATTACATTACCTGACGTGGGGCATGCTCCTGTCACATAACCTGAAATGTGGACTTTGGGGAAAGACTCTCTAGGTCCCATACCTCTCCGTTTAATAACTGGCAGCTTTAATGGTCCGTGGGATATATTTTCCTAGGAAAAAGCTATGCTCTTCCTGCCCTGCTAACACTGAAACCAACCTAACCTAAAAATGCTGGCAAAATGTAATTAATACAAGTTAGCTGGCCAGAATCAACTCTGAATACCCTTAGAGTTTGTATTTTAACTTTCTAAAGTGTGTGGAGGCTATAAAAATTGGTAGAACATTTCTAAATAGTCTGGAAAATTTTGTTTGAAACCACTTTCAAGTTTTGACTTTCTCCTCTGAAAAATAAAGAAGAAATAGAAGAAAGTAGGGGGTTTATTCCCCCTCTTCTTTCCAGAAAGAAAGTCTCTGTTATTTCTGATGTCACTGGCAAATCTCAAAACAAAAGATCATAATATTTTAGTAAGGTGAACAAAATGTTCACTTTCTTCAACACAGAAAATCACATTGCTAGACAAAATAGCAGCTTGCAGAGATTTTTAAAGATGCTGTTGTTTCTTATTGTCTGTGCTGTTGATTCATAGGACATCAGGGACTATTCTTGGTGAAATATAAGGTGTATGGGCAGCTTAACCCTGCAGCAGAGTGTATTTATTCAAAATGCTTCTGATGCTCATCTTTGCAGTTTGTTATCTGTGGGTTGCTTATGGTCCAGATGTGCAGTGGAGAAGTCTGGGGCTGCCCTGCTGCACGACCTGATCCGTCCCCTGTCACAAATCTGAACGCAGCGTTGCATGTGGGAATAATATCAGTGCCGTCACTTTTGTGATCCTTCCCACCAGAAAAAGGCATATCTGTGCCCAGCAGATGGGGCAGAACGGCAGAGAGGCTATGTGGGTGACAGCGGCCTGTGCAGACAGTTAGGGTAGGAGCCAGCTGCACGACACACATGCTTAGTACATGAGACTTGATGAATCTGCCAGGACACCACAAAGACACCCAAGAGCAGGTTAAATTGCCCCTCGAAAGACTTAGCTTTGTAGCAAATCATTCCAGGGGCCCCAAGGTGATTCACTGTCTCCTGCATTCAGAGGCAAGTGTATTTCTAGCTCTCTTGCACAAACTCATACCCACCACAACGCCCTGAATCCAGGCTATCTGAATTTGAAAATCGGAGGCTGAGAAAATGAATCAGGAGGAGGGAGTAATTAGAGTTGAGATGTCATACTAAATCACAGGCCCTGGTTAGTCAAGCAGCTTGCTTCTGACAGCACCAGTTGGGTGCAATGAATAGTGGACAGTGGTAGAGTTTAATATTTTAGCACCTGCTTTATTTTGCATGCAGAAGACCAGCTACACATTCACATTTAAATAAGTCTGCAGTTGCAGGCAGCTTTTTCAGGGGGAGAACTGCCTACTGCCTGTTGGCTCATAAATGGCCACTTTAAACCTCTGCAAAGCCAAAGGGTAAGCTACAGATAGGACTGGCGGAGGAATGAAAAATGGCATAAGCCGCTTGTGTTTTGCAAAAACTACGCGCGTTTCTATATTTGGGTTGGCTTTGACGCTTTTTTGAGGTGAGGGCAATGTTGTAGTAGGCCTACTTTGTACAGATAATTAAAAATGAGGACATGGAGAAAAAATATCATTTAGTTTCAGTCGAGCCTGTAACCTTGTGTTTAGGGCTGTCACCTGAATCAGTGCAAGGTTTAATGCTTCTTAGCTGCTGGAGATCCTGACAGAAAACATGGTAAACTATCTGTGTGCATGTGTGCACAAGTACATATAATTCAGTATGTGTGCATTTGATGTGTATGGGCATGCAGCAGCTTAAAAGAACCATATTGTACAAACCAAGAACAGCACAAGTTATTCATCATCAATAAATAAATAAAAAAAAAGATAACATTTTGTTCTTACACATCTGGAAAAGAAAAAAATGGCCACTTACTTGTAAAAGATCTTGTGATTTTTTTCCATTTGCCCCTTTTTGATCTCAGACCTCATTGCCTGTCCATGTAAATCTGCGATCAGCCCCACTGATGGCTTCTCTGCCTGTTCGGGTGTAATCTTCCTGCTCCAGTGTTCTGTGCTGCTGGGCTTGGTGTCAGCATGCACAGTGTCTGCACTTCATGTAAGAGCAAAATAACACAGAGATTTTAGGAAGGGATATAAATAGCTGCTGGGGACAGACCCCACCATCCCCAAGGAAAGACATGAGGTGTGGAAGGAATGCCTGAGGTTCAAAGAGCTGCTCTGCACCATAAATGCCATTTATAACTAGGATGGCGGATAAAAAGCTGGACATGAGCCGGCAATGTGTGCTTATAGCCCAGAAAGCCAACTGTATCCTGGGCAGCATCAAAAGAAGCGTGGCCAGCAGGTCGAGGGAGGTGATTCTGCCTCTCTGCTCCACTCTGGTGAGACCTCACCTGAAGCACTGCATCCAGCTTTGGAGTCCCCAGAACAGGAAGGACATGGACCTGTTGGATCAGGTCCAGAAGAGGGACACAAAAATGATCTGAGGGCTGGAGCACCTCTCCTATGAGGACAGGCTGAGAGAGTTGGGCTTGTTCAGCCTGGAGAAGAGAAGGCTGCAGGGAGACCTGATTGTGGCCTTTCAGTGCTTAAAGGAGGCTTACAAGAAAGATGTGGACAAACTTTTTAGTAAGGCCTGTTGAGGTAGGACAAGGCATAATGGTTTTAAACTAAAAGAGGGTAGATTCAAACTAAATATAAGAAGAAATTCTTTACAGTGAGGGTAGTGAAACACTGGAACACGTTGCCCAGAGAGGTGGTAGATGCCCCATCCCTGGAAATTTTCCAGGTAAAGCTGGACAGGGTTGTGAACAACCTGATCTGGTTGAAGATGTCCCTGCTCATTACAGGAGGTTGGACTAGGTAATTTTTGGAGGTCCCTTCCAACCCCAAAAATTCTATGATTCTATGGGTTTCTGTTGCTACTCCTGGGGAAAAATTTGGTTTCCATAAATTTTTTTAAAAAAGGAATATTTTTAAAAGGATTTTGAATTACAACTATAACTGCTCTTCAGACTTCCAGCAAGCAAACAAGAGTGTATATTTTATAATTATTATGATGTGTCCTTTGCAAAAGCTGTGAAATAGGATGCTGTCTGAGCCCTGATTCCATCTAAGAGTCTGCAACTAACCTACTTCATTGGCAATACAATTGAACTTTAAATTATTATTTTTTTTGTTATTATCAATATGTCTAATAATCTAATAAGTGTTGAGCATTAACATTTTCAGTGCTGGATATTACCTTACTGAATATAGCAGAATCAATAGTATTGGCTATAATGTAGTAATTGATCCAACTGACTCTGCAGTGTTCCTTGTTTCTATAAAAAAAAAAAGAAAATATTTCATTCAGACACAAGAATGCATAGAGAAAATGTCATGACTATGATTAAAGCCCATAATAGAAATGCAATTTAAAAATCTGTTTTATCCCATAAGGGCAGATTTTGATCTCAGTTATATGGAGATATTGCCATTGAAATCATATACCAGACCAGCAAGCATGGCTGTGTAAACAACTTCTATCAGAAATGGACTCAATTCAGGAAGACATTCCTCTACCCTGTCTGGGCAGATCAACACTGCATACTGTACTGATGCAGTGGTACCTTTCCTACCCTCAAACAAGCCCTGCCCTAAACCTTGCTGGCCATGCTCATCTCCCCCTACTCCTTCTGCAGAGATCTTCAAGCAGGAGCAATGGCTCAGAGTCAAGCTGCTCCTTCTCCCTCCCCACTCGTTTCCAGTTTTTTTTTCCTTCCTGATGATGGGTAAAGTGCAGCCCTTGAGTTTCACTAGTTCAGAAGACAGCAGAGACTGTAAGGGGTATGATGAGGTTAAACGGTATTCAGTAGGCCTAAATCTAACATTTTTTTTTATATTTTTAGTTTCTTTCTGTTATCCCTGGCATTCAGAAGTGCAAGGATATCAGTGAAGCACTATGATACTAAAATTACAATGAAATAATTGAATTAATCTTCTTTTGTCTTCACCATCCAATGCAGAATGTCCTCACAAGGTACTTAGCAGTTAATTTAGATCCCAGGTGTACTGTTGAGGCAGATAGGTTGTATTTACATGAGTGTGGTAGCTAAGAGCCCTAACCGTCAGCCAGGATTGCTGTGAGGTACAAAAGATTATTTTCAGTTTTTCCTAATTTTCAAATCCCTATTTTTTTTGGCTAAAGAACAAATGTCTCTCTAACAGATGTAAACCGTATTTTCAGACACCCTGCATATAGCCTGAAGACCTCTTTACCCTGGAGTCCAGACAACCTACATGAGAATCTGTCTACAAATCTCTAGAAAAATTGTAAACAAAAGCAAATAGAAAAAGTAAAAAAAAAAAATGCAGAAAAAGCCTCTAGGGTTTCCTGGGAAACAGAATTTCTGTTTCATGAGAAATTTTGACATAATGAATGTACATGCTGAAAGTGTAATAGGAAGTGTTAACAGTACCCACCCAGTGATATTAAAAAAGATACTGGTAATCAAGAATTAAAATAATTCTCTGGTGTTATTTGATCATTAACCACGGTATTTATCTTAATAGTATTATAATATATGAGATATAAAATAGGACAAAATTAATAATTTAGTAAAGTATTACAGTGTTTCTATTTTAAAATAATATTGCTTGCCATAGTATGCTAAAACAGTACTTCAGTGTTCACTTTTTTCTAGCAATAATCTGTCAAAACCCCCAGTCTTCCACAATGCCTTCTTTCAAGCCCCCTCAGGATTTTTGATAGAAACCTGAAATTTCACAGGATATTATGGTGTTCCATTGAGTGTTTTTACACTCCTCTTTTTACAGGTAACAGACAGATGTGTACGCTGATGAAGTAATTGAACTTCTCTTCTCTGAAATTTTGAGTGTGCAGCCTGATTCTTGCACAGCTTCCAGACCTACACAGATTCTATACAGGGAGGTTGAGTACAAGAGCCGTTTTGCAGTATTGATCCCTCAAAATCAGCAAACACTGCAGCATCATTCCTCAGTGTCACTGAAGCACTTCCCTGGCACTGGACTGGCACTGGACGGGTGATTACAATGATACCTCCAGCTTGTGCTTAGAGAATGATCATCTGTCACCTGCATGCCTAGGAACCAAGCGAGAACTGGTTGTCTACCTGATGCCAGCTGAAGACGTGTGCATTCATTAAACAATAGTAGTTTTGTAATCAGTACTTTTAACCAATACTTTTGTCCAACATCCATGGAATTAATTAATTTGCCTTTTGCTTAATTTGCTGACCTCTGATAGTTTGCAATTTACTTGTTTGCCCTGATTTCCAGCCTGGAACAAACGTTTCAGCAAAAGTGGTCATTTTTAATCCTTCTGCTTAAATAAACATTGGCAAGGCTGGCCTCTGAGCCAAGCAGTGGTGGCTGGTTAACCTTCCGCATTACATGTGGAGCTAGCACAGCATGCTCATCCTCTAGGCACTAAGCTCCAGCGTCCTTTCTTGTCTTTTGTAACCTCATAGGCTGTTGTGTTAATATGCAGACCATTACTACTTTGCTGATGAGACAGACTGCCGAGGATCAATATGTCTCTGCATTTGTCAGCCCCGTATACCCCAGAGTTAAGTTCTCAGCTCTGCTGCCAGTGCTCGAGTCCCGCTGTGTAATCGCAGGGAATTGTCGATTCCTTATACAGCATGTCCGTACACCAGGCTTGGTGGGGCGCTTTGCAGAACAAGGAGCAAAGATCCAAATGTCGCATTTGTTTGTCTCCCACTGCTTGAGTAATAGTAGGTGCAGCCAGAATACCAGAGGACAGCTTGCTTACGGGGTCACTGCAGCTCAACAGCTAACCATTGATGTTGTCAGGCAGACTTGGGAAAGATGCCCAAATACTATCAACTAGAGGACATTGCATTTTAATGGAGGCAAAAAAAAATCAAGATTAAAAAAAAAAAAAAGAAGAAAGGTAAACTCCCAGGTCAAACATAATAAACAAAAAAAAGACATCTAACAGCACCTCCCTCCCCCTCCCCCCCCCCCCTCCAAAAACCATGCCTTTGTCTTGATGCAGTAGCTTTAGGGAAAACAGCACTGGGATTCATGGGGACTGAACACAGTAACATCGTCTACCACAAAAACTCTTAATTATAGATCAGGTCTTTAAGAGACAAAAGCCCATTTCACAACAACAACCAATATGCTTGACATTTTAACTGACACAATTTAAAATCAAGTACACTGCCTTCTTTTTCTTTTTTTACAAGATGACTTTTCCTAATTATGGTTTTCCTGGATTTTTTTAGAAATAGGTGTTTCTTTGCAAATGTTGCAAATGTCATTTGTCTTCTGTCTTTTTAACTTGGATTGTCATCTTAAAAAATAAGCAACAGAAATCAGTAACAAAAGTTCATAGTATAACAATGAGTTTCTTCTTTCCTCTATAGCCAAGTATACCATATCCATATAGTATGTTCTAACTGACAGACAAATATCTTGAGTGATTTAGATGTGAAGCCTGCCCAGAGGTTTTCCATATGTATTGACTGAATATTTTTATAGAATAAAATGTGAATTTACCTTTGCATTAACTTGTATTTTCTTTTGGTCCTGTATATCTGAAGACATGTGCAGAGATTTTTGGACAATATGGGCTATATTTCAGGGCTACTAATAGACTGGCATATCAGAGAGATTCAGGGCTCCAGATCAGGTGTCTCAGGCATTTTGTTAACCAGTAAGGTTGCAAGATCACATACATTATGCAATCTCATTATTTTAAATGTGCAAACACCAGTCTGGGTCGTGCCACGAGGAAGTGGCAGTCGTTGGTGGCAGCAATATGTGTTTCAGATCTCCACACGTGTTTGTAGCAAAGCCTCAGGGCTGAGAGAATTGCATGCTTTGGAGTTTTCTCTGCTGATGGAGAACTACTTTCCTTTCCCACTTCTCCAGCAAGAAATGTTCTGGTAGAATGTAGGAGGCAGACTAACGTTGCCGAGAAAAATAAGTAAGTGTGGGAGAAGCCAAAGAAGTGACTAGGTCTTCATATGTAATTTTTTGATCTAGTTCAGGCTTTAAAATAACCATCTAAAATGCAGAGCCCTGATGATGTTTAGTCAGGGAGACAAAGGGAACCTCTACTGATTTCTGTTTTGCAAGGGGTGGTGAATTTTAAGTACAGCTTGAACAGACGTCCTCACAACCTTTCAAACCTGTGCCTTTTGTTTCCTTAAACAGGTACGGTGTTCCATCATTAGGAGTGGCCCAGCTATCAGGTGGTCCATCCAGTCCTGTATCACATTTCTAACTATGAACCTTAGGAAAGAGTATAAGAACTGGCATATGTAAAGCAGGCCTTCTCATGTCTGTCTTCCTAGATTTTGGTACACTCATGCTGTAAAGAGATAATACAGACAGGCTAGGAGATAGTAATCACAGGCAGGTATACATAAGTGAATGCAGGCAGCGGCAGTCTGGTTCTGCTCAGGTTAACGTGACAGCCGCAAGTGCAGAACAGAAATGCCCCGTCCATTCACTGGTGGAAGGATTTCAGGCACACATGGAGCAAATGCATTCTCACAGCACAGCCCAGGAGCTGATAAACCACAGCCACAAGACATCCAGTTCCACACTGGTAGCGCCATGGAGCCCAGCAGTCTGGGAAGACCAGAATTCCTTGCCCAGGGCACTTCACTTGACTAGTTTGCCTTGGAGCTACCCTCCTATCTTCTGAGGAGCTTCCCAGACAAACTGATGAGTCAGGCTGGGGTTTGATGGTCATTGACCTTAGGGTCAATGACAGTTTAATCAATATAAGCTTCTCAGAAACATTTAATTTCACAAAAGCAATAAGGGTTGAGAAAATCCGATGCCTTTCAAAATTCCTGAGGATCAAAGCACTTAATACCTATAAAAGTTCATTTCTTGTCTTAATGTTTGTTTTCTCCTCTGATTTAACTTAATCAATTTAAGGCATGTATCCATAAGAAAATCTCTTTTTCCTCCTACCCCACTTGCCCCCAAAATGAGATTATGCCTGTAGATATCAATCAGCAATACAGAGCTACGCAGATTTTCACTGCCCTGATTCATTGTCTGCACCATAAATGAAGTTTTTCCATTGTTTGCAGAAATTCTTGAAATAATAGCTTCAGTTTCCTTGTTAATTATTCTTTTATTAATGATCTTTCAGATAGTTTTTCAAAGAGACTATGAATCTCTCAGTGAAAGTAATGGGCAGCTACTCACAGGAGTAATCCCATTACAATCAGCTGCACTACTGTTTGTCATTTGGAGTAAGGTGCTGGAGCTCTGACCCTTACTGATTTACCACTCTTCATAATTAGTTGTAGTGATTAAAATGCATTTTAGATTACACTGCAGTTTCCCTTCCTTAAAAGTTTTTTTCACTGAGGACAAACTCAGGTTCTGAAGGTGAACAACTGTCCTCCAGTATAAAACAATAGCAGTGAAGAGGAATGCCACAGATAAGGCTTATCAAAGAAATCATAAGTAGAGTTCCTTGGGCAAAAAATGTTGCTGGGGGCAGAGGGGCTGTCTTAGGTAACAGAGACAGCTCACGCAGGAATCTATCATACCAGCTTAATGAAACTGAAAACACAGGACAAAACACTGACAGCAGCACATGGAAATAATGAATCAATCTGTTGCATCTGTATCTAATTAAGAATCATTATAATATAGTCTTTTACTCTCGTGATCAGGATTAGTGGATACCCCTCAGGAAAGAGGCTAATAAATAGATTCAAGTGCCAGGACATTATACATCTTTATCTAGGTTTGTGGTTCTCAGGCACTTTTCTTCAATAACCCCAAATCCAGGCAGACTCTCTCTCCTGTGAGAATCTGACACAGCCAGGATTCCTTTGTAGGGGTTTTCAAGGCACTGCAGAAAGAAAAAGCTGAATGCTTGGATGCTGCAAATAGTTTCTGGCAAGGGCAGACATTCTACTTCTATCTCTCTGCTACAATTAGAAAAGTAGTTTCCCTATTTTTTTCCTTTTTTTTTCCCCCCTCTCTTCTGCCTCTCCTCCTCAAAAAAATCATTAAGTTGCTAAGAGCTTCATTTGCTTTAAGGCTCTTTGGAGATCTGTTCTTTTACCCAAGGGTACAAATAACCCCGCAGGAGTCAGTATTGCTAACTGGCACCCTAGAGCCAGATGATATATACCTTGAGAGTGGAAGGGATTTCTGTATTTATTTTTTTCCTCCTGACTGTCTGCAGAATATATTTTATTTATTTTATTTTGTCTTTTGGGTTTTTTTGGGGGGATGTGTGTTCTTTTTTCTTTTTTTTTTTTTTGAGCTCAGAGGGGGATGGAGCAAAGGCTTCTTAGCTGGGAAAAAGGCTCTGCCATGCCTTTCTTTCTCCTGCCTGTTAGGCTGGTTTTCTGACTGTGATGGTTTAGATCCCAGGGGAAGGAATCTAGGATCATTGTTGAGATAAAGAGAGGAAGGCTACAGAGTGGAGTCTCAAAGCTGTCCCTCACGTCTTAGTGAAGCTTGAAGTAAAACGTTTTGGTGCCGCATTGAGGTCAGCTCTCCCCCCTGTGCTGAGGGCAGCTCTGGATGGAGACCAGTGCGAGGAGGGTGTGCTGGGAGCTACACCAGGAAAACACTAAACTGAGCATCATTTGTCGCAGCCGTTCATGGGATGTCTCTGCTGCGTCACCACTGTGTGCAGTAAAGAGCATTGTTCCCCTAATGTTCATCCCTTTTGGAACTGCAAGTGAATGTACAGCCCAATTAGTGCAGCAGCTTAAAACAATAAACCCTCCAGAATCTCTGGTGGGGGTAGCATGCTTTTATCTATTTGGTAAATAATTTATTAATCACACTGATGTATCCTCCTTGACAGCAACAGAGCTGGATAAGTGATGGTTCAAAATCAATTTGTCATGGTCCAATGTGCACTCAGTGACCTACTTGGTCTGTTATATAGGTCAAACTTGTACATGATGCTCTGATAGCAGAGGCACTTCTTAAAACAACAACAACAGCAACAACAAAACTCATGGCACAATTCAGACTGCAGGACCCTGTGTTGGCTGGCACTCAGCCACACGGCTCAAAAACCCAGCTTACAGAAAAAGGGTGAGGGCAGGAGCTGGGTAGATGATGTTTGGGTCTCTCAGTGACACTGCCTCAAAAATGCCCTGCGCTGGCACTGCAGCAGCGGTATCCAGGGGGTAGATCCCTACTCTGCGACCTACTTCTATGACCTTGTTATTATCACACCACCCTTTGCCATTGATAACGGCTCTAGCATCCCCCTGCTATTTCCATGTCTGCCCTGCCTCAGTCTCTACTTTTCCTGCTCTCCCCTACTCACATCATCTTTTTTTCAGTTGAGGTGGAAATCCATTCCCCCCTTCTCTTCGTACCTCTGCTGTGGAGTCCATATGAGTCTCGCAGTTTGAAGCCGCCTGCTTCTGAGCAGGGTACTGGGGTTAAGGAACTAGATTATTTTAAACTGCAGGGAGACAGAAATTAAAACCTGTGACAGAGCTTTTAGGTAGTCAGTTTGCTGGTGCTCCCTTTGTGGCCTAACCGAAGTCTTGGTTGTCATCAGCTGATTGAATGTCTTGCACACGCCAGCTGCACACAGGGAGGATGGATGCAAGCACAAGGATCCACCACTAAAGGAAGAGCATAGCAGAAATAAGGCCTAAAATTATGGATTTTTTTTCACCTGGAGCATGGATTCTTTTTCCAGCTGTGACTGGGAGGAACTAATGCTTTCTAGAATAATGGAGGTGAATAAAGTCTAGTCTTTTAATCCATCTTTTATTAGTGTTATCACCCTGTTTGTGGCACCGGCTCTTCTTTGGTCCAAAAATCTGTTTCTTCCATGACCGGCAATCAGAAAAGCAGCCGGGCTGCCAGAGAGGGTAGCACCACCACAGGCAGGAACTAAAGGGACTGGAAATAAAACCACCAATGTACATTTTTTAATAAACAACACATACCCTTAAGGATGTTTATAGCCCTGACAAACACAGGACAGATTCCTCCTGTTTTTCTTGCCATCTCTCCAGACACACAGTAAATTCTGGAAACTGAGAAGGACCTCTGGGGTCATGGCATGAGCTTCTTGTTTGGCCTTGGCAAATCAATAAAACCCCACTCGCCCCACCAACAGTCTCTGATAGCACCGTCTCCTCCCATGGATTCCCTGAAGGGCACCTGCAACCCTGGATTTTGTACAAATCACACAATACACCCTGGAGACAGGATACAAATCTTTCCTAAAACCAACATTCAAGTAAACAGACAAACCTCCAGCAGGCTATTTTCAGTGCTTTAGAATTGTTTGTGTTTTGTCAGCCTTTAATAATTTAATTGAAGAATGATACAAGATTCAGACCCAGCATGACAAAAAAAAGATCTTTGTTGGGATATTTTAATAAGATGACTCTTAATGTTTTCCAGGAGGTGTCAGCAGTTCTTTAAACCAAGGCAGGGGTTGCAACAAATGGCTTTTTTTGCTGAGAATTCAAAAGATATTCTTTAAAGTCTGCAAACTGCCAGTGAGCTTCAATAGAACAAGTGTTCACAAGGTGTATTTATGTCGTCTCTGTAGCAGTCCAAAGGATTTCTGCCAGCACACCCCATTACAATGAGTAATGCTTGCTTTAAAAACGAATGAAGAAGACTTAGATCTTGGTTAATTAAATAATCTTCTCTTTTTTTAATTATTTACAATAGGAGACTGACACCAACCTCCTAGTTTCCTACGCCGAACCTCAGGACATTATTGTGTTTACCTTGATAAAAGCTGAAGGGTCAAAACATTTGTGTGGTCTATCTGTCAGGTAATGAAAGGGCAGAGAATGTGTAATTAAGCACAGATTAAGACTTCCACAGGATTCATTAAAAAAAAAACCAAACCAAAACCCAAAAAAACCCCAAACAAAAAAAATAAATAAAAGCTGTTTCCTGTGTGGTGGGATGTACTGGCAGCCAGTTCTTGGCACAACACATTGATAATGGTGGAGCAGCACCAGGTGAGCTCTTATCTCCCCATTTTTATTTATCACCCGTGGAGACTGGCAGTTCTCCATGTGGAACTCTGTTTATGGGAGATTTATCTGTGGTGTGTAAGTAGCATGCTGGCATCATGAATGTCCATATATCAAAAATGCTGAAGCATCCCCCATGACGGAAGAAGGATGTTTTTGCTGAATGCAGAGCAGAGAAGGAGAATGTAAACACACTGAAAAGAGCAAGAAACAAGTATTACAGTCTCAAAATCAATTTATGTCAGGCAGGGAAGCGTGACAGGAGGACCAAAGTGCAGAGCTGGGCCAACTTCTAAGAGTCTACCTAAGTACCAGTCTCCTTGGTGTCTGAACTCCACAGACAAGAATGAACGTCTCTCTGTCAGTCCCAAAGAATTAGCAATTCTCTTCTCCATCCAGTGCTTGGGTATAGCTTTTTTGTTATTTTGTTCTGGAGTGTGTGAAGGAATGGGAAAAAAAAAGTTGGTACTTTTTTTCACTTTTTGTTTGCTGTAATGTCTTCTCTTTCCTGTCTTGACATTGGATGGAAATTCTTAAGGTATGGAATATTGAATTTGTTGCATTTTCTTTTATTGTTTATTACTGTAAGCCTAAGACCTCTGTCTCTACCTCAGGAATCCATCTTGGTCTCATTGAAGAAAAAAATAAGGGGGAAGGGAAATTCTTGCCTAAATAAATAAATAATTAAATGCACAAATGGGGTTAGCTCATCTTTATGGAACTAGGGGTGCTTTTTACTCTTTTTTCTAAATGAGAATTTTATAGCTGGCAACTTATACCTAACATTATTCATTGCTGGCTCATACCAGAGTCTGTCCTAAGCTCTGGCACCTACATCTCAAATGACCCAAGATGCAGATGTGTAAAAATAGGGAAAAAAAAAATCTTTTGTGTACCTAGGAGATCAGTAATCAGAAAATTGGAACAAATCAGAGAGAATCTGCATGAAAACTAATATTTTCCAAAGCACTCACTGAAAGCTTCTATTTGCAAATTGCAGCCAAAACACAGTTATCCTGATACACAGAGATGAAGACCACCGGCTGCCTCTTTTGACTTCAGCTGGAGTTGAAGATGCTTAACATCTCAGAAAATCAAGTGAACTTGTCACAAGCTGGACTTTCAGAGTTAGTGACTCTTGCTGAAAGTGTGATTTTATTCTCTGTTTCTCCACTTACCCCTCTTTAAAGTGGGAAGAATGTTATTCACCTATCATGTAAATGTTCTGAGGCCTAATTAGTTAATGTGTGTAAATTGCTTTTGAGATGAACAGTGCTAAGTATTATTATTACTATATTAAAATATGGCCAGCAGCCAACCTCTCCATGTAGCTGCAGGGTAATGACAAAGCTGATCAACTGCAGGATTTTATTACTAGTGATCTGAAACAACAAATAATTTCTGTGCATTTATCCAGGAACAAGTACAAACAAATAATATAAATTTAGTCTGAATGTTAGTAAACAGAGAGGCAGCTGATTTTTTTTAATGCAATTTTTGATATCCCAAAATATCCCCTCAGTTCAAACAGTCAATGTGAAATTGTTTCCAAGAAAAGGGGGTAAATTCACAGTCAGGTATTTAAGTATTCCTTATTCCTTAATTAATTTTGCTAGTGTTTTCATCTGTCACTATGTTGGAATCTGTGTGCAGCAGAATGTTTCTTTTGTGTACTGTTTTAGAAGGTCAGATTTCATTCTCTAAACAGTCAAAGAAGACCGAAGAAAAAGGTAGGTGTCTCAGGGCATCAGTCAAGGAGGAGAGGACAGGAGAGAAGGTTGTGTAAACTAAAGAAAGAGACACTGTTGTGACCCTACCTTCCTTATTCTAACTCCTGATTCTCAGGCAATATAGAAAAGGTTTGCTGAAATCAGCAGGCATGATATGCCCGAGGCTAATCACACAGATCTGAACTAAGGATCTATTTAAAGTAACACTTTTTTTCAGGAGTAGTCCTATATTTTACTCTGCCAGAAGACTACAGTCCAAATCCAGATATGTTCAACACTCCAGGATGAGCCAACACGAAATCGTATGGTGTGATTTCTTCCGTTTATCCAGTCTATCTTGTAAGCGGTAGCTCTAGAATCTGTTATACAATTTGTTCCACCACATAGGTACATGGTCATTCACTAAAATTTTAAGTTTCTGGTGGATTTAATGCATCCATGAAGCTTATTCCTTGACTTAGTTTGGAATTTGCTCTTCATGGACAAGAAGTTTTTCCATTTGCTTTACAGAAAGAAAAGAAGGCAGAAATATGATGATAAGCAGGACACAAAAGAATTTTTTTAAAAGTTATGCCCTGGGGAAAACAACTATGGGAACTCCAGAATGGAATTGGTTATGATCTGGAAACAAAATGAATAGTTCTGTGAACTGTGAGAAGCCACATGCCAAGCAACATTTCTGGCCTTTTACTGTACACACTTGGCCCCAGACAACTGATTTCTGGAGAGTTATCCCACCACCTGCATGTGAAAGTAAGAAAAGCCCTTTAGAACTCTGTAAATGATCAATAAGAATAAAAGCCTTTTTCTTTTTTTCTTCATGAAATTATCTACCTTCAGATTCTAGTCCAGGTACAGACTACTCTCCATTTATGATCAACAATGAAACAAAGTTCAAGTCAATAGAAAAACTGATAGCAGGACTCTGACCCAAGTATTTGGTCTTTCATTTTCTTTTTCTTTCCTTCCTCCCTTCCTTCCTTTTCTATTCTTTCTGGGATTTTTTTAGCTACAAAATATATCAAAATTACAAGAATAACTTAGGGCTTCTGATGCTCACTGTCTAAAATTAAACTCTATCATCAGAAAATCTTTCAGACATCGTGATTTTTGCTTGTCTGAAAGCAAACTGCTAAATTAATCTTGGTTCCTTTAGCCCCTGGGTCACCTCAAATGGCAGTTTGAAGTGGAAAGAATAAATTGATCATCTAATAGAAATCCTTCTGAGATTATGAAAAACCATGACATCAATAGCATATTTCTACCAAAATGCAATACTGAAATGGTTTTAACTTTCAACATCCTGTGTAGTCATAAAACTATGTCAGTTGACTGGACGATCACTGTTGTAAACACTTTAGTTTTCATCAAGTCTTGCTATGCATGAACAGACTTCATCCACTGGACCCTCTAACCACATCAGAACCACAGCAGGCTGCAGTTCACAGCTGGACTCTGATCTCACTATGTACAGAGTGATTTGAGCTTCCTACCTGTTTTTCCACAGGAGCTAGAGAGGAAATATATGTCTATGTACTCATACAGACATGCATGAACAACATTCAGTCACATTCATGGACTCAGCTCTAGTGGGAGCCAGGAACAAAACTATCCTGAATGTTTGTTGAGACCTTTTCTACACATTGTTTTGATCAGTTATTTTTGAAAGCAGTAGTATCATATTTGTGTGCAAAATATTGCTTTACTTGTGTAATGACTGTCATTAAAGTATTACTTTAGTGTTATGTTCAAATTACACTTAAAATTCTGTACAATTCAAATCTTTGAACTAAATAAATATCATCCTTTGATGTCAGATGCTCTATGCTGGAACTTAAAAAGTTCATCAGGTGGTATTTTGCCTCAGTGTTTAGGCCTGTGAGAATAGTCTACAATACAGTTGGAAATTAAATATTTCTCCTACATTTTTGCAATGGGTAGATTACTGTCCACCAAAGCTTGGTGCCTGACTTGGGCAAAGCCCCACAAATCTTTAAATACCCAACCCCCAGGGCAATTGCAGTGTAACAGAGCAGCCTACATGCTGTCCTAAATCAAGGGAGACAGAAGTGCTTCTGAAGATCTGAAGGAGGAAATCTAGTTTTCTTGCTTTAAATTCCTCCTCACACCATTGACCAAAATAGTAGTGATCTTTCTCTACTCTAAAGAGAAAATGTAAGATATGCTAATTATCTCTATTAACACTTTTCTTTCTGGTACTTGCTTTTCCACAATGGCTGAGTGGTTTTGCGCACTCACCCATGACCTGGGAGGACACAAACGCTAAGCACTGAGGAGAATTAAATCTATATAACCTTCAAAAGAGCCCCCACGACTGAGCTATGGGGTATCCTTAGGAAGAGTGTCTCCAGCCATCTGATCAAAGCTGGGCCACTTTTATGGTAGATGTACAAAAGCAATGTGCCACAAAAGACTACAGGCAAGGGGAGCCTGATCCTTGCCTATGGCTCTCAGTTGCAAAGGCCATAGTTTCAGATGAGTGTCCAAGCATTGAAGTTGAAATCATCTGTTTCCCTCTTTACGGTGGAGCAAGAACTCTTGCACAACTTTTGCACAATAGATTAGCTTCAGGTATAAAGGCGAAGAGCAGTTTTAAACAGGATATCTCATGGCTTGTGGTTAGGACATTTTCCAAAGAATATGGGGTCAATCCCATTAAAGCTGAATAACAAAATGTATCATTTCCTGGGTGAGTGTTCTGACTGTGGGATTATTTCAAAAAAGCACCATTATTACTACAATGATATTAAACTATGTTAACCATAGTTGTAATGACATCAAACTTTTTGCATTTCTTGGAGTTATTTTTGAGGAATCAAATGTTTCTCAACTTAATCCTGATCATAGGAGGGCTCTAGTTGAGAGATAAATATAGATTTCCCTAGAGTATGTATAGTTCAGTAAAATTAAGTACTCAGAGAATTATTCTGGCACCTAATGAAATTAGGTACCCTACAGGGTTAGGCATTTCAGGCATGAAAAATAGGCAAAGTAAATCATTGTCTGGAACTTCCCTTGGGTTTAAGTGCCAGAAAAGTAACAATTTTAAGTGGGATAACAGCACCAAAATTTTAGTAGACACTATGGACTAGATTCACTAGAGATATGTCTTCCTTAAAAATCTATTTAAACTGAATTTATGATTTTTTTTGCCACACTGGAGTGGTGCAAAGGATCATAAAAGTTGATGAAGGTGGTCTTGTCTTTTCAAACATCTAAATGCTCCTGGTCTAGAGAAGTCTAGAGTCTAAAAAAGTCTAAAAAAAGTCTTCACAATGAAAGAATGTAAGAGAAAAAAAGGTGGAATTGGCTGAAGTAGTGTAATTGTGTACACTTAAAAAAGGGCAAAAAGTAATCAAGTAAGAAGAAAAACCCCATAACAATATAAGATATTAAAAATTAGTAAAGCTACAAATATTAAAGTTTACCTTTGGGTAAACTAAGCTTTAACATGAAGCAGTAGATCTAAAGAGATATGTAGACAGTGATTCATAAATTGTGGGAGACCACTGTCTCAGCAGGTTCCTTTTATCTTAATTAATCACTTTCTAATGAGGTGTTATAATTCCTGAGTTGGGTCATTGAAATTGTCCTTACAAACAGTGAAGTATTTTTAATAGATCTGGAAGGCCTTTTCTTAAACCATAATGATGAAATCATTTGCTTGAATAGATTCAGCCACATGGTGCCAGTTTCCATCATAATCTGAATAAAGTAGCCATTCAAATTAAGAACATACCTGTGGTGATTCCAGGACAAACCAGAATGAAGCTAGCCTCCGGGAATTTCCACAATGGAAATAACACTGATATTTCTTGCATTATGCCAACAATGTGCTTCATTGTAATGTACAAATGTTTTTGAAATATCTTATTTTATTGTTGGTATTAAGATCAGAAATTTTTGTTGTTTTAAACATTAGAAAATCTATACTGATATCTCCAAGTTTTCCTTGATACATTCTGAAACAGATGTACGCTATCCGAAATTTGAAAACTATTATGATGCAACATTGTCCTTGTTTTTACTGTAGACTTATCAGAGAAATGGATTATCAACCCGCAATAACATTATTCATGGATGTTCAAGGAAATTGATCAACCTGTATCTACATGTATTTGCTGAGGTCTGGAGCTGGCCAAGATAAACAATATCTGGGAGCATAATAGGTTACCACATTCTCTAGGTTATATAAGTGGTTGTCCTATTGTTTTGGTACGGGACCAAATGAAACAGCTTGGTAGAGATAACACTTCAAAATATTGAGTATTCTGGATATATAATTAATACCAATCAGAAAAAAATGAGTCAAAAGGGAATGGTTATTTATAAAATCGCAACAGTTAATGATAAAAGAAAAAAAAGATTAGCAAGGAAAACATGAAACACAGGAAGTTCTTCCCTTTTTTTTCTGCTTTCAAGGCTTAAATGCTTTGCGTAAATTAGCCAATAAACTCATCTGCTCTGAAAATTTCCCAGGGCGTGTCTTGAGGCATATGTCGCAGGCATACGTCTGCATGCCTACCCGGGGAATGTCTTTCCACTTCTTTGCAGTTCCTCCAGGCCCCTGCTAGAGAGAGAACAGGGCTTTGCAGGGCAGGGTGTTTGCTCTAGGGCTGCCCACCCGCTGGGCCACCAGGAACCTTTGCCTCCCCAAAGCAGAGAGCATGAGACTTTGTCAGTGCACAGCAGATGAGGTCTCACTGCACCACAGTGAAAAGGAGACATCAGGGTCTTCATAGAGAGTCACTTGGGAAACTGTAATTTTAGGGTTTTCCTGTTTTCCTCACACAATCCTTGCAAAAAAAGAAGAAAAGCTGGATACCTTATGCAGTTTGTCAGTATTTTATGCTGTAAAATCATACAATGATACAGGAAAGGATCTCTGGAAGTCATCTGGTCTAACACCCTGCTCAGAGTAAATATCAGAAGTTACCTTGAGTTTCACTTTACAGTTTGAGTTTCAGGAAATCAGCTTTATCATGCCTCTAAAACTTCAAACACTCCCAAACATCCTTTAAAATGAAGACTGTTAACTGGTCATAAGTAATAATAACAGACCAAATCTTCAGTAAAGAGTATGTATGAGCATACACCTCTACAAGACTTCCGTGAAACTTCTCTCTGCCTATGAAACTAAACACAAAACTTCTCTTTTCAGATCAGATGCCTGACTCCTGTTAAACATTCATCTGAATAGTACTGTTGTACTGAATAAATTGGACATATTTAGAAAACATTAGATAATTAATAACTTTTATTTCTAAAATAGTAATGTGCCATTTTAAAGCTCACTCCTACTATCTTTTAATCTTATTTTAATCTTAATCTCTTAATCATACCAGTTTTTCTCTCTGTATTTGACAATTTTCTATCTGACACAACACCAAAATTTGCCAGTTGGTAAGCAGGTTCATATTACTGATGCTTTGGTTTTTTTTCTGATATACAGATATTTATCCAAGTTTCTGTCCCTGAATAAGTTTCTTTCCTAACTATTATTTCAGGAGAGCAATTAGATGGAGTTTTCACAGAAATCAGGAATAACCATTATTTCTATGTTCTAGATTTTTTTAGTGTCCCTACTGTTTCTGTTCTAGTTTTGTGATATACACTAGCATTAGCATTGCTTCTGCTGAGCAAAGCAAGAGGAAGTGTTTGCCCAGATGTTCTCTGCAGCTGCAGCTTTGCTGGCTGAGAAGGGGATTGTCCCTTCAGATGCCTGTCATTGTTCCCACTCCTCAAACCTGCCACTTGTCCCTGCTGCTCCTCCTAATCCCTCTCCGTGAATACGAGTCGTATTTGCTTAAACAGCTTAAATAGGTCTTTGCGAACCCGGTTCATTTCAAAAGAAGTGTACTAGTAAAATGGGTTAGGAGATTACTCATACAAGCAGCTCCTCTGTCTGTTCTAATGGAGACAGTTTCTGCTGGGGAGTGGGGCTGAGCAGCAAGGGGATGGCGAAGTCTTCAACCAAGGCAGTAAAAAAACCTTGTTCAAGGAGAATAGACTGATAGCTGCAAACCTTGAAGAGTACCACAAAATCTCCTTTGTAGGTTTGATGGGAGAACTCACTGTTAGCCACGGACCACTACAGATGTGCTTCTACTATTTTCCCCATCCATCATTAGGATAGGAGAAATTTCATATCAAAGGTTTGCTTTCACAGTGATACACTTTGGATTAATTCAGTTCTTATCCTTTGGCTTAGTTTTTCACTTATGACTTCAGGTTCCTCTTGTATGTCCCTGGATTTTATGTCTTTATCCATTTACGGTATTTAAAGGGAGAGATGTTCTATGATGTGTTACGATATTTATCTTCCTTTGTGCAGACAGCGATAATTCATGACCGGCACAGCCAGAAGTGACTTATTAGGGCTTTCTTCACTAGAGAAGAAAAAAGTCGTAAAGTTACTCAGTACATCTTGGGCTTTATGATTATAGCTATATTGTATAATGCACTTCCTCCTACCCCCACCCCCCAGCCCTTGCAGTTTACCAAGTATATATCTTTAGCCTACCTGGACCTTTCAAACACTGTCTGTTGCCATAAACTTGGTGCAGTCAGATTCCAACCCTGTTTACTTTCCAAAGGCACATTATAATATTCCTTAAAATATGTGATTAGAGTGGGAGATCTTCAGAGTCTCTGGTACCCTCCTTATTCCAAAAAAGCACAAATGCAATACCAAGAATATTGCTTATTTTGCTGCTTTCCCTAGACACTTTCTCCCTCTCTCTTATTCTCAGAAAAGTCACTGACGAAAAAATGAAAAGTCTGCTGGCCAGGACAGTAAACTGTGGAACCCCTGCAGACATGCACATTGGACACACTCATATCTTAGTGGTGTTCAGTACAGATGAGTTACTGCCTGTGTATAGATCATCTGTGAAACTCATGCTCAGCAAGTCTGGCATGTCCCAACTGCATTAGACACACTAACCCTCATACACATATTGTCAGGGATAATTAACTGGGGATGCTGAGGAACCTGACAGCTTTGAGAACAGGTGACACCAAAATGCTCCCGGAGCTGTTCCCAGCTTGTAGTGGGGAGGAGGGCTCTCCAGCCCTGGTGATGTGATGGACCCCATGGCCAGGCTGCCAGGCTCAGTGTGTCCCAGGCCACCACACCAGGGTATGGTACTTCACAGACAGCTACTGACACAGTAACACACAATTGATCCCAAAGCATTTCCATGGAAAAGGCGGCAGAGCTGTAGTTCAGCGCACTGTGCAGTGCAGCCAAGGTTCACACCATATGCACATTATCAAACACAGAAAAGTTATTCAGGATTTGCTGAAATAATAGGTTGTTTCAAGCTGCTAATTCAGCGATGGAAGAACTTTTGTCAGCTGAAGTTACATTTTCTTTTCACTCAGATTAGGAGGAATTCCTTAAGATACTTATATGAAGATACTATATTGCATTATATTCCTGCCTTAAAAAAACCCTGTGTCATTACCTTTCTTACATAAAGAGATGACTTAAACAAAGGATTCATAACAACCTGCTCTTCAAGCACCTTTTCCAGTAGATCATTCTGTACAATCTCCCTGGTCTTGCAATGTTACCAAGCTCATCAAATAATATCACAGTTACTCATCACAACTCAGTAAATGATACTAAAGGACAAAGAGAAGCCATTCATGCATGGGTGTGCCGATGAGAGAGGAGGGAAATAGTTGGCATTTTTTATTTGTACTCTCAAAGCATTTTGGGGCTGTGCAAATACTCACCAAATAGTCCTTGCCAAAAAGAGTTTACATTGCAAGAAAAGGTCCCTCTTAATATGAGAAGTGTAAGCTAGCACTGTAGTTGCCAGTAGTCTGGGATCAGCAGGACAGACTGGGAGGAAAGCTGAATACAGCCCTACACTGTTCTTTCCAATCATTGCAAAGATTCATTACGAGAGGCCTCAAGTACAGGAGGTCCAAGTAGCCACGTTGCACTCATTTGTTTGGCTTTATACAAAGCCATGAAGTCAATGAGGACTCAGCAGTATAACTGAGTCATGCACAGACAGAACCAAACAAGTACACTTTTTAAAACGCATCTTTTTTTTCCCAGGTTCTCCTATTTTTTTCTGTCTTCTGTGATTGTTTCTTTGATAGTCTGTTCCTCTGAGACATTCGGGTGATCACTTTAAGAGATGCTTAGCAAACTTCCCGCCTTGAACGTGGTATGTGCCTATTTCTCTTTCGCTTGTTTCAAGAGTCTGGCATCCTCTTGAAATCAGATGAATTTGTAGTCAATATCCGCTAAAATATCCATTCATACTGTCTTTTGTCTTACAGTAATTACCACACGGACCTCTTCTGTGCATATTTGGGACTCTTATTGATCACACCGCTACTGCATATTTCACTGCCTTTGTTACAAGCTATATCATCTGTAAAGTTTGATCCCATTGGAATCAATGGAAAAACGCTCACAGGCTTTGGAGCAGACCCTAAATCAGTTTCTGGTTTAGTTTTTAAGACAAAATGACTTGTATATTTTTCTGCTATGAAAGATTTGACTTGTTGAATTGTGTAGCAGTCATCTAGACAAATTACATACAAAGATACTATCTTTGGAAGGCTTGCAATCTTCAGCCCTATCTCTCCATCCTGGGTATTTTATCTTTGGGTTTCCAAACAGCAAAATCAAAGCTTTGTGATCTATAACTACATGGAGATGAGCTTCATAAATGTAAACATATAAGTGACTGCTGCATCCACGGACTATAGCAAGTGCTTTATCTGCTTGCAAGTATTTCTGCTCCATCTCAATTAATCTGTGACTGGCATATGAAATAATATTTTTGCTCTGTACTGCCTGTCTTCTCTCCTAGAGCTGCTCATACTCTTGGAGGTTGGAAGTCACTACAATTACTCCTTCTACTCATGTTTATCCCACCAAATTGGCACAAAAAATAAACTTTTTTCAAGGCTTACTTAGACCACCGGTTCTTGAAAGTCCAAAACCAGATCATAAAATTGGCACATAAAAGCAAATCACAGGAAACCAGTTATACTGAATTACCACCTGCACATCTAAACCATGCTGTGTTCCTGGTGGGAAAATCTCCACTAAAGAGCCAGCAGTGCTCCTGCCGAAAGAGGACCAGAGAGTTCGTATACGAGCTGATACCAGTGCCACAGTCTCCTAGAGTAACACACAATATGTTTTCAGTCCCTCAATTAGTTGACAGTTTTTCCAAGAATTCATCATTTGCATTTTGCAGTATGTCAATCACAGAGACAAACTGAAATGTTTGACTTTCAGGTTTCTTCTAGAGTCTGACTAGTAGACTGGGCCTACTTAAAATACTATGGGGCTGATGGGAGAGAGGAGTGTAAAAATTTAGAGACAGAATTTGGAACAAGATTGCACAACATCTTTTCAATGAGAAAGCCTCAGGAAACTCTTCAATGTAATGCTGTTTTAATGTTTTTCAGAGGGCAGGAAATTCACTCTTTTTTCAGGCAGTCAGAATAAAGCTTATGAATTTATTTCTCTTTGCTAAGCTGGGCTGTGGGACTTAAATTTCTCTTTGGGTAGGAGTAAAATGTAGCTGAACAAGATTTTGCTTTCAGAAATAAAGTACACTTTAGAAAATTTCCATTTGCCCCTGGCTTCATATCACTAAGTATTCCTAAGAAGGGGTTTTAACCCAGGTTCAGTCAGCTGTTTTTCACATTAGCCCCACAATGGTGTTAGTGTACGTGGGGGGATCAAGAATGAGTGGCCAGGGATGAGAGCCCCCTCATGAACCCGTTGCACTCTTGGAGTGCCTAATCCAGCTTTAGGCGGTCTTTCAGGAGATCTCATCCAGCTGCTCACAACCCTCTTTGTATTGGTCCTCCTGTGCGTACCCAGCAGGAGTTACTCAGTTGTGCTGAGGTGTCCCTTACTCCCAAGGTATATCCATACCTCCAGCGCTCCCTTTCAAGACCCAGTAATCTTTATCTATGCATAGATCTGCAGCCTGTTTGGACAACAACTTGGACAGCAACTGATTGTGTTGCAGCATATTTGGCTCCTTTCAGGTCCTCTTTAGCTGTTTCCTGTATCATGATTCTGCCCTAAATCTACAAAATTTTAGCTGAACTGGACATCTTGGGGTCCATCTGAGACCCACAAATCTATAGAGTTTAGAGGGTCTAAAGGGTCTAGAGCACTGAAGTCAGCTCTTTCCTCGGGGGACTGCTTTGGTTGGGCTAGATATGATAAAGCGGTCCACATCCAAAGGAAAAACTCAGATGCCAAATGTTTTGGGAGATTTCCCACTGAAACTCCCAAATACATCTGGACTGGCACAAACTCAAAACCTAAACTTCCTCCGGGGAACTAGCAGCTCAACATTTAATTCCCAGAGCACAGTGCCTAAATTTTAAGCATGGCAACCCATACTGTGACAGCAGCTAAGTCATTTGCAGAAATGTACATTCAACCCTATATTAATTGGTTCCCTGAGATCTATCATGGCAGGCCCAGGTGCTTTTTTATGTACAATGGTGATCATTACTCAGAATACATATTTGGCAAAAAAAACACCTTACGTCTCATATGAGTTATAGGAAGCTTGATTAAGCTCCACAAGAAGAAAACAAGTCACAACATGAAGCTATTGAAACTTTTACCTTCTGCCAGTGGAAAAGCTTCAGAAATGATGAACTGAAGGACTAGGGCCTCAAGGTAACAGAGAGTACACAAGGCTCCTCAGATTTGCAAATTATTTTGCTGCCTTTGTTGAAGTTCTCAGAACATAATTATTCAAAAGCTGAATGTGAAAAGTAAGGGCATGTAAACTCAATATGAATATTCAAAGAACCCAACTGATGTTTAGTACAAATATAGAAAGGAGAGAAGAAGCATGAGAAGCTGTTAAATCAAGATATGTGTCTGCCTGTCAGACAAATGTGTGTAATCCCATACAAAACACCAGCAGGTCAGATCCTCAGCTGGTGAAAACTGTCTTAACCTTCCCTAATTAAGCAGAATTAAGCTGATTACCTGATCCCATCCTACCAGTTTTCTCTTGGAAATTTATATTAATATTTATTTTAATAGCCTGTACTACGTAACTGAAAAAAACCCAACAAGCCTCCTCCTGCCCATTTAGAAAATGGCTTCCTGTCAGAGAGATGCTCAAGATCATTAAAAGCTTTCTAAAAAAAGATCTGTACTGTGTAATTTTTAATTAAAAAAAAGAGGGCGGTGGGGGGTGGGGGGGTGGGGATAAAATTCAGCCCTGTTTTGAAATCCAGCATAAGGACTATGTATGACAAAAACCAAAGGAATCTTTCAGACTTTATTAGGCATTTCTCTGCTGCTTGTGTTAAACTGAAATTTAACCCCAAATATTTTATCACAGGTAAATGCCACTAAGTCAACAGCATCTTTCTCTTGAGGAATTTTTTTGGTTTTAAACAAATTTCTTAAATTTGGAAAATCTCTGATTTAAGAATAGGTAATTCTCTTTATTTGAAGGCTTTAATGAACAATTATTTTCATAACTGGTTCTCAAATGATATAACACCTTTGGTCAATTTTGAGATGCTTTTGCCAATGGTCTTTGGTCTTCCTGAGGTGTTTTTCCTTTGTACATTGTTGAATGGGAGCTGGTCATAAAGAGAATCTGCAGCATAGGCTCCTGTAAAAGAGAGCTTTAGCATCCTCTACTGAGATACATTTTTTTTCTTTTTCTTTTTAGGAACATGTTAACAGGTAATAAACTGACTTTGCAGTAATAAAACTGGAAACTGTGAAAAAGGAAAGATAATTCTCTTATATACCATAAAATGTATGAGCCAATAAAACTGCACATTTCCCAAGAACCTGGGAATTGAGGTAATATAGAAGTGAACAGAAATTTTTAAAATAATTGTTAATCAAAACTAGTTCATGGAGAAGACATCTGGTTAGATTAATATCAGTATGAATGATTAGTTTCATTTTTCATATTTTAGCTACTAAATCAATATTAAGGTCAAGCAGTTTTGCTTCAGAAGGATTTAAACTTACCTTCATTTAAACAGAAATAGAAAACAAGAAACAATTTTTAAACCATAAAAAGATAAAATGATAGAGATATGTCCCAGGTTGTATAAAATAGCTATCAGTTAGGCTAAATACAGTATGTAAGCATACAATGTGTTTACTTAAAGGGTTACTTAAAAAATTGCATACAAAACACTTTCCTATCAGAAGACAGTTTTGTTAAAATAGAGGGAACTTGTAGTGCAGTGGTTTTCAAAGACATCGTTTGAAATTTTTTGTTTGGGACTTACTCTGGTGTAGCATTTCAGTAGGATCTTAGAAACTGCAAACAAGCATGTTTCGCGGGGCTACTGTTACCTCTCTCTCCAATACCACGGTTGCCTATCAGTAAGGAAACTGGTGCCTCCTGTCTGCACTGGTGCCTTACCGAGCTTTCACATGCTCTTTGGGAGTTTTCAGAGGTGGAGCTGCTGTATATAACACGGCTCCCAGTCTGGGAGATTGCAAACCAGGTCAGGACCCAGAACACAAAGTGATGTTGTGTGCATCTCTCAGCACTGCAAACTACTTTGGCCCTGTGAAGGAAATAATCTCTTTGATATGTTTGTACCTTTATTACATGCTACATTTCTTTTAGAAAAAATGCCAGGGTCAGGTGGGAACTCTGGTTTGGGCTGTCCCTGGGGAGCAACTGAGGATGAGCAAGGAAGAAAACCAGCCAAGCTCAAGGGTGCGGCAGAGAAGGCAGAGTCTCAGCCAGAAACTGCAACCCAGGGCAGCAGAGACCAAGGGACTTTGTGATGAGGAGGGAGACAGCAACAGACCTCAGAAATGATGGAAGGAGCCCTGCTGAGAGCAGGCTGCTCATGGTCAGCTGCAACTCAGAAAGCCCACAAGTGAACTGAAACCCAAACTGCAAGTGAAATTGAAGAGTGCAAGGGAGATTTAAATATCAAGTCCTCCTTCCAGATCTAGTGCTTTTGAGCTTTCTCTGAAAAATCAGTATTCTCATTTATATTCTAGTGCAGTATAAATTTGTTGGGGTTTTGTTTGCTTGGAGGGGGGCAGGGGTATGTTGTATGTGGGGCTTTTTTTTATATTAAACCAAATTGGTTTCCTTTGGGCAACTAAGTACACAGAACAAAAGAATTATGCAGGTCTGCCTCAAATGTCTGGTCAGTTCAAGGTATCACTATTAGATTTCTGTTAGGTTTAAAGCTAACCTTGGCTAGAAACAGAGCAAAATCTTTTTAATCAAAAGACTGTAGGATTTTAATTTCCCTGTGAAGTTTGGGACATCATTTTTTCATCTGAAGGTTTATCAAAATATTAGAATTTCTTACAAGATAGAAATCCTATATTTTTTTCTTGATTTCTTAAGGAAAACAGGTTAAGAGTGTGCTGCCCGTCTGTCTGGTTATTGTCCTTAATTTCTTAATATGGTGGCCAATTTCAACTAATATGGAAGCATGTGATAATCAAGAAGAGGACTGGGACTTCATTACTGAGTTTCATGTTAGAGGGAAATTCTAGAGCATGAACTCTTGTTCTGTTAGATAATGCTGAGAGAGAAATCTGCTTCTATCTGGGAAAAAAATTTTGACCAGACTTTTTGTTGAATAACAAGAGAGAAAAACATGGTAATCCTTGTATTTGGGAAGTCTAGGAATCCAGGTTTCATTCACTCCGATGCCCATGGACTAAAAATCATTTTATTACGGCAAAAGTCTGAAAGAAGGTCCAAGCTATTGTTAAAGTGGAATGTAACTAAGGCATACTTTCACAACATGTACACACAGAAACTTGGCAGAGTATTATATACTCAGGGGTGTCTAACTGAACAAAACCTTGTCTAGTCTAGCAGACCTTCTTCCAGGCTGATTTGCAAGTATAAGCAAGTCTAACTGTGAGGAAAAAGACAAAAGATGGACATGAGCAAACGGAATATGACATTGCCTGAACAATAGACAACTATACATAATAATACCAATCAAAGACCAAAACAACTAGGCGGTTGAGGTTATCTCAGGTGACACAAGTTTACACTGTACTGAGAAAAGTTGTGCCAGTCCTTGCTAGTGAAGCGTCATCTCTGCTCTGGTGAGACCTCACCTGGAGCACTGCATCCAGCTCTGGAGCCCTCAGCACAAGAAGGACACGGAACTGTTGGAGCGAGTCCAGAGGAGGGCTACAAAAATGATCTGAGAGCTGGAGCACCTCTCTTAGGACAGGCTGAGAGAGTTGGGCTTGTTCAGCCTGGAGAAGAGAAGGCTGCAGGGAGACCTGATTGCGGCCTTTCAGTACCTAAAGGGGGCCTATAGGAAAGATGGGGAAAATCTTTTTAGTAGGGACAGCTGTGTCAGGACAAGGGGTAACGGTTTTAAACTAAACCAGGGTAGGTTTAGACTGGATATAAGGAAGAAATTCTTTACAATGGGGGTGGTGAAACACTGGAACGGGTTGTCCAGAGAGGTGGTGGAGGCCCCATCCCTGGAAACATTCAAGGCCAGGTTGGATGGGGCTCTAAGCAACCCGATCTAGTTAGTGGTGTCCTTGCTCACTGCAGGGGGGTTGGACTAGATGACCTCTAGGGGTCCCTTCCAACCCAAAACATTGTTTGATTCTATGATCTCTGCTGTGGGCTCACTTTATAACACTGTTTGCCCTCTGCCTGCCCACAAGAGCTACCCAGTTGCACCCTGCGTAGCAGGATTTGGCAGACATGTTCACTAACTTCGGAGCCGAATGATTTTCACCACTTGCTATGAAAGCCATTCATTGTCCTTACAAAAATGGCGATGTAACTTCACTAGCCTGAGCTTATTTATTATATAATATAATATTATATTATATTAGGATTCTCATAAAGTTTCTAGTGAGCAGTGTAACCTAAGAACTCATCACAAAGATCTGACTACCTTATCCCTACATAGGAGTTTTAAGGGTTAATTTATCCATTTTGACAGTGTTTTCAAATATGTTCATAGCGACTCTCAAGAGTACATTTCTCAAAGTAGCCTCAGGATAATTTATACAGGATCTCCTTGTTGAGCTCTTCTTTAAAGAAAAGGAAATACAGGTAAAACATATGTATGAAATCCCTTCATTTTTGGTTTTAACTTACTTCACAGTGAAAAATCTCTGGAGCTTCCTCTTCCTCTGCAGCTTTTAAGCAGTGAAATAGGTGATGTTTGTGCTAATTAAGCCATTTACCAGTAAAGCCTAGACCACAGCCATGCTATTATTTCTTTGAAGCAATGCAATATTCTTGGAAATCATGTTCTAAGTTGCTAGTAGCGAAGTATGCATACTCTGCAAGCACATTATTATTAGCATGAGTACATAAATCAGACTTTATTAGCCACTTAATACTAATAGCATTTGTTGTTCAGTTTATTGAACATTCAGTAGTTCTACAAAAAAAGTCAAACCGAAGGTGTTTATTGCTATGCTTCAATTACATTTGTGGGATAAAAGGTTTTTACATCCCATCTGATTTCAGAAGTTAAATACCTGTGTGAATAAAGAACAAGAAATAATGACCTGAAAACAATTCCATTTAAAATACACTGTTTTTCATGTTTAAGTGTATTTATCCCCAAAGCATGAACATACCAATGTTGAATGGAGTGGTTTCCAGACAGAGCTTATTTTGTAATACCCCCAGTAGCAAGATGTAAGGCATCCAGCAGGTAAGGTGGTGGTTTTTCCTGTTATGGCTTAGCTAGACTGGGTTATAAAAAGAAAAAGACTTGTTTTGTCTTCTCTGTAGCTTTTGAGTGCTACAGTTAAGGTAAGGAACAGCAGTTGCATTGTCTTCATGTTTTGACTTTGGAAATCAAGCTGTAAAAAAAAACCTTATTTTTCATTCCATTCCAGTAAAAAATATTTTAATGTCAGCCCAAAGCAATGGATCGAAATGAAACTGAAAAAGTATGAGTTACTAATGTAGTAATAACCTTTGGGCTTTAACTACTCTGTTGACATTTTCTGTTTAGCCAAGGAATACAAACTTCTTTTAAAAATGAAAGCAGAATTTTTCACTTATCAATCTAAGAATTTAAGAGAAAAACATTGATATTGGATAATCTGCAATAAAGAACCACAAGAACTGTCCATGCTGTGTAATAAATCTCCAGATCGTTTACCCTTTGGCATGAAATTTCCCATGTTAGGTCTTTGGCCAAAGGTAGCTTTCTTTTTTTAAAAAAGATACGTTTTTTTAAACATTTGTTGCTGTAATATAAAAATAAAAATGGTCTTCAGCTATTTTTCAGGTATGGATGTATTACAACCTTATTAAAAAGTGGCCACATCTTCCTGGGCATGACTAAGCTGAGACAAGGTTTTCATGAGCTCCCCACCATCAACAGACCTTAGCAGTGGAGGCTGCAAAAGTTTCCAGCGGTGTCTCTTGCTGCTCAGCCATGCAATGCCTGTAGCTACAGACTACTGATCTCCACTGGGGAGGACGGGTTTATTCAAAAATGCAAAGCAGGGATTCACAGACTCTGCCAGGTACTGGCTGCACTGAGAATAGCTCTGTTAGCAGATAACTCTGTTGAGAGGCAGGTCCTGTCTGTGTGCTGGGGTATTCATTACTTTGAAGTTAGTCTCATACCATCAGTGACACACATTCCACAGTTTGCTGCCTCCAGTAAACAAACAAATGACCTGGGAAAAAAAAGGAGATTTGGAGAACACAATAAAATCAGATTTGGATCAATGAGGACTGTTCCTGCCCCCTACCCCCAAGGCTGTCCCTAAGCTTTGTCTGGCCATAACAAGGCATTTTCAGAAACCTCCTCATGTTTGCTCCACCTATCACTTACTGCCTCCTGCAGTCAGGAACCTTCTGAGACACCATTACAGCCCTGGGATGAGAAATTGGAGGAGAATGAAAGCTTGCACAGCTGGATAGAATCAGGGCTGGGGGAACCTGGCCTGGAGACCAGTGGTGCTGGGAGAAAGGGGGTGGACCAGCAAGATGATGCTGCTCGCCGTTAACATCATTCTGCTGCTGGGGACAAGGCCCAACTCTCATGCCCACAGTCAGCCCCACAGCAGTGACCTGGGTTGCTCTTATGTATCACTGCTTGGATCTGCCAAAAATACAAGTAAAGCGGTATCCTAAATTATGGATATATATGGGTCTTCCAACCACAATGTAGGAAATCCCCTATTATGTGGGATGTCTGGTAGTCCTAATAATAGCATGGAAGGCCTATGCTTGTAAAAATCAACTTTTCACTAACAGAACTATTTAAAGAGGTGAAGTAGTTGCAGCTGGCACAGCAGCCATGCAGTACATGCAGACTGGATTTTCTGGTGACTTCCAAATGAGTTTTTTTGCCAGCAAATGTTCTTTCCCACAGCTTCAGTGAAAGATGCTCCAGGATAACTATCCCAAGGCAGTAGAAAAACTTTCAGAGGCACATGCAGGATCATTGTCAGAGTCACCTCTTTGCATTGTAATTATTCCGAGCTTCTTTTTGACCTTGCCTCCCTTAAGAGAAAAATAAATACATTCTGTATGCTTGGATATGAGTTCATGTATAAATAGTTTTTAAAAATTCAGACAGACCATTCCCTCGCACGCAGATTTCTCCCTGTGGAGAGGATGAGAACATGACAGATATTAGTTCCGTTGCTTATTACTCTTCTGGAAGGCACCCAGATTTTTCTCCAATTAGTATAAGAAGAGCAATATAAAACAAAGAAGGCCCCTTCCACAGCCACTAAGGGGACACGGTCTTCCATCTTTATGTTTAAATCCAAAGTGCAACCTCATTTGGAATTTTTATCTAAGCTCTGGACACCCTGAATGAGAAGCAGATCCCACAGGGTGGTGTGTGGTATGCGCATCTAGGCCAGATGGGACAGGGTGGCAAACACAGCAGCTCACTGCTGCTGAATGGGGGCAGCGCCGATGCCTCTTTCTCAGGTCACCCTGTGCCCCCGCTCTCTGCTGCAGGATCTCTGCCCCTTTGCACCCCAGCACTGGTGCCTGTCTGACCCAGAGGGGAATGGGTTCCCATCGCTGCACTGGGAGGCAGCTGGAGCTGCAAAAAATGGAAGCAGTTGTTTGCAGGGATAGTGAGCTGAATTATCTCAGCAGGGGATCAGAAAACCTCCAGGGCTGGTACAGAACTGGAAAGAAATCTGGGAGAAGGAGAAGGGCAGAGGTGGAAGGGAGCAGAAGTATTGCTGCTTTTGAAAGCCCCGAGCTGACAGGTGACATCAGCACTCCTGAGCGGACAAACCTTGCCCAGGCCAGTGTAACTGGGGAACCCCTCAGGCAGATCCTGCAGCTGTTTTGTCTTCCAGGGAGTGAGATGGGGACACAGCATATCACGCTGCATGGCTGGGAAGGGGGAGTTAAACTGTGTCTAGAAACGTGCAGCTAAGAGGGTTCTTTGCTTATGGACCCCATGACATGGTGCGCTCCTGAGAGACCCTGGGGGGCAGGTACAGCTATGGGAAACAGAGGGGATGGTGGGCATCAGTAGCAGGGGTCAATGGCATGCACACATGGCACAAGAAAAACACAGGCTGAGGAGGGAGGTACTGTTACCGTGATTGCAATTTTCCTGCAACAGTAATGCACATCTCTTCAAATGTGTGGGTTTCCTCTTCAAAACAACAAATACTTTTGGCTCCAACACATAACCAGAATAATAGGAAAACATAAAGATCTCCCCAGGCATATGCTGGGGGCAGTAATACCCTGTTTGCAAGTAGCAAAATGGCATAGAAAAAGGTGAAAAATTATTAGAGGGAAAGGAAAGAACACCAACTTGGGAAAATGTGTATGTGTGCATGTATGTTAATAATTAACAAACTATTGCCAAAGATCACATGGGAGTATGATTTGCTTCTTATTCATACATATTACATAAATAACAATATTTAATCTTTGCTTAGGGAATGTTTTCCTCTTGGAAATTATCTTGCTGTTGTTCTTGGCAGTGGCTTGTTTCAATTTTTGCAAGACAGACACATGTACGTGCTGCAACATGTGAGTGACATACACTGAATAGGCCTAAACCTTCAGCTCTCTGTACTCTGCTCACACATCCACTGTCAGAAAGTCACCGTTTCGTTTACTTTTCAGTCAACCTTTCAGTATTTCCAGCCTGATCATGCTAGGTGCTGTGCGACCTTCATTTCCATTCGGGTCAGCCGCTTTGCAGGAAGAGGTGGGAGATTTCTCTCCTGTTTCAAGCATGGCACATGCTCTACTGGCACACAGCCAGGCTGTTCAGCACCTTTCAGGATCAAGGCCTTAGTCTATCAAGTGTGAAAATATTCATTAACAAAAATAAAACGGAAAAAAAATAGCCTGCACAAAATCTTTCGCCTCCCTTGTAGGCAGGACTGCTTGTTTTATATGATCTGAAGAGTTCGGAGTCCCATGATGGTGTGGTGGCAGGATCAGGCAATGACTTCCCGGAGAGGAGACATCAGCCTGAGCCATGAAACAGCTATGGGGTCACTCCATCATGCCTTGGTGGAGGTGGAGCACAGCCGTTAGGGACATACAGTGAAAACAAACAGTCCTACAGACTTCACTAAATGCAAAAAGACGAGGAAAACCTAACGGAGTATTGTAAGGTATTAATGGTTACGGCAGCATCCCCTGCCATTAGAGGATATTATTCTTATTTTCAGTCAGCTACATGGCATCCCCTGTCCTGCTGAGAGGAAAAGAACAAATGTGAGTGTGACAGAGAGTGAGAAAGAGCACGCATGGGGGGCTCTAAGTGCTCAGCCTTGAGGGACTCTTAATCTGGTCTTCTACCTGTGTCAAGCATTCAACTCAGCAGCCAAAGGAGATTGCTTACAAATGTCAACATATATCCTCCTTCATAACTGTCCTGGCCTCGTCAAATCAAGTCCTAGGCACATCTTTTGAAAATTCTTTAATATGTTCATTAGCGTTCTCATTAGTTTGCCCTCAATAGCTACAGTTGTTTCCCTCTTTCTGTATTATTGAAACAGCCACCGGAAATATTCAAATCACAGTGATGACCTTGTTAAGAAGGAACATCACCCCTACCAGGACTATAGTCTGTAAGAAAGAATAACTTCCTCTAGTGATATTAGGAATTTACTTCTTTTTTTCCAGTCCATTGTTCTTCAGTGTTTCCCATAGGACAGTGTTGGGTGTGCTTTTCCTCATACTATGCAAAATATCAAGGTGGGATCTATGCAAACATTCATTAAATCTCTTTAAGCCTTAAGTAAAAATGCAACAAGTGCACACTTTGGACCTCTGAATGGGTGTACATGTCTCAGAGTAAATAAGATTGTTGCTCATCTTAATTTTTAGCTCCACAAAACCTTACTCAATGATGAAATTCTTGGGCAACGTTCAAGTTACCATGCCAGTCAGGAAGTTGGACTAAGAAGTTATTTCAGCTATCTCCCAGCCTTACACTTAATAGAGGTTTGAGTAAGAGTCATAGCTGAACTAGTTAGGGTTGGGGGATTCTGAATAGTGAATTCACATACAAATCTTGTACAGTTCTGAAATATTTGAAAAGGTCTGTTTTCTTATATCGTTATGAAGAGGCCTGGAAGGGACATTAATTTCACTTCCCTTAAATGGGAATTATTTTAATTTCTGTCATGGGAAATAAAAAAAAGTTATTTCCATGTTGCAGTGGAGGCTTTAAACAGATGACATGTCACACAGATCTAATTTAGATGGGGGAACCCCAAGGGGTAGAGGAACTGAACACTGCAAAATGAATCCCAAATAAATAATAGATTAGAAAATACAATAGAACTGCAAACTCAGCCTAACTGATCTCAGCACAAAACTACTGTTTGCAACACAGAAAGATACTTTTACCTCTTTTCTGTTTCTTAATATATCAGTCTTCATTCCATTGTTGTGATCAGTTTATAATCTTTTTGTGCCTGCATTAACTCTAAAATTCTACTCCTATTGAGCCATGTTTCTGGCTCCTGTGGGCAATACCTACTGTACTAATGCTTAAATAAACTCAGCATTGGCCACTGAGGTTTTGAATTCTTTTTTACAGTTCTTGTTTAATTCTTATAGTTCTTGTTTAATTCTTATTCACACACTGCAATGAATTAATAACATCCTGGCCAAAAAAAACCCCAACTCAGTTATTTGTCAGACACAGGTTACTCTTTCAAAAAAGTTAAAAACATTCCTTCAGGTGTTTCTGTATTTTTATCATCATGTTGCATTAATTTTAAACTATCAAGTTAACTTTAATTTTATTTTCATGACATCATGTATTTTTTTAGCTGACATTCCCTTTTCTCAGCTAAGACAGGTAACAAAAAGAAAATTAGAAAGGAAACAATTTTGATTAGAGATGGTTAATATATAATTGTAAAATGCAACTGAATTCTTTGACCAACTGATAGTGTCATAGATTCTTCAAGGCCTTTTATCAACAGAAGTACACCATCTGCATATAATAGAGCTTTATTCTGAATACCATTTGTCTTCCTTACTTTTACAAGTTCCTTATTCCATCTTGTTAAAAGATGCATTTAAGGATATCTTTTTTGAAGGGGGAAACTGTAATAAGGAAAGGAACACTCACATCAAGATCCAAGGGTTTGAATGGTAATGGTAAAATATGTCTTATTTGTTATATGTACGTGTCTACCTATATATAAAGTCTTTATCTTTATTAACATTAAGCTAAATTATTGCAACATGTTATGCATATCATAAAGCACAAACATTGTTTCAAAAACCTAATATGAAAAGAAGAAAGGAAATTTTTGGCACGATTGATACTCATATACATATGGATGCAAAGACTGATCAGCACAATATTAGATATATTTTAATATTAAACTGACCCCAACCTGGTATTTCAGCTATTTCTTAGGATACAAAGAAATTTGTTTATTTAAACAAATAAAAACACAGAATAAACCACAATTTACACTAGAAAGAAAAGAAAAGATATCCTGGTTATTTAAATGTATATACAAATATTTAGATAAGCAAATATGGCTTTGTGAATAGAGGACTATACTGGGGTTTAGTTTTAATTTCTGCTTGTTCTACTGGCTTACTCAGTTACCTGAGCCAGTCCCCTCATTTTCTTCATCATAATTTTCCCAGTGGCAAACAGAGGATAAGACATTTCCATTACCTAGGAAAACTTCCTTACAAAGTGTTTTGAACACAAGTGACTAGTTATTGTTAAGTAATAAAGCAGGGAGTGGAAGGTCTTTGTTTACTCTTCCTCTCTATTCCTGCTAACCAGTTAAGGCAACACCCCCAAGGACTGAGTTTTTCCATGGATATGTTATACCACACACTGCCTTACAGGACTCTCAAAAGCCTGGCACATAGGGGAAAGACGTAACTGCATTGTATTGTTTTTTATTTATTTCATTGGACAGAACAGACATGGAGATGGTAGTACCTTTAACCTTCCACATTCACATCAGTCCTATGCATATATAAAAATAAGACACTCCAAAGTCAAGAAACAACAAGCTAAAGTTGTCCAGGCAAGGTTAAGTATGGTCTTTGGTGCCAAGACATTATGACACAATTCTTAATAATATGAACATATACTATTTTTAGCTCCCATAGGCAGTAGTCTTGTGCAGAATATTAAGACTAAACAGTTTATGGTGGTTTTGTTTTTTTTTTTTTCTTATTCTTTTCCTGCCTTCTTTCCACCCCCCTACCTGAAGTGTATTTGATTGCTTCCAGTGTGACTACATTAAAATTAAATGATAATAGTCAATTATCCAATCAAGCAACAACTTCCAATAATCCACAGATTCATCCAAGGTAGGTAATTATTTAGCAACTGAAAATGCTTAAACATATTGAAGTACTAACACATATGACCTTGCATATTCTACAAGTTTGTTTTCTGGTGTATATTAGTCATGATTTAACCCCAACTGGCAGCTCAGCCCCACACAGCCACTCGCTCAGTCCCCTTCAGTGGGATGGGGGAGAGAATCAGAGGAGTAAAAGTGAGAAAACTCATGGGTTGAGATAAAGACAGTTTAATAGGGAAAGCAAAAGCCATGCACACAAGCAAAGCAAAGCAAGGAATTAATTCCCTGCTTCCCATGGGCAGGCAGGTGTTCAGCCATCTCCAGGAAAGCAGGGCTCCAGCACACATAACAATGACTTGGGAAAACAAACACCATCACTCTAAGTGTTCCCCCAGCTTTATATGCTGAGCATGACATCACATGGTATGGAATATCCCCCCCTTGGTCACTTGGGGTCAGCTGTCCCAGCTGTGTCCCCTCCCAGGTTCTTGTACACCCTCAGCCTCCTCACTGGTGGGGTAGGATGAGAAGCAGAAAAGGCCTTGATTCTGTATAAGCCCTGCTCAGCAATAGTGAAAACATCCCTGTATTATCACACTATTTTCAGCACAAATCCAAAATATAGCCCCATACAAGCTACTATGAAGAAAACTAACTCTACACCAGCCAAAACCAGCACAGTATTAGAAATATTCTGCAGCACACAGAGCATTGAAAACTCCACCTGTAGTTTCCACCAGTCCTAGAAACACATTTTACAAGAGGGGGACCTCAGGAAAAAAAAAAAAAAAAAGCCAAAACAAAACAAATGAGTTTCTGAATTAATTTAGCTGATAACAAACCAGAAGATTCCATCTCTCCATTTTCTAATTAATTAAAGAGTGCTGGTATGAGAACACCCAAACTGAAAAATTCTTGTGGTGTGAAAGGTATCATCAACTAATACATAGAACCTACAGCTGGGGCTATTAATTACCTTGTTGTTCTCTTCCCCTTCAAAGGGCTGACTCTTCAGCTAATGTAAATTAGTTGCCATTTAGTATATCTTTTCCAGGTTGAGGAAGTGGTCTGAAGTGTCTTTGGCAGGGTAGTGTCCCCACCTCCCATTTACATTGTGTGTTGTATAGTGCTCAATGGATATGAGTGGTACGTTTTGGTAAAATGATATAATTTCTGCTGTCATTTTATATATAAAGTGTGGATATCATTCCCATGTAAATTATAGCAATTAGATGAAAATTTGAGAAGAAAGTAAAAAAGCTATTTCTATTCATATCTTCTTTTTTCTTAGTCCTGTCAAGAACTTTTCAGTTTTCTCCAGATAAGCAAACTGGGGCTTCTGTTATTTCAGTTAATGTAGCAGGTCCTATATTCTTTGTTCTGCAGTTTTACCAAATGAGTGTGATATCTCTCCCTCTCTGAAGTGCTGTCCCCCTGGCCACATCTGCATATATTTATAATTGTCATCCTTCTGGTCCCCTGGTGTTCTGCTTCCTGTTTTTAATTATTTTCTCCCAAATTTTCTTTTTATCTACTTAACTTCACAATCTTATTATCTAAGCTTTGTAAGAGGTACAGGGGATCTTACTGTCCTCCTGACAAGAATGTCAGGTTAGGCATATCTGCAGGTGTAACACCTGGAATATCAGGAGATGTCCTGAACCACATGCAAGTTAGATAGATCTCAGCTGTGGACAGCCCTGCTGGAACCTGTCCTTTGCACTAGTGGGTCAAGTACTGATAAATCTTTGTTTAGACTGGACTAACTTCCTTATTATCTGTCTTTTGCCCTGGATCGTTTTTACAACCCACACACAGTTACCCACTGCTGCTGTACCTCCACTCTCACCATTATCTGAGCCAGCAAATTTGAAGCCATTTGGAGAGGTCTAAATGAGCTGCAGTCATTACAGAAACTATAGTTCAGATATATCCTGAAGTGCCCTCTAGGGGGAAATCAAGAATTTTGAACATAGAAGTGTAGGAAATCTCTTGGTGTTGATGTTTGTGGTGCTGAGGAAAAACTGTGGTGCACATCCAAGGAGTGTGAGCTTCCAAAAATATCCTGAGGACATCAGCTGCCAAGGTAAAGTCAAACTCCTTTCTGCCTGACCTCCTCCCAGCCCCTCAAAAAGGATGGTGCATGTTCATTTAATCCCTTCATTTAGGGACTCAACTGGGGGAGTTGCATTTTTGGGCAAGTGTTCCTGCAGCTTATGCAACTTAAGCCACACTTCAGTGGAGTATTAAGAGAAATGCCATTGCACTGAATCCAAGTGTCTTAAAGACAGCCAGCTACAACTATCAGATAAGCACTAGGTCCAAGCAGGAAATATTTTCTGAAATACATTCTTTTTTCAGGACTTCCAGCAGGCTGGCTGAAGTGTCCTAGCACTCAGTGTGTTAGCAGCTGTGAACCCCTATAGAAGATCTCGACATCCCTGTATGTGGTGTATAATAAATGCCTGGCATCTAAGACAGCCTTATGATTTTTGCTCCTGCAATCTGAGCTTTATAGTACCCAAGAAGTTTTCCTACATCTAAATTTCTTAAAGTCTAATTCTAATAAATTGTCTGTTTAGAAAGAGTATGTATGTGGAATAAACAAGAGTGGCATGCAGATGCTAAGACCTCCTATGACCAATACGTTATAGCCCAGAGACTGTCTCAGGTTCAAATTCTTTTCTCTGAAAATGTCATGTGGGAGCAGATGTGCATGTCCTGAATAAAGAAATCCTCTTTGTAGCTTATAATCTTTGGCATACATACCACATTTATGAACATAAGACAGGAACTGATAGAAATGGGCAAAGTATGAGTCTCACAGACACTTGATCAGTACAACGCCGAAGGAACATAAACCACCCAGGCATGGAAAGCAAAGATGACTGAAAGTAATATCCCGACAGAAAACCACGTGCAAGGCCATATTCAGGTGTTTTAATGAAAACTGACAGAAATTTCAACATCAGTATTGAGCAGGTAGTGTATAAAAAGTGTTGGATAATACTGTCTTAAAGAGGCAATTACATGCAACCCAGAGGAAAATATTTCAGTAGCTAAACAAGTTAAGAGTAAGTTAATAGTACATATTAACTATTAGTAGATACGTTTATATTAATGCCTGTTAAATTAAAAATTTGAAATTCATTGTTGTAGTGCATTTTACTTCAAACGTGTATATGAATATGTCTATGTTACTTACAAAGTCCTTTATGCTGAGTCTTACAGTGGGACTTCCAAATTTATGAATTTTTCCACTCCACTAAAAGAGAGATTTTTAGGTCTTCTAGTAAACTATTAAGTGTATGAGCAAAGTAGAATATTTGCTATGTCAAATAAATGAAATAAAGTGAAATTCCTAGAATGATAACTTCCATATGGTAGTTCTTATGATATAATAATATATTTCCTTCTATATTTAACTTCAGTATGAATTAATCCAGCATACCAGTAGGTACTTATTTATGGAACCTATCACAAGAGCATAGGGCAGCTACGCTATAGAGCCATTTGCTTGTATAACAAATGGAAAAGATGGAGAAGTGCAATTAACTCTCTCTCTGTTAATGTTAAGGGGAAACTATAGAGACAAGATTGCATATGTAGGCAGCCCATTAAGTTTCTGGAGTTAGGAAGGATGAAGCTGGGTCTGAAAGAGCTTACTTTCAAGAATGCCAGAGGAAATCAAAACAGTGCACTGACTTGCCTTTCTCCTCTCGTGCTTGAGTGCTGAACATGCTGTTCACAAGCATAAAGCTAAATTTCATGAGTTTAATTGCAACATCACAGTTAAATATATGTCTTAAGAGGTTTTTGAGAGCATTTATACATTAAGCTTTTCCTCTAAGTCTCTTCCTTTGGGGACACCTAATACAATTTCTCTGGCTGTGTCCTGAAGTTCTGCATTAGTTACTCTGAGTTTTCTTTGATTTATAGGACTCCATGCAAAACTTTAAACCTTTTCCAAAGGTAAGCATGACGGGTGGAATTTCTGAGAAATCCTGAGTAATCTAAAAGCCCAAGTCCCATTCACTTTCAATAAACCTTGAGCGGGTTGAGGGCCAGGCTTTTAAAACACTCAGTTACTTAAAGGTGAAAATAGTTGTCTAATGGGATTTACTAAAGTGCCAAGGTTAGCCTGAGATTGTTCTTTGCTTATCTGCTGTATTTATGTTATTTACTTTATTACTTCCTGCTTAAAACATGTAATAAATTTTCTCCCATATGGTTTTATTGTGGGGTTTTGTTTTTTTCTTTTATAGATTGCTCTTGCAACAGTAAAGTGGGACTGGCCAGAGCTTCCCCAAGTGACTGCTTTCTGTGGAATTCAGTCTTTTGCATTTATTACTCGTTATCTGTACAAAAGTTAACTTCTGTAATGTTGCTGCTTTTCCACAGTTCCCTGCTGACAGCAGTGGGACGCAGGCTCACAAAGGAAGTTAGTCACCGCCACGCTGACTGCCTGAGCAAGCGCTGAGGGAAGTGTGCTTGCTCCAACGATGAGGCCCCTCAGTGACTAAGGGATATCTGTGAATCACTGTTATGGAGGAAGACTCCACCTAAGATGAAACGTCAGTGCCTTCCTTCTACTGTGGCTGTTAAACACTGGGGACAAAATTCTAGTGTCGCTTTTAACTGTGTGAACCCAAAGTAAGTCCATTGACTACAGTCTAGATTTATACTATTGCAGTGTCATCCAGCTCCCATTTGGAAAGTTTCCACTGAATTTAACTAGAGTTGGACCAGACCTGGAGTAATTTCTATTGCAACAATCTGGTTACCTTATGTTAGGCTTCCTTCTCAAGTGCATAAGCTTCATTACTGAACGTTCATTGATTGAAATGAAATTAAATATCAAGCCAATCATTTATGCAGACTTATTTCCTACATCAGCATGAAGTTAACAGTTTCTTTATGTCAATGTATTACATTTCAGCTATTTCCAGCTTCAGTTTCTAGCAATTCAGAATAAGTGTCTAAACCTTGAAATTAAGCTGGGCCCCTCAAAGTTGAAGTCCCCATCAAAAATATTCAGAGCATCTATGTTAACACCTTAGTAGAAAATAACAATTCATAACCATTTCCAATGATAAAATACTAACCTGGAACGATATTAGATATTTTTCTGTCACCTGCTGGGACATATAAGCATTGGACTGCATAAACCCTTGCAGGTCTCTGAAACCACTTCCCTGGAATGGGGAGAAATAACTTCAGTAAATGTTTACTTTAGAAGGATCCTCTTCTACATGACACAGCACCAACATCATAGGCTTCAAAATATTCACCAGCAGCCTATAAGAAACATTAGCCCTGAAGTAAAAGACTAAAATCCAAAACTATAATTTGCCACAGAAGTAGAAGAGGCAGGATTAAGAGCCTTACCAGTAAATGTTTTATTAAAGAAACCTTCCAGGTGATGCTAGCAGGGAAGTCATATACCTGCTACAAAGGAGACCAAAAGACAAAAGCAGCAGTCCCCACCTATCTGACCTCAGGGAGACATTCTTTCCTTCCACTCAAAGTGGTGATTGCTTTAATCTCAAGATCTGAGGGGATCTGATAGGAGCACCAGGACATGAACCTACAGCTTGTTTCCAGCTGTGGTTAGTTTCCAATGTTTCAGAAGAAGACAAAAAGAAAAGTAAAAAAACCCAGAAGCTAAATTATTCAGTCTGTGGGGAAGGAAAAGAATTAAAACCTGAGAGGCCAAACTTATGCACAGTACATCTGAAGAAGCTAGCAGGAACCCATTTCAGAGTATTCCTGGGTGTAGAAAGCACAATGCCATCCTTTTTCTTAATTAAGTGAAAACCTGTTTCTTCACCATTTTGGACCATTTCTCTCCATTGTCTACCTCAGCCATTTGCAAAGTAGGATGGAAAAAACATTCCCCACCTGAATGTGGATTCCTGTGTCTGGAAGATCTTGGTCGGTCTGTGGAGCCAAGGCTGGTCATTCACATAGATGGGCTCAGGGAGATCTTCAGGCCTAATCCCAAATGTCAGTGTAGACATACTTCACAGCACTTTCTCTCCCCTGTCACCATATCTCAGCAACTCACAGTGCCTAAAATATTTGTCCCTGTAACACTCCCAGGAGTGCTATACACTTCAAAGAGGAATTGATAAGCAGAGAGGACAAAGTGAGATTTGCTCTCTGGAAGTTTTGGCAATGCCTTTGTATGTTTATTGAAAGGAAATTGGCACTTTTAAGAGATGATTTGGAGCACTTGATTGAAGTGTCAGTTGTATAATGTAGTATTTATAATTGCTGTTTGGAGGTGCCTGCTTCTCTTATTTATTGACAGAGTGACAAGGCTCTCAAGATGTTTCTCTGGCCTTTGGGGGCAGGTCAGTTCTTTCTGTAATACCTCCATAACTATTACACAGCAGACTAATAAAAATAGTAGACCCACTTCTTAAAAAATGTCAAAAAGTATATGTATATATATGCATTGTATATATTTTTTTTAAATTTCACAGGATCAGTTTCATGATCCCACTGCTGGCATGCTCTGTCATTACAAAATGGCAGAAATAAGGGGCAGGGAGCATGAGTGCATCAAACCGGGATTGCTGGGCAGTGTGAAACCTCACCTTCATTTTGCCAGGGAGAACATTTGTGAGACCATGCTGCAGAACTGAGACATCAGCCTGGATCCGAGAGGCAAGCTGCAGCCTCTCTGGTGGCATGTCCACTGGGATAGAAATGCTACAGTCAGAACTGTCACTTACTGTCTCTTGGCAGGCTCCAATGTCCTACAAAATTAAAATTTACAAAAGGCCTGTTTTATTAAGTGCATTATTAACTGTGATTACAATCCTGTCCTCATTTTATTCCAGTAGTTCCTAAGTGAGTATTGTTTGGAGAAAGTATTACACTGCCGAAGTAAAGGGAGGTGCAAGTCCGGTGTCAGTAGATAGATACAGCAGACATCACTCCAGAATAGATCAAGGACTGGGCAGCTCTTTTACGCTACAGGATAAACTCCTCCTTTAAATATTAAAAGCTTGTTTGTTTGTTTGTTTGTTTGTTTTCTCATACATTTATACTAACAGTGTTATTCAGCAGGGTTGCTCTAGATTTATGAGAGTTTGGAAAAACTGATCTTGTCTGCTTTTACTAAGCACACAACAAACTACTTAAGCCTCAAGTGTAGAATTGATTTTATTAGAAGATGATGCTGCTTTCTAGAAAGTCCAATTTAAGAAATTATAGCAAAACTGAAATAATTGCTTGTCCATTTGTTCTAAAGATTGTTGATGTATTAATAAAAAAAGTGTTGGCTTAAGCAAAGCCCAGTGTTAAAGTCTGAGATAGAATATCCTCTTCAAACAATAAGGAACTATTATTATTCAAGGCCATCATTACCTGGCCTTAATAACACCTTGTGGCAAAATTAATTTACTTTTGAATTTCCAGTTGCCATAACAACTTGCTGCCATTGTTCATGTGACTTAATGAGATTCCAAAAGAACTATTTCATGAAGAAAAAAGCCGGATGAATGGAGATCATTGAAAAGGGATTTTTTTTTCCCGATTACTGTATTTAAACATTAATAGCTAGTTGATGAAAATGCTTCCTGTAAAAGCAAAAATACTCATATAGTCAGAGCTTCTGTACTTTAACTCCTTCTGTTATATTCATCAGCTTGATAGGCAGTTGTCTTCAGTTTTGTACCCATTACCCTTCCCCTAGAAGGGTAAATGTTCACAGTGATCTGTTCCTTAGCACCACAAATACTGTTGTATTGAGAAATGCTGTCAAGGAAGAACCGCACGATAACGTAATGCTGAAGCTGTTTCATGGTCATAACCATTATCCACCTACCTCCTTTTTGTTAACTATATATTTGCAGATAGACAGATAAATAGATAGATTAGCCCAGGGCAGCAGCCCAGAATGGGTGCATAGGGGAAAACAGATGTGGCCTCACCTCCTGCCTTGCCCCGCCTGCCCACCTGAAGAAGGGTTACCAGCAGCACAGTCCCTCTGCATACCTGAGCACAAGGAACTAACACTGATGTCCCCTTTGCCCATGAGACGGCTGCATGTGTGACCTCCAGCCTGTACTGGATCTCACCAGTCTGACCTGAAGACCCAAAATCCCTCTGGGATTTTGTCTTCCGTTACCTGCAATGAAACCAAAATTCTTTAAGCACCTCAAAAATTACTAATAAAAGTAAAAATAGCCACAGTACTCATCTTCCATGCAAATATGTATAAACACTGATCACAATAAAAAACTCATCATACATCGATGATAAGTGTAGAAGTATCAAGACAGATGAACTATGACATACAGGATCTTGTCTCTCATGTGACAATTTTAGGAAAATCTCCCACTACAGTCCTCTTTCTTAACAGTGAAGCATGATATTGCTTGTTAAGCTGCTTACCAGTGTGGTCAGTTGCTGGTCCCTGGCTGTGACTTAGATCTCTATCCTCTCTAGGCTAAACCAAGAGACTGCTCAAGTTATGTCTAAGTTTTAGATCATAGAAGTCATTAACTGTCAGCATTATTCTGACCTTTTGCCACCATATCAAAGGGCTGGATCAAAAGTGAATGGAAAGCTATAGCACTTTGACATTGGTCTGATTTGCATGGGGAGAAAATAATATTACAAATCTCATTCCTACTACTATTACTGCTTCATGTTAACTAAAGCTGACAGAAAAAGCTGGAGAAAATAATTGATAATGACAAATTAGGCTTCTTTTTTATGTTCTTGAATTATCTCTGAGCTCTCTACAATTAGTTTTAATATATTTGTTCTTTGAAAATAATTTGCAAATAACTCATAGGCTACTGAAGGTTTGAAGAACAGTTATGGTTATTTCATATTCAGAATCTGAAGTGTGTGGTTGGCATTGGTTGAATTGGTACATCATGTGATACTGTTTTAATATGAATAAATTTGAATGGTTTGGGATGCAAATATTTACATTTATTAGAGCCAAATTTGCTGATTATTCATATTCTCTATAATTCATTTAAAAGCCACACTCCTTGCAAACCTGACTACTAAGAAATATGACTGGGAGTATACTGGTACTTCATGCAAAGCAATTCTAGATTAAATTAATTCAGTATTCAGTTGAATTGTCTTAGGCAAATAATTTCAACATTGATGTAGCATAAGTACATTTACCATCAAAACTGGAATAATTTCTGAACAGTTTCTTAAATAATAGTATAAAAAAAGTTACCATTATAGCGATAAAATGCATCAAATAAAGGAAGAAATTCACATCAGGCTCATCAGTTGTTTTGTTTATGGCTGTACAAATACTTTATTGTATCTTTTTCTTACCACACTTTTCTACTAACTAAAACTAAATTTATTCAGTCCAATAATATTGTACAAATGTCATTCATCCAGTTTTGATTTATGTTGCTTTTTAATTTCAGATAGCTTTCTCAGTAATCTATTTTTCTGGGATTTTATCAGGCTTTTATCTCTGGCCTATAACCTATCCAAATTATTACTCTAATTTTGTTCGTATTGGCACATACCACATTCTGACTTTGCATTTCCTCTTTTGTGTTCTTTTATTCTAACTTTTATTAATCTTCTGCTTGTCTCGTGCTTTTCTGCTGTAGCAGCTGGGAATTTAAGCAATTCTTGATGCTTTGAAATTTGGCACTGATAGTGTGCCAACCAGGACAAAGATTTTTCAGCTGTCTTTGTTGTTGTTTCTTTTTCTTTTTTTTCCAGTAAAGATGTTTTCATTTTATGTCTTTATGTACTGGATAGTACAATGTGTGTACTATCGCTGCCTAATATTTCATGAATATGTAACAGAAATCATCACAATAAGCATTAGTAAACAAGATGAGGAGTAAGTGCTCAGTTACTCTATGTTTGCTTTAGGCCATATTCCGATATTTTTACCCTTGTTGAGTAAGTAGTCAATGAAAAATAGTGTGGCCTCTTGGTAATGTGGGAAGCAGCATGCAGGTGTGAAGAATCAGTTGCCAGGCGTAAGCCCCAGCTGAAAGACTTAAATAACAACTGACAGCAAAATAAGGAGCTTAGAGGCTGGTGGGGGGGAGTAGGCATTGCAGATGGTCTTGTCTAAGCAAAGGTGGAGAGAGTGGTGTCTTTTGAATTTATTCTTGCTCACATTTGATGTGAATGGTAGGATTTTTTTTGTTTATTTTTTTTCAGACTGGCTGAAGCTTTTTGTGAAAATTAAGGTAATTTGAAGGATTGTTGGTTAAAGTAGTAGTGGTAGTCTGGGGCTAGAGATCAGCCTAAAGACCTGTTATGGGCAGTAGGAAAAGTTTTGTGTTTGAGTGTGTGTGTGCTTGTTTTGGTTTTTTTTTTCTTCCTCTTTCACCATCATTTGAGCAAGGAATTTTTCATGTCTGGTGCTCCTGATGGGTGATGTTTCTGTGTTTCCTTATGCAGCTGCTGTACTGTATATAGGGTTTGCTGCACGGTGTAGTAGGTACAAGAACTCCTGTAGGCAGCTTTGGATCCTGTGGGGGTTTTTTTTGTTATTTGGTTTTTTGTTTGTTTGGGGTTTTTTTAATGTGATTTTGGGGACTATACCGTATAATGTTGAAAGATTTGGTTTATGGCAGTACAGAAGACACAGCTTGACTTCTTATAGGCTTCAAGAGAACTTTGTCCTGAGCGTTTTGGAGAAGCTTAAAAGATGTATTTCAAATATGTATTACATCTACAAGCTAATATTTTATAATAATGTACAGAGTACATTATTTAAAACAAACTTAAACATAGCTAGGCTTTTTTCATCAATTGTACTTAGTGTATAGAAAAAATCAATAATGTTTTCAGGGCCCACTGATTTATTGTCTCTCAGCTCAGTGGTTGAAATTGTCTGTGTTAAATTATTTGCCATCCTGCTTAGCAGCATGGTGCTTCAAGTGTGACTACTTGATCAGGCAGTGAAGCAAAGTGACCAAGTCATCTTCTGATTGTTCTGGAGTTGGGGGAGTTCAAGCCACAGTGAATAAATACCTGCCATAGTCCTGATATGCTATTGCAGCAAGCTCAACCAGGCAAGCCTGCTGAAGGTCTTTTGCTTTGCAGGCTTTCTCTTCTCCAGCCATGTCTGCCTGGGCTGTAATAGTCCACTTCTGTAGAGAGAACTTGCTCTACATAACTGATTTGCAAAACTTCTTGTACCAAGCTGTGCTTGTAATGTGTGGAACACTGCCACAGTTTGGGGGATTCCAAAAGTGGTTGCATGGATATTGACTCAAGAGGTTATAGTGTTTGGCTTCTGCTAGGGAGTAAACAGATGCTTCCTAGAGAAGTTTTTTATCTTTAAAAAATAAATCTATTATAACTTCCTATGTCCCTTAGTTAAACTGCTTTATCTGGCTCTTTCTCCCAGGTCTCAGGAGGGGAAGATTCTGGAGGGTAGTAATGCATCTCCCCTGGGATACTCTGGACCTTGCCGTGGTGGAGCACAACTCTGTCTGCTCTCTGCTTCCCTGGGCTGCAGGTGGGTCAGACAAAACCATCCAGCTCCTTGTATGCCTGTGAGGGGCTGAGCAGAGCTGGGTTGTGCTGGGAAAGGGGACAAGAGGGCTGGTTTCATGGTGTGGCCTGTGATGGAAATACTGCAGTGCCCCGAGGTTAGTGGGGGACAGTGAGGAAGAAAACAGCTGGAGTCATTGGTGGAGTGAGCTGTGTGGCTGGGGACCAGGGCACCAGATCCTGCGTGGCTCTGCCATTTCTGCAAGTATTATTTAACAGCAGGAAGGAAACCGTCTTTTTTTTTTTTTTTTTTTTTTTTTCTGAACTGGTTATAGCTGTCAGTTGTGCAGCCCAGATCACTGACTATGAGCCAGTACATGTACTGTTTGGTGTGTACGTCTTCACGTGCAGTCTGGGTATCACAGGTGCTACTCATGGAAATTACAGGGACTGATGGTTCAGCTTCTCTGGGTTTTTAGCTACTTTAATAGAAATGTTCTGTTGCTGCACTAATCATAAATACAGAAGAAACAGTGATGAGGAGTGTCACTAAGCTGACCCAAAAGAAGTTTCCTTAGACAAGAACATCTAACTTCCCTTAATTTTCACCTCCTTGATGGGAGGGGGTGAAAATTATACAATCATATACTGCTATATACAACTGGCAGTATGCCTGTTTCTACATTCTTGTGGCCCGGTGACCATAAAGTAAGAAACAGGATTATAAACAATGGGGAAAAAAAGCTTTAACAATAGCCGCCTGTTCTTAGGTAGTAGAGATGTGGGCCAACAGCCTTTCTCTTTCTTTGTAGAGATCATGATGGGACTGGAGGAAGGGATCGTGTTGCTGCGATTTGTTAAGAAAAAATTGCAACATGGATTAACAGTACAAATTGGCAAGTGTGAAGCTCATCTTCTTGATTTCTCAATCTGACAATCTCTGATGTCAAGCCAGTGGAAACAGATTTCTGTAACATCAATTATGTGTAATGTTCAAACTGAGGCTTTTGAATATTTATGATACTTGGCTGGCTAAAAAAGATTTTATTGCATTTAAAGATAGACCTTCAGATATGAAAATCTGAGATCTCCTTTAAAAAGATTGTACAAGGAACTTAAGCTCTGAATTATACTACATCCTGCATAGTAACTGTCTCTTGACTGAAAGACAGGACCGATGTCTGAACCACTAGAACTAACATGGAAACAACAGCATTAGTCATGAATGAGCACTTTTTTTTCTTAGCCCACTTAACAATTAGAAGCAAAAACAGACTCCTAATTTATTTTTTTTTACTTTACTAGAGTTTATTACGTACTTTGGAAGAAAAAATAATTAAATCCAGAATAAAGTGCTGTAGCATGATGGCTGATATATGGAGCAGTGCACGTTAGTGTTGGCCTTTTAAGTACTGAAAAAATGTTCGCCTATATCATCTGTAGCTGAAGCCTTTCTCTTACTGCCTGTCAAATTTTGTTGGGCCAATGGTCAGTGTCTGCCTGGTTTGAGGCTTTTGAATCAGGCTACATATGCAGCTTGTTTCCACACAGGTTGCAGCTCATAGCTTATTTAAGAAGCTCAGTTCTTGATGAAAAAAATTACTTGGTGTTATGCATAGAGAGGTTTTTTAAATATTTCTCCTGCTGATCCTTTTTTCCATGCCTTTGACTTTTTTGCCAGTGGTGCTGTTGGACTCATGACTCCACTTGATTCCCACAACAGAATTTTTGTTTCAAGGTCTGTGGCAACACTGTTGCTTCATATTGCAATCCCTTATTTTGGGAACCAGAAGGTTAAAGTCTTTAGGCTAGTCTGCTGTAGTTTTGCTGACTTGCTCCAGTTAAGGATCTAGCCTTTAGTTCATGTAATCATATGTCATGTGGATACTTATCTCCATGTTGCCTTCAGGTCTCTGCTTGGCAAGGTGCTACAGTTCTTTTCCTGATGGAGGCCACCTACAAAGTAAAGGCTTCATCAATAAGGTGTTCATAGAGTCATAGAAAGTTTTGGGTTGGAAGAGACCCCTAGAGGTCATCTAGTCCAACCCCCCTGCAGTGAGCAAGGACACCACTAACTAGATCGGGTTGCTTAGAGCCCCATCCAACCTGGTCCCATCCTAGGGATGGGATGGGGCCTCCACCACCTCTCTGGGCAACTTGTTCAGGTGTTTCACTACCCTCATTGTAAAGAATTTCTTCCTTAGATCCAGTCTAAACCTACCCTGGTTTAGTTTAAAACCATTACCCCTTGTCCTGACACAGCTGGCCTTACTAAAAAGATTGTCCCCATCTTTCCTATAGGCTCCGTTTAGGTACCAAAAGGCTGCAATCAGGTCTCCCTGCAGCCTTCTCTGCTCCAGGCTGAACAAGCCCAACTCCCTCAGCCTGTCCTCATAGGAGAGGTGCTCCAGCCCTCAGATCATTTTTGTGGCCCTCCTCTGGACCCGCTCCAACACTTCCATGTCCTTTTTATGCTGAGGGCTCCAGAGCTGGATGCAGGGCTCCAGGTGGGGTCTCACCAGAGCAGAGTAGAGGGGCAGAATCACCTCCCTTGACCTGCTGGCCACACTTCTCCTGATGCAGCCCAGAGTACAGTTGGCTTTCTGGGCTGCCAGCACACATTGCCAGCTCGTGTCCAGCTCTTCATCCATCAGTACCCCCAGGTCCCTCTCGGCAGGGCTGCTCTGGATCCTTTCTTCCCCCAGCCTGTATTGATACTGGGAGTTACCCCAACCTTACACTTGGCCTTGTTGAACCTCGAGGTCCACACAGGCCCACCTCTCCAGCCTGTCCAGGTCTCTTTGGATGATATCCCGTATTCCTGGTGTATCAATGGCACCACTCACTTGGTGTCATCTGCAAACTTGCTGAAGGTGCACTTGATCTCATTGTCTATGTCACTGATGAGTGTTAGCAGTGGTTAGTTTGCCATAAGGTTCACTGCATTCATTTCAAGACAAGTAGCATATGAATTCATTTGGCTCTGTTAACCAGGAGCTTTTCTGCTTTGCAGACAGCTTTCCATTAAGGTGCTGACATCACTGAGCAGTTTTATTTCTGACTCCTCCCTTCCCTGACTGTTCTGCATTGCTTCACTCCTCCTGTGTCACTGCTCAGCACTTGAGCTCTGCAGGGAGATTCATAGTTAACTTTCTTCAAAAGAAGGGTCGTTCGATGCATGTGTTTATAAGATAGTGTTGGCACAAACAAAGGCAAAGGGCCTTGTCAAAGCCTTGGCCTCCATGTGCAGAGGAGCACTGGCAAAATAGAGATGAACTCTCATCTGAGCACATGTTTGTGCTCTCAGGAGTGACTGGACTGCGTACTTTGAAGTGATGCTATTGGTGCCAAATATAGCATCAACACAGCTAATGCAAAAAGCTTCCGTAATGTCTCTTCCTAGACCTGGATGGTGATCTGGAAAGGAGGGTTTTTTTCTGCATTCAAGAACCATATAAGCTAACGAACTTCAGTGTTGTGGAAGAACTCCGTTCACAGTTGTATTGGACTTGCTCTTAAGAAACCTGATTATACGGTACAGCTTGTACTGGAGACAGGCATCTCAGTCTCGCTGATCTTTATTTCTTTTTTCATGTGACACTGTTTCTACCCTCTACCCACAAAATTTCAGCAATACAGGAGTTAAACATCACAAGTTGCACAATAGACATGTACGGTAGGGTATAGGAGGTGAAGAAAAGAAAAAAATCAATAGAACAGATACAGTAATGTACTCTGAGTTTATTAAGGCTGAGTTATCTTGAGTTAAATGGCTCAAATCAGATTATCTAGATGTTTCAAAGTGCATACACATAACATTATAGAAAAGGAACTGTAAGCTAGTCCAGCCCCTTCTTTTAGCATAGGCTTTTAAAGACAAATAGGCGCTCTCAGGGACTCCCTGCACACTTACTCTGCTTCTTTTTTTTTTTTTTTTTTTTTCATCCTATAGCAGCTACAAGAAACGTTGTCCTGGCCAAGAGAAATGCTGCACATCTTCCTGGTTTGCCAATTGCCTTCATGAGCAGATTTTCCCTTGTCACCTGGGGACTTGCCTCGGGCAAAGTAACAACCACCATTGTAAGAACAGCCTGAAGAGCTGTGCATGCAGTGATGAAAAGGTGCCTCCTTCCCCTACCTGTTTGTGCTTCTGAAATCAGCCCAGTGAGCTAAATTACAGCTATTGCTGTCTCCCCACTTGCCTGTTCATTATCTGCCTGTTGACTCCTGTGCTAGTTTTCCTTTGAACTAATTTTGCATATCAAATGTTTTATTGAAACCCAGCAAGATTAGATCTATTCTGCTCCTCCCCCCCAGTCCCCCCAAAATCAGTTGGTTTATCTCAGGTTTGTGGCTACTGGAATGGAATGGTGGCATCCTGCTTTGTTTTCCTTTTGTACTTGCAAACTCTTGCTGCTTTCTTCAGCACTGCTACACCTGGCCGAAGAACCAGCTGACTCAGTTTCCTAAATGCTCATAAAGCTTAATTTTTTTTTTTTCCCCTCACCCTCTAGAAAAGGAGTTCTGTGCCATTTAAGTGAGCTGATGTGCTTTACTAATTGATCAGATGAGTTTCGGTGCCAGTGCTAGGCAGAGTTGAGGCATTGCTCAGCCAGAGCGAGTTGTGAAAAGTGCTCCTTATGCTGGCAGTTATTAGAAAGCAATCAGGTTAGTTCTTGGTAAACCTGTATTGTGGTTTACTCTGCTTTCAGTTTGTTTTGGTCTATAATTTGCTTTTCAAAGTGTTTTCTTTTCTACAGTTCCTTTGTTTCAGAGTTGTTTAATTCATTTCTCCCTGGTTTTAGATATCTGCACTGCATTTACTGTTCTCCAGGTACATGTTTACTACTTGGTGCACTTGATGTACAAGGGAGTATTGCTTTTAAAATGGTACCTTTTTAATCTGAACAAGAACAAAGTTCTCTGGAAGGTGGTGATGATAACCAACGGGGTTAAATGCTTGTCCTTTGAAGAGACTGGATGGTTTTAACATGTCTGCACAGTCATGGCACAGGTTCACAGCAACGAGGTCCATGAAGAAATTCTCTGGTAATGGGGAAAGTCATTAATGCAGTGACATTACTCTTTCATCTGAGGAGTACTATGAACTTCCATCCAGTTTCCAAAAGGTCTTGCAGAACTACTGGAAATGTTCCACCAACTGGGTTGAAATGGAAGTCAGCACCAGAAATATTTAGACAAATATTCCTGGCTTTATTTTCAAAAGTTTTAATTTTTTTAATATGCCCCATGGCTAAGGGAAAATGGCACTAGAAAGTTATTTAGATTAAAACAGTGCACTGTAGCTATAAGTTGATATTTAACCTTTATTTCAAAATGCAAAATACCAAACTCAGCCTGATTTTATGCATATTTAGAATATGTTGGCCTCCTCTACTAAGATCTGTATGTGTGGACCTCTTTTGAGGTAAATAATGAAATTAGGGTTGGGTGGTTTTTTGAGAAAAGCAAGAATGAAAAATTTCTTGGTGAGAAATCAAATAGACACAAGAGACTAGCAAGTTTTGTACTTTCATACCCTTTAGCTGGGATTTGCCTTCCCAAGTAGAACTTAGGACCTTCTTTTAGCATGAAGAGAGCTAACAAATTCCAAAGCACTCTCTTTTGCAGTGAAGTTTTAGAAAATCCTTTTATTTTTCTAGACAAAGCCTGAGAGAATCTTATCTTGAAATCTCAGTGAATTTATGCTGACTTTACATTTTGGGGAGCAAAAGGGGTTTGGGTGGGGTATTTCTTTTTTTTTTTTTTTTTTTTTTTTTTTTTTTTAGTTCTTGACTTGCATACATAAAAGGGACAAATTAAAATATAAAGATTCAAATTAAACTGTCTTCCTTTTTAATATGGAGCGATTGCATTTAAGATTCTTCCATTGCTATAATAAAAGGTAAGATCATACCTCTATTCTTTTTTTCCCCCACTCTAAGCCCTTCCTATACTTACAAGGTTGTTTGGGCTTTTTTGTTTTGTTTTTTTTTATTAAAAAAAAAAAACAACAACAAAAAAAAACAACTAAGCAGTTTTTTCATTTTAACACTTCCTTGCTCTAAGCAAGATGTGCCAGTCTGGAAGAGCTCTGGTAATGAGAATCTTTGAAACATTCCTTTATGTCAATTCTCCAGACCGTAAACATTACTGAATTTTAAACTCTTCTTGTTGTGCTTATCAAACATGCATTTAATTTATTTACGTTCCAATTACAGTCTTCCTATGAAAGGAAATATGGAAGTTATTGAGTGCTTTGGAGTATTGTTTGGGTTTTTTACTCATCCATACTCTGAATTGTAGAAATAAATTACTTGAAGTGTTTCTTTAAAAGAAAGGCATTTTTGCAACTGCAGAGAAACTTGTGAGAAATACCCTTTTTAATATATTCTTTGTTAAATATCAAATTTTTTTTTTTTAATTTGTGGAAAATAAATTAAGAAAAAAGGAGGACTCTTTGAAAGAGACATTTAAAAGGGAAGGGGGTTTATTTTTTAAAAGCTTTAAAGTAAAATTAGGGGAGAAAAAAAGCCCACTTATTTTTCTCTGAAACAAAATTATTTTCTAATTAGCTTTAGTAATATGATGCTTTACAGCAGCAGGTACTAAACTGCTCTCTAGTCAGACATTGCTTTGGTTAAACTAGTGATTCCCAATACTAGACTAAAAGAAAATGTATGGGACTCATGAGCCTTTTATAAGCAAAGTTGGAGAACCACAGTAGATTTTTCTGTTCCCAAGAAGAGTGACATTTTTGCCCAATTTTCTCCACAAAAAGTCTTAGAAATGTTATCCCTCAAGGAGCTAGAATATATTCTCTTTTGCCTTGTGTGCCATGAGAAGTTTTCATTAACCATGGAAAACATAAGCTGATAGAGAGCTATGGGCAGGAAGGGAATAACTTTTCTTCTTGGCTCAATCCTAGGTATTGGCCTTGATGAAGTCATTTAGACCAGAAACCTTAAGCATTGCACAGAATTTAAACCAAAGTCTTTGTTAATCCTAATTTACCTTTTCAAGCGGATAGAAAGATGTTATTCCATACGGGGCTGCATAATCCAGTAAATACTAATGCTCACTTTTAATACAGCTTCTGTCCTCTCATTTAAGCACTGATAAACTGCACCCTATGATGTAATGATATTTTTTTGTTTCCTCTCACTATGTGTTGAGGAATTGAGGCATAGAAGTTGTGTGATGTACAAAGGAAATTTGGAGGACAGTTGAGGATAAACTGCTTAATTAAGTGCATTTATACTATTCAAAGCACAGTTCAAAAAAATCATGAATTTTTTTTGTTCTACCTTGGTACCTCATTTACCAAATGATTTCAAGGCAAGCTTCCTCTTCTCTATGATCTATTTTTTTTTTCATGCTTTACATACATCAGTACTATAGTGATGTAGTTATAGAGTACTACTGCTGACTGTATGAGTGGGAGGAAAAAATGACAAATGGCAGCCCTTAACTGAATGCAACAGCAGTTTTCTGAGACCCTAGCATTCACTGGTAGTTGCTCTGTGAAATATCTTTAAAACTTTCATTTCCAGGATTGCTTTCATTGTTGAAACATTCTTCCTGAATGAGAGGCCTGATTAAATTACCACATTTCTAATTTCTTAATTCAAGAACAGACTTCCCTTTGCCTTTGTGTTGCCAAGCAAGGTACAGCTTGTCTAGAGGAGGAAGGAATGAGCCATGCGTATTGCCCCATATTGCTGCCACAGTGTGAGAAGGCGATGAATGTTTTGTTTCTCCACTGGAGGAAAAAAAAAAAAACACCACGTCAAAAGGAATGACTGCATGCCTTATGTTACGTGAGATCCAGGACTTCATTCTGCTTCCCACTCATCCAGGAGAAGGAATTAATGAATGGCAGGGTATGGAGGGTGTTCAAAAGATGTCATACTAAAAATTCTTGATGCTGAAACCAGTTTCTAGGCTCATGCATAAGACGTCTCAGTCCTTAGGAACCACAATGAGTTATTGGGGCTGGAAGTCCTTTGCTGTGAACACAGGAGAACTTGAATATACAGCAGAAGCTTATCAATGTCTGTGAGACCAGCTATACCATCTCTGCTCTCCCTTGTTACTTGGTCGATTAGCTGTTTGGAGAAGCAACAAGTTCAAATTAGGATTACAGAGAGAAATATAGGACAGCAAAAGCAAAGGTAAACTAATGCACACTAAGAAGAAGGAACATTAGTTCTTATTTATAGGAAGTGGGAAGTAAAAAAAAAAGATGTCTTTGTTCATCATTGTGTAAAAAAAATTATGCAATCAGGAGGAGAGCTTTCCTAGTCTGGGGCACAGAAAAATAAGAGTGGGCAAATCTAGGTGAAAACAAAATCGAAGGAAATCTTACTGTCTCCTGATGGGGCTCCAGGACAACAATTGCATGGTATGCCATACAAACACAGGTCAGCCAGGGTCAGTCTGCAGGAGAGACCACAGGCACGGGGCATCCAAACAGCAGCTTCCATAGAGCATCTTGTCACCAGAAATGAGCAGAGTCCATAGTCAAACATATAACATGTTGGTCAGTTCAACAAATCAAAATGCTTGTTTCATCTGAACTGAGACTGTTTTCCTTCCCTTGGAGTATCAATACATTTTTATGGAAACTGTATTTTCCTTTAAAAACCATTTTGAAAGAAAACTCCTCGCCAAGTCAAATGCTATATATATTTGAGCAGGAAATTACTTTCTTTAAAACATTTTTTTTTAACTTTTTCTTTAATAGTCCTTTAATGTGTCCCTGACAGCATGTGGTATGTTGTTGTATGACTTAGATCACAGCTGTAAACAAATGGCAACTCTGCTTGTCAAGAGGTAAAGACATAGAGGGTAATATTCATCTGAGGTAGTCATCTTAGAAATCTAGTCAATATAATGTTATCAGTACTGTTGAGAAGATAGCTGAAATAGGTTGGATGCTCATACCCTATTTCTCTCCTCCATCTGAAAAGGTTTGCAGTTGTTTTACTCCACTTACTGGCGGAAGAATGTGATATTTAATTTGATGAAATGTCCCTTTTCTTTTTAATTAAGATTGATTTATTCTCCCAGAAGTTCAAAGTCTCCACAACTCAAAATCTGAGATACCAAGGTACTTCTCACCCCATATTAACGTGCCACCAAAATAAAAACACTCCTGGGGCTGTGTGGCTACTCCATGGCTTCCTGGGCATCAGTTGTGTACTTTGTTCCACACGGTGTATGTTTAAAGCCTGCCCTAGCTCTTCCAAACTGCAATATTTTCTCTGTCCCAGGGGTTTAGATGACCTGCTGGCACTCACTGCTGAAAGTATTTACAGGTAGTGCTGTGGAGTTGGAAGCCAAGCCCTGACTTTAGTGGGGATCCTCACAGTGTGTGGTCCTGGCTGCCCTGTGAATCCGAGTGCTGGGTCTGCTGTGCAGCCTGCTCTACCTTGGGATAAAGTGGTTCCAAACAGCCCCTTTGTTGCCTTCAATGAATGTTGGAATACGCTGCACTGCTGTGCAATTTTTCTTTTCATAGTGTTTTTATGTGTCCATATGTTTAGCTCACGATTTTACTGAAAGAAAACAGATCAACTGAAAGTATTCATAACCTTAGCATCCACTGTTCATATATGTATCTATGCACACACAGAAAAAGAACACTCAGTACTGTATTACTCTGGTACAGTACAGATTAACTTCTTTTTTTAAATATCATCCACAAACAGAAATGTACCAGATGCTATTGCGAAATGATTTTAGGTTCACAGTATTCAAGTTATGCTATAGAAAAAGGAAGAAATAATTGAGACCTACTGAACATTTTGTACCAAATTCTTTTTTCTTAAACCTTCTTTATTGCACAAGTAACCACAGCATATTTGCTGCCACAGCTGTTTCTCATGCATGATGTAATTGTTTTATTAAGCATTATTTGTTTGCATAGATCAGATTCTGTTATTACTGTGGATGCTCATTAAAACATGCCCTGTACCACTCTGAGGCTGGGAATTTCAAAAGTTCATAGCATTGGCTTAACTCTGCAGCAGTGACCTAAATGGTAAATGCTCCCATTGGCTCCCTTTCCACGTTTATAAACAGTTTATAGCACTGTGTGTAGACATAGTTACATTAACTCTAAGGACAAGCAGAATCAGCTAGTATGTTTTTGAAAAGAAAAAAAAAATTAATGACAGAGGAATGTCACTGAGTATTTGTGACAAATTCATAACTAAAAAAAAAAATCTAGCAAAATGTTAATTTCAGGTAGAGTGCAATGTTTCTGCAAAACTTTTTTTTTTTTTCCTTGAACATTGAGCAAATACAATTTGGTCACAAATACTTTGTGCAATTTTAAGATGGCCAGTTGTGTCTAGCATCATGCTAATTAAAATACATCACTTTCAAATGACATTCAATTGCTCATTGTAGAGAAATCCTGATACCACGCTACCACACTGCCAGGGTTTGACAGGCACGGTGTTTATAGACTGTGAAAAAGAAAATGGGCCCAGGACATAGCAAATAGTGCTATCTCTGGCCCTATCTTAATGCTTCTGGACTACAAAATATTCACATGCACTTGCCTGAAATGCATTAGCATGGTTAGCATGCTTGTTAGTCAGCATTAAGAAGGCTGTCATGTGAATCTAATTTTGTTGAGATTGTATGAAAATACCGATTTGCCTGTCAAGAGAGAACTTTAAAAATCTGTCAGAGGAAATGGATGAGGAAGCACTATAATGTATACAAAGTAAGTGTAAAAAGGCAGAGCTTGACCTTTTACTCATCTGGGTTTTTTTCAAAGTATAAGCAAAGGTTACCCAATGGCATTCACAAGCAGTTAACAGAAATACTTTTTCACACAGCTCATGATTTCCTTGAGGAAGTCATTGCTGCAGCCAATGGTGGATTGTGAGCGGGACTGTAGAAAGCATTGCATGTTTTTACAGAGAGCAAAAATATCTACATTATTAAATGTATCTGGGGAAATATTTCCATATCAGTCAGACAACAGATCAAATTATACTGATCACGTCTCTCGTGGATGGGTTATTCCATATTTGCTATTGATGGATGGCTCGTATCTTATTATCTTAAGCTTTCTGGTCCTTTTCCAACAATAACATACACCCTTTCAGTCTGACAGCAATAGTGAAACGCAGTTAAAATTTGTCAGGTTTGCTCTCCTACCCACTCCTATGAATTTCTTGTTTTTCCACTAACAAGTGAAAATGCTTCTGGGAACTGCTGGTCTGGGAGATGTTGTAACTGTTGTTCCCAAGCCAGGAAGGAATTCTCTCAGATGAGGTATGAGTTTATTAACCATGAGGGGCAATGTGTTTCCCTGGCTCTGCAATGGGGTCACTTGGCTCTGCTGGCTCCAGGGTGGTGTGAAGCTGCTCTGAGGGGACTCAGCTGCAAAGATGGCAAGAACCCTCTTCCAGACCCTCTCCCACCCACCCCTCACAGAAGTAGGTATAGGACAAACTAGGACATGAGTCTCAGAAATTGTGACAGTGCTGTGTCCTTCCTTGCTATGAGTTTGTTAACAAGGTGGTTCTAGAAAGCCACAGCTAGAGTTTATTTTAATGATGTATAAAACAAGTTTATTAAGCAGTTTTCCATCTTTTGAAATTTACATTCTATTTCTGGTCTAATTTTCTTTAACAGACAGATTTTCCTCCCTCTCCCTCGTAGCTTTTCATTCACAAACACAAAAAAAAATGTTTGTGCTCATCATCTGTCAATTGGCAGAAGATATCTTGTGTATCTCAACTGGTGTACTGACAAGTTTCAATCTACCTTTATATTTCAGCAGTCCCTTTAAGGACCTTTCATGATGTGGTGTGGCTTATACTGAGTGTCAAACCGTCACAAGTACATAACACTACATGTGCAAAGAAAGATGCTTCAGAATCTTAGAAAACTTCAAAAATCAGGGCAGGCATTAAGCTGATGCAGTGCTGAATGGGGTGGACAAGTGAAGAAAAGCCTTGGAAAAACACCCTCTCTCCTATAGGCTTTTTGCTCCTTATGAGCTTGTGCTTTGCGTTCTGCCAGTTGGGTGTCTAGTCCTGGAAGGGTGAGGTGAGACTGACGTGCTGAACCAACTACTTCTCAGGTGCTTCTCCACCTAATGAAATCCACAAGTCCGGTCAGATACCTGGACTCTTCAGTGATACATAGAGGTAAATAGTTGTCCTAAGCACCTAAAAATGATATGGAAATCTAAGTAGAAACTATGTAAACAGCCCTCTGGGAAACGCTGAGAAGCACAATAGAGCCATGGAGTCCTGCAAGTTAATTTCTGCTGGGGCTCTGCTTCAGTATGAGAAAATTCTGCTTAAAAAAAATAAGAACTCTCGAGGAAAAATAGCTCACTTAAACCAAGAGCCATAGCACTCCTGAAATGAGAGCATGCTGATAAAGCGATATTGCATTTCCTAGGGGTTTGAGATGAATAACCAGTCAATCAATCATGCCTGGCTGTTTTCTAAATTTGTAATGTATCTGACTTGAGTTCTTTACCCATAGAATACAATTTTCTGTTTCTCTGTCTGGTCTGATAGTAGTTTATATGATAGACGCATATTCTGCTTGGGTAAAATGAAGGGGGAGAGTTGCAGGAAGATGTTTGAAACCAATTTTTAATAAAAAGTAGCAAGTAAGACTATTCTGGCTAATTGCATAGTGACAGCTTTGTTGAAGAATTAATGTCTAATGGTTAAAGGACATGCTAGGAACCTTATGCTCTTGAGTCTGCACTGACCTACTTTACAGTTTTGGATGAACCGTCAATTTCTTTTTGGCTTTAGCATCATTCAGCAAGCTAACTCTGGAAAAGCAGCAATGTAAACCTTTTCTTTTGGTCCATTTGGGTTTTTAAGGGATTTGACTGATTTAGTTTTGTTTTTCTTCGAGGGGATGCATACTGGTATTGCATACTCTTATTAGGAAAAAAAAAAAGAATATTTGGCATTAGGTTTGGAGAATGTTGTGACTGAACTATTCGTCCACTGTTCTGAAACTCTAAGGTCCTTGAGCCTTTCTCCTATTTTTTTTTTTTTTTTTTTTTTTTAAAAAAACTGAAGAAATTATTGAGGGAATTAGTACAAAGATTTTCTTTGCTTAGGGTATGGTCTTTATTAGTTGCTCCTTGACAACTTGGTCTCTATTTTGAGTTTTGGTTTTATTCAGACTTTTGGTTTCTATGATACCTCATCATTCCTCAACTCTCTCTACTCCTTTGGTTTGCATGCTATGACTGGTCATATGACAACTATGACTTCTTGGTAACTCTACTGCCTCGAATGTGTGTGTTCCCTTATGGTCTGCCTGAATTCTGGTCTCTTTCCAGACTGGAGAAGGCCTTTTGTCTTCTTTAAATGCGTTTCTTGGTTTTCATGTGGAGTCCAACAGTTGCATTTCCATATATTTTCTTAATTCTCTTCCTGAAAACACTTTTTAATGTAGTCTGATGCTGTTTTTTAATTATGGAATATCTTTGGTAGTTCCCATGTAACTTACTTTCTTCTCCATTAAACTAATCAGAAAAACCAATGTTTTCTCTCATGTCAGCAGAATGGCCAGTCTAACATTTTCAAGTATCCAGAGGCTGTCTGAAGCAGCTGATCTTGTCTTGGAAGGTTGAAAATAGAAGGTGATATCTCCCCTAAGCTTTCTTTTTGTTTTAGTCTCATGGAGCTCTGTCTTATAAACCTCTCTGGACAGTCCATAATCCAGGAATACTGTATGGAAGAATATTACACACACAAAGTTGTAAATCACACTGGCATCTTCTGCATGGTTTTTTGCTCTTTGCTGGAGCCTATCTCACATAAAACCACTGAAATCAAATGAGTCATTTACAAATTCAGGATAAGAGAAGGAACTAGCTTCAGAAAATTCAGACTTTCTTGTAACAAAAAAGGTCTGACATTCTCCCTGATAACAGATGATAGGACGAGGGGGAATGGTTTGAAGCTGCTCCAGGGCAGGTTTAGGTTAGACATTAGGAAAAACTTCTTCACCGAAAGGGTTGTCAGGCTCTGGAATGGGCTGCCCAGGGAGGTGGTAGAGTCCTCATCCCTGGAGGTATTTAAAAGAAGGATAGGTGAGGAGCTTAGGGACATGGTTTAGTGGTGGGATGGCAGGGTTAGGTTAAAGGTTGGACTCGATGATCTCAAAGGTCTTTTCCAACCAAAGTGATTCTATGATTCTATGACTCCAGCCAACTAAAATAAACATGTTCCACCCAACAATTCTTTTTTCCCCCCACCTTTTTTTTTTTTGTGAATTATGTGAATTATGTGCCATTATGTGGCTGCTGTATCAGTCTCAGCAGTCTCAGGTTTTTATCAATCAAAAAACCATGTGATATCTAGTTCTCTAAGATTGGGCAGTCATTTTTTTCCATGGCATGAAACATTCTACCATCCTTTTATTCTGGGCTGGCTAAAATCTGTCCCTTTCTTACAGCATTCTGTTTTGTCTGTACTACCTACTCAGAGGTATTTCACTAGCTTATCTCCTTTTATTATTGTTTAGGGGGAGAAAGCGTTTCCAGTCGCCAGTTGATAAAATAAGAAGTGAATGGCAGGAACCTACAATTTTATGAAAGAATCTGGTTTTAAAATTTAAATGTAGCTGGCGTCACTTATCTTCGTATAGCTTCTGCCTATGTGGAAAAAAAAATCTCTCTTTTTATAACTGCTTGTCAGCTGAATAATAGAATGGGGGGAGCCAACTTGAAAGACATGGCTGATTGGTGCGATTGAAAAGGGCTTTACAATTAGAGTTCTGGCAGAACACAAAAAAGAAATTGTCTGGCCATGAAGAACGGAGCCTACTTTAGAATTCCCTTTTCTCAGCCAGATAGCATGCATCACTGTTCATGCATTCTCTTGACATTGAATAGAGGACTTCAGAACTACCACCCCAAATTATCCCTTACTGTTTGGTTCTATTTGTGATATTTGTTTGGGGGAGGAAAAAAAAAATCTCTATTACTGACTGTAATGGCATGTGGCTAAATTCCATTCCATTTATGCACTTAATCTCTTAAGCTCATTTCCCCTCCCCCCCCTCGATATTGCAACACACATTTTACTTTGATTAACTCTTTTTAGATGATGGGAAAAAACAAGATTCTTCTCTTATTCTCATCTTCCCTCGCTTCCCAGCAGGTGTGTTTTGGATTACAGTGGTAGAACAATAGGGCAGCCTTCAATTAACTCCATACCTATTCACAGGGAATATTTGTTCCCTTGTCTCCAATGTTATTTAATATCTGAAACTGTCGCCTACTACACAATGTACCTGGTGATGAGAATAGGCTTTCAATCCCATTTGAACTCTTCTATGCCACACAATTAATGCGCCAGATTTTATTTATTTATTCTTAAATAATGATTCACATGAGTGTCTCCAGGCACAAAGGAATAACAGAATACGTACAGCGGTGAAGTGTGTTTCACTGCCTTAAAGACAGTAGTGGGGGAGGGAGGGAAGATGTTGGTAATGGCATGCATTTGACTCCTTCTTGCATGTAAAATCAACATGCTAAATATTTATTTCATATTTCCCTAGATCTTGCAGATTTAAAAGCACCCCTGTCAAGGTAGCTTTCATCATTTTTACGCTATATGTTTTAAATTGCTGTTATATATAACAACCACTGAAAGCTTAACAGTGACATTTCTTTCTGACTGAAATACTTGCTGTTTGTAGTTAGAGAGCTGCTCATTAGGGCTATTTTTATCCTTTCTTTTAAAGAAAGTACAGGAGAGTGTGAAGCTCCCAAATCCTGGCAGTAGCTGAAGAAGGGGAAGGAAGGGTCAGCCTTAGTTCTATTACCAAACCTATTCTATGCAGAACATTCATATTCCAACAAAGTGATTTTTTTTTTTTTAAAGGAACAAAATCACTGATTACCCTGGCAAAAATCAGTAGTTTTGTTAAAGGAAATGTCACAGATCTTATGAGCAACATCTTGATTTGAGACAAGGGAAAACAAATGTTTAAAGATTGGGCAGGTGATTAAAAATAAAAATTTTCCCATGAGAGAGAGAATATATTTTTTTAAACGGCTCTCCTCATGAATTCTCATGATTTGCTGCAGCCCTTTAAGAGAGTGTGTGATGGCTGGCATTGTTGGCTGCGTTCCCTGATCCTAACATTTCCTATGCAGCAAGGCTGCGAGAGAGGTGTACCAGTACTTGAATATTCAGATTATGCTATGAATCTTTTGTGGAAAGCCTTAAGCTTTAGCATAATTTGAGGACATGTCTGCATTTTGAATTATGGCAAACAATAAGTCAGATTCATCTTTTACAGTTTCAAACTGGGGACAACATGATTTATCTGACAAGAGCCTCATGGAGGAAGGTATCTTATTATGGAGGCCGTTTAGCCTTGCTCCAGTGTCACATTGAAGGCTTTCCCAATAAACATGGCTATATATGAGTTAATAAATGAGAAAAAAGTAATTTTAACTGGGAAGACAAAGGTGACACAAGTATTTGGTAGCCAACTTATTTTCACTCGTGCTGTTGCCTCAGATCCTGGTGTGGCTTAACTGAGTTAATCTGTTGGGTCATCTGTTCTTGTACAGACCTTGGTTTTATTTTTCTGTTACAATAGGTGAAGTCAGATTAAGACCAACTTCTAGGCCAGCTAAAAAGATGTAACTTTAATTATCTAGTGGCAGTGTTCTTTAATGCGTCAGCTTTATGTTGTTCAACCCAAAATAGCTCTGCACCAGACTTGCAAAAGTTTGATCCCAGGATGTTTACTCTAAGGTCTGGATATCCACTCCTCACCTCCTCCTCCTTCCTTGTCCAAATCTAGGTCAGCCCAAAGTGACAGAAATGCAGGCAACTGGAATCCCTACCCACTTTGCCAACTTGGGCCCAAGTGTGTAATGAAGGATGATTGTGCTACCTGGTGCGAGCAAGGGAATTTATCTCAGCAATGTTATTCTCCTTGGTGCACGGCTGAGATTTCTTTGACTCACTTCAAATTCTGAGTGCTTCCTACTGCTCTGTGCACTACCACTGGGCTGCCTTCACCTTTTCAAGCATGTTTTCTTAATGCAATAGTCTTGTAAAGAAATTATCCCCCATGAAAGTGGAGAAACAGGTAGGTACCATAACAAATGAAAATCCAAAGGCAAGTCTAAATCTTCATTCAAACTCACCATGAAAGTGACCTTTGCTCTGATCTGGAAGACCGTGTCTCTTATCTGTAAATGGTATTCTCTGAAGGGCGAGGGTGCTATTTAACTGTAAAAAGGTTTTCACTTAACAGTACCACTTTTATGCTGGAGCTCATAGCAAATTTTAATCCTTCTGCAAAGCTTTAAATCCTCTCCCTCCTATGTAAATTTCTTCACAATTTAAGCTTTCCTTCCATGGGCAGAATTCATTTTTCTGTGTTTGTGAATCAGAAATAGTATTTCAGGGACCTTGAGAGGTCAGCTAGTCCAATTTCTCCCCCAGCTCAAGCTTAGCTCCTGACAGTGTTTTTGAACTCTTAAAAAACATCAAATAATGAAGATGGCTGTAGTTTTCTCAGGAAATCTGTTTATCAAACTATCCCTAAAACTATAAAGTATTTTTTTAATGTCTCTTCCAAATCACTGTTGTTGCAGTTGACATCTGTGTGGTGGTACCTCCTCAAACATGCTCAGTAGGGATGTGGTCCTCCTGGGTCTGCATAAGGGAAAGCCACAGCTCCAAGAGGCCACTGATCTGTCCTGTTTGTCTCCATGAAGGGTCCATTCTGGAACTTAAATGAGTGGTCAGTTAAGTGTCAAAGCTGCTAATGACTTTAGTTCTGTCAGTCTGGGCAGGAGCGTCATGCTAAGGCACTTACCTTTGGTTGTTGGGTGCTGGTGAGGAATGGGGGTATAAAAGAGGCTGCAGTGAAGTTGGCCTTTCTCCCACCTATTAATGTTTTGTGTCAAACTTCAGCTGAGGAGCTGTTTTCATTTTCATCCTTGGAAAATGAATGAAATAATTCTGTGTCAACAAGCAAATGTAATTTGGTATATTTATGAATAGAGGCTTAAGATTTGGAGCAAAACCATTTTTGTGTGTGTGTGCACAAATAAATCCACTTTGTTACCATAATGCAAATAACTAATAATTATCATCATAATCAGAGGAAGTGAGATTCTTATTTTCCCTGAAATGTTTTATCCTTCTCAATTCCAGGCACAGAGCTGTTTCTAATAAATAATTTAGGCTATTTATGTATCCTCCAAGTTTTGATCTCCTCTTCACAGATTCCTCTTCAACATCTTTGGGAAAGTTTGGGGGGTTTTTTCTGTCATTACATATAGAACAGGTCAGACAACCGATCATGTGAACATTAAGAGAAGTGGAAGGAAAAAAATAGAGGTTCTTCCTCATTATTTTAATTTCTCAATAAAAATACCTCTCAACTCTGTTTATATTTAATACAAGTGCTAAATCTGGGTGGATTAATACTTCTTATAGTCTGAATTGTTTAAGGAATCTCGACCCAAAGTAGAACTTTGTCATTAATTTGAATTACTTCCACTTGTGTCAGCACTATTTAAAAGGAATCAATGAAGGTTTCTGAAGAAAAAGCCTTGTCATCTACTCCCAAATGGACTAAATTAATTAAACTGTTTGAGCCAAATCTATGACATGTTTTATAAATTGTTACTTTTTATGGATTTGCTGCTGACATTGATTGGATTGAGAAGACGAGCTTTTCTAATAGGACAAAACCGAGATTTGTTAGGGGTTTTTTTATTTGATTTTTAATGTATTTGTACAAATTTATGTCAAGGAGATAAACAGTAGAACTGTCCTAGTTAATTATGCCAAGACCTTCCCACCTACAGAAGAAAGGTGTGAGAAGATTTTTTAGTTTTCTTTAAATTTAATTCATCAGTTCCCAAAAGCACAACCTGTGGAAGACAGCTCTTTCAAGAAGTGTGTTAGTGTGCTGAGACATCAAACACAGCTTTTCCCCTTACAAAGGGCTGTAAGTAACAAAAGTGTATGGGAGAGGAGGAACTGATAATTCTGTGTTACAATTAATAGGGAAAATATCTATTAGCTTAAGCTAACCTGTGTTGTAAAGCTTTAGGGAGAGATACACAAAAGCTAGTGTTAGCCCAGTGAGGTTAATCTCCTTTCCATAATAAGGAGACAGAAAGGTAGTCTGGACTGTTGCCTGAAGGAGTTCAAGTCAGTCTTACTCCCTGAACACCCTGCTGGAGACCTCTTTCTCATCTCAATAGTGCAGGTGAACCTCTGGGAGGGCTGTTGTCATAAGCTTCAACTTGTCTTTGAGACTACTCCCATGGATTCCCCGTGGAGGACCAAACTATCCTGCAGCCGATCCATGCTTAGGCATAAAGGATAAAGCCAGGTTTCCATCGAATATCCTATGAGAAGAGCAACTGTCCTCTTTGGTGACTGATGACCAGTTCTCTACAAAACTAGGGTATGGTCTCCTCATTACAGCTGCACAGTGGGAAAGGGTGAAACAAAGACCTCCAAAATAGGCTTTGCCTGTGGCTCTTCAGGTGGGGTTCTCTTTCCTACCACTCTGCCAGCAGTGCTAAGGGCACCTGGGTGAGTGGCCTCTTGACGTCCTTCTCCCTGCCCTTGCCCTACCTGGGCGTCCTCAGGTGTAGGGCCAAGCTGGCTGCCCTTGTGCATTTCAGACAGCAGTTCATCTTTGTTCTTACCTAGGCTGTGGAATGCAAGTGTGGCTGACTGAACAGCAACAAGCAATTCCATTATTCTTGCAAAATCGTTATCTGTTTCTAGGTTATAGGAATCACCAACTATTTGGCAGGCACCCAAAAGCATATGCCTAAATCCCCATGTCTGTACAGAACATAGTGGAGTGGGATCTTGACCTGTGACTCAGACACTTAGGCAATGCAGACAAATAAAAAAGTTGAATAGTGATTAATAATTGACTATATAAGAGACTTTGGATCTTATTCCTATTTACAGTAAAGACTGGGCTTAATAAAGATGCCTCGAGGTGCACAAAGATGCTGAAGCATAATTGAAAGGAAGCTTATAACCTGTAAAATTTTCCTGGCATACTTTCTGAAAATGCTTTTCTACCTTTGAATTTTTTTCAGGGAAAAAGTATTTGCAGCCTTGGAATGTCTTGCCAAAGATAACAGGAAAGAAGAAAAATGAAAAAGAATGTAAATGTCCACTTTAATTATTTCCGTATCTTTTGACTAGATAGGTTTGCACAGTTAATTGCAAAAATGATTAAGACAAATGCTATTAGTCACCATTTAAATCCTTTTTAGAATAGGAGAAATGTTGATAACGGGAATAAGCTTATCCCAGGCCAATGCATTTTACCAATAATAGATTTACTGACTAGAAGGTAAATGAGGGAGCAAAAAAACTGAAGAGCTGTTAGAAAGTTGCAGTCAGAGCAGTTATCCCAATGCTCAGAAGGAATGGGGCAGTCAGAGGAACATGGGTCGAGGTTTCCCGAGTTTTGACCTTCTCTTTTTACAGGGAATAAGTTGTATCTGGAAAAAAATATTTAGCAATTTCCTGATAGTGTGTTAATTTTCAGTGATGAAACCATATTAACAAAGTGACAACATCAGTGCAGGTGTCTAAGTAAACAGCAAAGGGAAAGACATTAGTTCTCAGTATAGAGAGGACTGAGGAACAATTCCTTCTGATGCAGATTCTGATATTACTCATAACATGAAACCCTCAGTGCTCATGTTGGTGCTCAGTTTCCTTTTGTGGCTCAGTATATGGTGACAGTCAGTCCAGATGATTTTACATGCGCAAATGGTCAAGGTGTTTGGGGACAAATTGTTATTACTGGTACTGAAGCTGTGGTTGGCATCTTAGCAGGTGGAGAAAGGCACTGCAATAAAGCTTCAGGTGGTTACCTCTCTGGAGCATGGTTTGGGGTCTTTTAGCTGCAAAATCCTTTCTGGGGAAAACTCTCCAAAACTTCCCTTCAGCATCTAGCTTGTGTGAGCAAATATCAGAGTAAAAGCAATAGTGTGTCCCCAAAGCAAAAGCTTTGTAAAGTAAGTAAAAATACTACTTCTGTGTCTGTTTCTTTTACTGTTTTGTCTTTTTCTTCTATGAATGTGTTGGTATGTATCCAGAAAATGTCTTTAAAATTTTTTTCAGTATTGCCAGCTGTAATTTGCTCATGTTGATTTTCTCCCTAAGGCCAATTGTAAATTGAATTATAGCAAGAAAAAGACATTTGTAATGTTGTAAATACAGTAGGAACTACTTAGGTTTTCGATTTTGGTTTTTTTCTGGTTGCTTTCACAGGTTAAACATTCAGCTGGTAATATTCACTGCTGTAAAAATTGACTTAAATGGGCCTATGAGCTTCACAGGTTTTATGTTTGCTTCCTACCAACAGGTCCATATCATTCAAAACACTAAAGGAATCAGTGGATCAGAGACTGACATAAGGCTTCCAAAATGTATCGTGTGCTTGTATAGCTGATATGGAATAAAATGTAGATTTTATTTTCCCTTCTTTTAGCCTTCATGCACTGTGACTAGGGGTTTTTTTTAATTAATGTTTATGGCTTTTGTCTTCTCTAAGTAGATCAATAACATCACGTGGCTTTTAACATTATTTCTGGGAAAATGGCTGATACTTTCAGGGCATTCTGAGGGAGGAGTTTGTGTGTGACCAGGTTGTTTGTCCATTTACTGTGAAGGCAGAGGGATAAAAAACAAGCCAAACTTGACATTTTTGGAGCCTGTTGTGTTGTTTGTCTCATACAGAAAATGAGGTTGACATTTTAAAGTATGCAATGAATGGTATGTAAGTAATGCTGTGCCACTGATTTACTGTGCAATCAGCTGAAGTGATCTGTTTGATTTCACAAACAGCGATTTCTGGAGATGTGGGCAAGGCATGATAAAATGTTCTCACAAGCTAATGGGCTTGCAAGGATGGATTAAAAACATTAGGAAATATTTTGCAGTGCTATTAGCTACCTTTCTTCCTCAGACCTAGACTGCCAACTTAGGAAGAGCTTGAGCAAGTGTGAGAAAAGGGTCTTTATATATTCCTCCCTGTGCACCTGAGGCCTTTCCCTGGGATGGAAGGTGGAAGGTAGCTAATACTGCTGAAACAGCAGTGGAGTGTCAGCCTAAGCTGCAGGCTTTTTCACGACTGAATGCATCTCCTTTATTCCATAAGAATAATATGGATTTAAATGACTTACAACACCCAGTACCTAAGAAATGCTAACAACATCCAGTAGTGACTAATCTAGATCAATTCCCCCCACCCCAATGGAAGTTTCTTAGGGAAAATTTTGGCTTTACTGTGTCAGAGACAAAGGGATAAGGAAATAGGGAATGTTTTTTACTGGTTTCTATTTCATGTACAATCATACTCACAAGAGTTTACCATAGATTTTGCCCCTAAAGTTACTTTTGATTGGCAGTTGTGATCTTTTTATTTCTGCTCCTTTTTCTTTTTTCTCCTCTTTGTCCTGGAATAGTGTTTTTCTGAATGGAAGAAAGAAAAAGAAGCAGAAACTGCACCATCCCTGTTAATTAGAGTACACCTCTGTTACAGCACTTTCACTTAACCTCTGGAAAACAGTGCATTTCCCCTGGCAAATCCACTTTTGGTGGCATTTCTAGGCTTGTGACTGCATATCTTTGAGCCCTCACTTCCAGAGGTGAATTTCCTTGAAGGTTGTATGGGAACCGCTGTGAGAAGTGGTCCATCCGCTCCCCCTCACCCCTTGCTACGGCAGCCTGAATTCACGGCTTCGAGTAACCCTGCTTTTCGCTCCAGACCATGCAATCGTAGCAGCATAACTCCTCATTAACACTCTGAGAATCACTGGCGCATCTGAGATTTCAAATCTGTGTTAAAATACTTCCAGCTTGGATTTTTTTTTTTTTTTTTTATTAAAATGTGGGGTGTTAGGAAACATTATCATCAGCTTCTTACCTCCAACCAGAGCCTTGTTTGTGAGTAGGAAGTGTGAATGGGTTTGGATTCCAAACACGCTCCCGCCTGCACGCCCGGGGAATCTTAATTAAGGAGTATGCCACCAGCCCCTATACATTTCTTTTTCTTAAATATATTCCAGAAAAATCTAGTAGGTTTATAAAGATTACCATGCCATCAAATCATAATAGTAGAACAGAGTTTTTACTGAACCAGAAAACAAGCAAATGAATAGAGGCAGAGAGATGACAGCCTGCTGTGAAACCAATGGTTACAAATTGGTTTCCTCTAGTCACAGTTGCCTTTAACTGCTTTAGATTCTCAGCAGCTTTTCATTAAGAATCTCCATGTGCCCTTTTAGAGAAGAAAGTGCATGACCCCTTTATTTTTGGAAATACAGGTACAATGTGCATAATATCAACTTGAGATTGGTAAATTGGTAGATTGTTATTTAATGTCTTTTAGGGGGCCAGTTTCTCTACAGGGCTAGGTGGGTTTCCGACAATGTATGAATAAGGCACACAGTACAGTTATTTTTGTGATATTTACACAACTCGTGATTAGGGGTGACAAAATTGCATTTTAAGTATTTTATAAGCTTTTGTTTGTTTTGGGTTTGTTCCCATTTTTGTTTTTGTCAGATAGGAATGCCCTCAAGAAATACCTATTCTAAATTTTTTTTTTTTTTTTCCTGAAAATGTTATGGTCTCAACCAAATGTGGTTTTGTCTTGGGTTGTCAATATACTCAGAATAATCAGGCTGGAGTTTTCCTATATTTTGGTATATGATCTCATGTGGTTTTGAAGTTCTATTTATTTGGTGTTTTATTTGCAAAATCAGCTTTTTTGCTTTTGTCCTTTTTCATATAACAAACGACGAACACCAAGAACTTGCTCTTTCATTAGGAATCAAATACCATATCTAAAGGTATTTCCCATAAAAATCATCACTGATGCTCAGTGCCGCATAAGATTTGAATCTGGTCCAAGTATTGTTCACTGCCATTCAAAGAAGTGGTAATGGGAGGAATTTTCAGTGCAGACAGCATTGCCACAGAAAGTAAGTAATCCTGTATTTCTGGAAATAGCTGTTACTCAGAGATTTTCCCAAAACTCTGAGGTTAATTTTTGGTTAAACAGCCACAGACTTAGTAGCTTACCTAAATAAGCTAAGCCTGATGTTACAGAAATTGGACAGTAATACTCAGAAGAGAATCTTTCATCCTTAGCAGGATTTATGGTATGGAAATTGCTGAACACTTCATAGTGTGCTACTTTGTGACCTGGGGTTCACAAGTACAAAGGAATTAAAAAGATATATGATAATACAGGACAATAGTTTAATTTCTGAGGTTGTCTGAGAAGTAATAAAGTTAATATCTCATCTCTTCTTCCACCACCTACTAACCCACAAGATCAAAGTGGGTCATGCAGTCCTAGAAATAAGGAATTGCCTAATAGTTACGGACATCATTCCCCAAATTATCTCTATGGGGAGAATAAGGCTTGAAGACATAACGACATATGTGATAGATCAGACACAGTTATAGTTCCTAGTCTGGGCAATTAGGCAAGACCTGAGCTAAGCACAGAGCTCCCAGCACTTTCAGCTACAGGGGTGACCTACTTTCTGTGGATTGATTCAACTCCTGGAATTCAATATTCTGTATGAACAGAAAAGTCATGTAGAATTCTAAATGTTTTGGCCCAGTACTCCACCTTATATATGTATATCTGGGTAGATCTACTAAAGGAAGCAGCAGTTTCAATCTGATCATGTATCTCGGCACCTGGTGTTCTGAAACTGTGTTTCAGTTAATAAATAATCCTGCGTGTGAAGTTTCACTCACACACATTGATTTCAAGGTGTTTTGGATCCCAGTCGTATCAGTCAGCCCTGTAGAGAGAGGAAACTCAGTTCAGGGGAAATCCTAGAGCACAAGGCTGGAGTGCACCTTGAGAGCTTATGCATAAGCACAAATTGATCTTTGTTTGGGTGTATCTTCGCCTGGACTTACCACTACTGTATTTTGAATTAACATCATCAGCAATTTGCTGCAGCTGCTCTAGCTTGACAGAAACCCAGGACTGTCACTGAGATTTTACAGTAGAGCTGCTCTGGAGATCTTAATGCTTCCCTGTATTAAGGTCCTTGTTATCTCTGTTAACTTTTATTTACCCCACATGTCATAATGCCCTCCGCTAGGCTAACAGCGCGAAGGACATTCGCAGCCCACAATGCTTTTTTGTAGACTTGCTTGGTAGGAACGTCAGGGCAAATCTTCAAAAAGCAACGTTCAAAAGAGAGGCTGTTAAAGAAGCCTGAGAAATGCAAATCCTATTTAAATAAGGAAATGATGTTCTTCAGTGATCTCAATAAGACCAGCTTGAGCAAGCCAGGAATGCAAACGAAATCAAAAGACGTACAGTCTGGCTTGACTGGCAATAATACTGTATGTGTCGTGGAGAAACTGTAAATGATAATGAACAAGGAAGCCTCAAAGTTTTGATGTGAAAGGGACCAGCAGGGTGTGATTTGGTCGAGGATACCATTGGTTCTGGGCCACTGAGATTATTTAGGAAATGACCCATCCTGCCAGAAAGGTTTGTGAGTACAAGCAAAGCAAAGTCAGAAGGGAAAAAAAAATCCCTGACATTTACGCTCATACAGCTACTGTATAAACCGAACACATTATACCATCATCGGGGGTTTTTTGTTGTTGTGGGGTTTGGGTTTTTTTGTTTTAATGTCTGTCTCTCTCATTCAGAATAGGCCTTTGAGGGCTGCTGCTGTATTTATCCAGGCTACAGGGCCAGATGCATGAATTCCAACTCCCTCATCAAGACTGTATAAAACACTGAATGAGAATGGGAGGAACCAATCAAATGATGTGGGCAGAGCTGGAATTCATCCTAATTTGCTACATACCCTTGCCTAATTGACGAAGAAAGAATGGCAGAGGATCAATTGGTACAAGAGGATACAAGAGAGATGGCTGAGTATCTTTGAGGCAGTTTCTGCATTAATAATACAAACACCAACAATTACAATTCCTACTGTTTATTATCTTTCATTGCTTATCTATTATAGTTGTATCCATTTCTGAATCAAAGACCTCATTGGGCTAGGCAGTATACCAGCATGTATCAAAGAAGAAGTTCTTCCCCAGACATTTTGATTTCCTGTAACATACACTATACACATCATTTGAGCAAAACAGCCACTAATGGTTTTGATACACAAGGGCTAAAGTCTTGTTTTGCTTGTAATAAAAATGTTGTTACTTGCCATTACATGGACAAAATCATCTGCATATAGTAATTGAAAAAGACAGCATATTAAGCCACATTTCATTACTCAGTTTGTAACTATTTGTGATGATGTGCCGCATTCCTTAAGTGTATTGGTCTAGTTTTGGGAGGGGAAAATTATTTCAGAGAAACCATCTTGGTAGTTATGTTTTCATAATGTTTTGGTAGCTCAAATCAAAATAAAGCTTGCACATTGTTTCAGTATCGCTCTTGTACAAACACTTTAGCGGTAAAGGTGAAAGCTACTAAATATGTTTGTTTCTTTTGCCTAATTGAACAGAATGCAGAAGAAACTTAAAAGATAATGAGATGCATTAGAATTTCAAAGTCTCTGTCTGTATAGTTAAATAATAAGTGAAATCTGATATCATTAATGGTTATTTTAAATTCTAATAAAGTTCCAAACTGAAAAAAATAATAGTATCAAAGTCCTGGAAATCTGTCATTTTTCATCAGTTGAGGATCTGTGCCATGTTTGTTGGCTTGATGGCGTACTCCAAACTGGAAGAATGCAGAAATATTCTGCACGCTAATTTTAAAATATTTGATGATAAATATGCTACTTTTTAACATGACATAATGCAGTTATGCCTATTATGGAGGCTTTCTAATTATTACAAGTACCTTTAAAAAGATGTGTATCAATTTATTCTAGCAGTAAATCCTAGATTTACTTAGATCTTCACGAGATCAATTGTGCAGCTTTCCAAGAGGAATGAATATTAAAGAGTTGATATCTCATACAGTGCCTGCAAAGATTAGAATAGCTTACCAGTGTACATCAAAGATTTATCCACCTTAAGCTCCTACAAGAGAAGAAGTTATTTTTTTCACACTTGCACATGCTATGCATGCATAAGTGAGTAATGTTAAGCTGAGATGAAGGGGAGGTGCGGTATATCTGATGCCAGCAAAGACAATATACAGATGAGAAAAAGCTATTTTGTAGCATCTAGATGCCATTTTCACAGTTAACAGATGTAGCTCGAAACATTTTTGTCTTAATGCAGGAATATTTATTTGATTATTTTTATCTGTCTGCCTTCCTTACCTTAAATGTAAAAATGATTACGTGATTAGATGACATCCTCCTTCAGAGGGAACGATATTTTCTATAAATTAGTTTTATTTGTCATTTATTGCATTGTGCAGAGATTTAAATTAAATTCACAGTTAACAAAGTATATTTAAAGTGTTACCAAGCACAACCATCTGTAAGGGTATTTAACATAAAATCGGTGACAGATTAGTTCATGGATCACTGCTAAGCTTGAGTAAACGGGGCATTTTCTCACTTTGGGAAAGGAATGCTGCTTGGAATAGGAGAAATATACTGCTGGCAGCAGAGTTGGGCCCTTCTGCATTTTAATAGTTGTTTCTTCATCCTGACGGTTTTCCCCAACCCTGTTATAAATGGGAAGATTCCAGCTGAGTCCACTGAGATGGGGCTGAGTCCCAAAGAGAGCTCTTTGTGCTTAGCCTTGAGTCAAAGGCTTTCAAGAACAGTCGTTTTTCACAGTCAAGTTTGATATGATGTAGTGGCAGTGTCATTCTTGTGCTGAGAGACAACAGAAATTGCCATTCTAGGTATCTCCATGGGGCTATCAGAAAAATCAAGCATAAGTGAGCACTTGACTGGTTTTCTCTCAGATTCTCTGCATCAATTCCTTATTAATTTTATTTGAAAAACGTGTTGAGATCTATGGTGTAAATCATGCATACAAAAGGATTTTATTTACTAAATTTACCATGCACTGTTTCATGGTTCATGCATTCAAATGCTGGGTTATATTTTGGGTAGACAATGTTTCTGTACTATAAAACCTCAGAAATATACTAAAGCCCACTGCTGCATGTCTTATGGAAAAATTTTACTGTTGATAGCTGTGTAACAGCAGGCAACGGCTACTGCTACAGCTTATTTTCAGATTTACAGTACAGTTGTTAGGTATTAGGTTAATGGAAGTCATGGTGTAGTGTCAGCCCGTGATTTGACACAGGACCCAACAAAGATTTTTAGATAAAGGCAACATTGAAAAGCAGGGTGAGAGGGGAGGAGGAAGGACTACATTGTTTGCCTGCATTTTAGAAATTAGGTTTTCATTCCTGGAAAAAGCCAATTTTAAAAAAGCAACCAAGCACAGCAGAAGACACAACCAGTGTCTCCAATATTACAGCACTTTATCGGAAAAAATTATTCTTAATATATTGTCTTTTAAAAATTGGGGACAAATTGGAACCAGTACTGTTGTGACTCAGCTGCAGATCACTAACGTTTGGGGAACGAAAAATGTTGTTCAGTTCCAGCTCTACAATAATTTATTGCAACTAAGCTAATGAAAACCTATCTAAGCAGAAGTTCCATCCTCATGAAATTTCCTTAAGTCTCGAAACTCAGCAATATTCTATATTCAGACAAGGGGAAAAGCAATGATTTTATTCCATTTAATGCTAACCACTTTATGTCAGCATTAGAATACTGTTAGCAACGGCATGTGCTGAGATATGCTTTTGCACATCATACTGATTTCTTAGCATAGCTGGGGATGAATCAGCTTCTGGAAGAGTTATTTGTTCTCCATCTACTAGAGATGGACGTTGGGTATTGAGCTTAGAAAAACACCTGAGACTGCTGAACTTTTGTCATCAGTCTCAGTGTAAGTAAGTGTAATTCTCAAGGTTGTGGAAGAAAGCAGTCTTTGGATATAGTTTGCTCTTGTACAAAAATCCAGAATAAGTTCTGCACACATCATAGAACTTATTTTGATGTTTTAATACTGTGGTGTGTTGACCCTGGCTGGACACCAGGTGCCCACCAAAGCTGCTCCATTGCTCCCCTCCTCAGCTGGACAGGGGAGAGAAAATATAACGAAAGGCTTGTGGGTCGAGATAAGGACAGGGAGAGATCACTCACCAATTACCATCATGGGCAAAACAGACTCAACTTGGGGAAATCAGTTTAAGTTATTACCAATCAAATCAGAGTAGGACAATGAGTAATAAAACCAGATCTTAAAAACGTCTTCCCCCCACCCCTCCCTTCTTCCTGGGCTTAACTTCACTCCCAGTTTTCTCTACTTCCTCTCCCCCAGTGGCTCAGGGGGATGGGGAATGGGGGTTGGGATCAGTTCATCACACGCTGTCTCTGCTGCTGCTGCTCCTTCCTCCCCAGGGGAGGCCTCCTCACACTCCGTGGGTCCTTCCTACGGGCTGCAGTTCACCAACTGCTTCAGTGTGGGTCCATCCCTCCCACGGGGTGCAGTCCCTCAGGAACAGACTGCTCCAGCATGGGTCCCCTGTGGGGTCACCAGCCCTGCCAGAAAACTTGCTCCAGCATGGGCTCCTCTTTCCATGGGTCCACAGGTCCTGCCAGGAGCCTGTTCCAGTGCGAGCTTCCCATGGGGTCATAGCCTCCTTTGGGCATCCATATGCCCTAGTGTGGGGTCCTCCCTGGGCTGCAGGTGGAGATCTGTTCTACTGATAACCTCCATGGACTGCAAGGGACAGCCTGCCCCACCATGGGCTGCACCAGGGGCTGCAGGGGAATCTCTGCTTCCGCGCCTGGAGCCCCTCCTCACCCTCCTTCTGCACTGACCTTCGTGCCTGCAGAGTTGTTTCTCTCATGTATCCTCACTCCTCTCTTTGGCTGTAATTGTGCATTTTTTTTTTTTTTAACTATGTTATCCCAGAGGTGCTACCACCATCGCTGATGGGCTCAGCCTTGGCCAGAGGTGGCTGCATCATGAGCTGGTTGACATGAATCTATTGGACATGGGGGAAGCTTCTGGCAGCTTCTCACAGAAGCCACCTCTGCAGCCCCCTTGCTACCAAAACCTTGCCACACAAACCCAATACCAATACAGAGAGGTACATGAACACCTTGGAATTTGTCAGACTGCCCAATAACAAATTTCACCTAGAGAATAACGATCAGATTTAATTGAAGTCAATGATTTTTTTTTTTTTTTTGCCATTTCCCTCAATGCAAACACTAAAGGGTTGAAGGCACCGGTAGCTAGTGATTGCTAACGACAGAGCTGACTGTGGTACCACTATATAGCATCATTAGGTAAGCCCTGGCAACTGACAATGTGTATGGTTGTAGCCCATCAGACTGTGCTGAAGTAAAAAACAGACTGAACTCCCTAAACCACAGTAACCCATTAAGCTACAGTAACACGCTCTGTCATGTTTGTCTTTCCATATCAAGGAATTATGTTGAGTTTGCCTCTTTGACTAAAAATATTTTAATTGATTTCTCCTCTTTCAGATGGTTTGCTTTACCACGACATCTACCTTTAAAGGCAGATCTACTTTTTACTGATTTCGGTCATCATTTTAGATATTTCATTTAGTGAAAGAAGGTTGTATTCTAAAAATTTGGATCAAACTGTGCTTCTGACTCAATATTATGCAGAGTACTGGGAAGTTTACTGCTAATATAACATTTTCCTTATGAAGCTTGATTGCTGTTTTCTTTTGAAAGATCGAGATTTACATAACATTTTAAGGAAAAAAAGTGTTTCCTTAAATGATATCTTCATTGAGAATAAATGTAGAGAGAATAAAAAGCAAACCTTGTTTCTTCAAAAAAAATTTTAATAGAAGTTACGGGGTGGGGACAGTTTATGGCTACCTGCCATTTCTAATGTAGGAGATCTACTTCCCACACATGAACTCTACATTGAAGTTAAGCACCTAACCTTTCATAGGGGCACAGTTAGCTTACAGTTTTGCTGGTGGATTTTCCATTAGCAGTCTATGAGTGTCTCAGCTATATTTATCTTAATTTATTGCTAAGTATTTCTGGCAAATAATTTCTCACATACAGGGGGGTCATGGGCAGTTCTTTGACAACATTCAGTAGTGGAAATAAAAAAGGGCATTTATGCTGCATAGTTTCTCTTGACTGATGGGTCGCAAGGTACCATCTCTGATCTTTGGATGAGTAAGTGTAACTGCTGGAAGCATATTGTAGATGGTAACATTTATGAGCTGAAAACTAGCAGTTATTATTTGATATTTGCTTAAAAGTTATCAATTTACATTTCCTTCCAGGGAAAACTGTATGCTGAAATATTTGTAGTGCACAAGCGTAATGGAGAAACTCACATATAGAAGAAATGCACTGATTATTTTAATGCCTCATGGCAATGTAAGAACATGACTAGACAGAAAGTTATCAGTCCACCAAAAAAAAAAAAAATTTCTTCATCTGAATATCAAAAGAAAAATCTCCAACTATACTGTGAGTTTATCAAAGACGCTATAGTAACCAAGCCTTAAAAGTTATTTTCTTGTGTCATAGACGATACTGCAGAAGGAGAAAGCAACTAAAACTCTGCGCTCAAACACCTTACATTGTCTTTGTTATGCAGTCTGTGTCCAAGCCCATCCAGCCTTGAGATCACAGCAATTAATGACACTTTCTTTTTCCTGTGATTTCCAACCTGCTGATAATTGTGGCACTCTCAAAAATAAATAATACCGTTCAGCGGGATTTTAATTGAACTGGCTGCAATACAGAGCTGGAAGATATTCTCAGGGGAAGCAGGGTACACTGCTCTAAGTGAAAACAAGCAGAAGAGCCCAGAAGCTCTTGCACCAAGTCTCTGCACATCCGTAATAAAAACCTGCTGTATAACAATACAACTGATCTTTCATAGAGAAACCCACTGTCCCAGTACCTTTTTAGCAGCCTGTGTCTTTTTTCATTTAGCAAGCCTTGTCTGTCCCCCCTTCATCTCCTTCCCTTCAGCATCCCTCATGCCTCTCACTTGGCTTTCACCTTTCAGATTCACAGCAGCGTTTGCAGATGTGCCCTTCACATATCAGATTGTGTTCATTATGGGAAGTAACCTTCCAGCATTCTCCTGAGTGCGACTGCAGAAATGAAGGAATTCATTACAAAACAAAAGCAAAGACTCGAGTGTGAAAAGAAAGTAATGTCCTTTCTTCCTGCCTTCTCTCTTTTTCTTTCTTTTTCTCTCAGTTTTTTAACTAGCAAATGGATTGTATAAGTATTTGCCATAAAGTAACATCAAGAAAAAAAAATACACACTCTCTTAATAATGTTTCATTTAGTCTGACTTGACCTTTTTGAAAGAAGTTTATGCTACACAGGACATGAAAACACATCCTATTCAAATTAGGACCAAAAACCCCCTAACCCACCACATTAAAAATTCACTTTACAACTATCACTAAGCCAGATGGTTTAGTCTTGATATCTTGGCACCTTTCTGCTCATTTATATTCCTCACTCCCCTACTCAAAATCCATTGTAATTGCTAGTATATTTTTTCTTATCAGGGGAGAAGGTTCATTTGTAACATCCTCACACAAGAGAGGAGCAAGCAGAATATTAGAGTGTGAGCCTGCATGTCTGCATTGGAATCAGAGGCGTACAGCAATGTTTTGACTATGTGGGTTTCATAGAGTACATTTGATTTCATGTTAAAAAAAGTTACTGCATGTGGCAAGGAGATCATCTGATGTACTGAGTGGCCTGGACTACCCTGTGTACTGATCTAAAGTGGAGTGAGAACCAGGTGGAAAGGTTTATGCGCTGCTGGCGTGTTGTTGTCATAACTGTAGATCTGAATTTTGCTCTGCTCAGGGAAGATGCACAAGATGCATAATTACTCATTACTCATGCAGCTCCACTAGCGAAACAGAGCGCTTGAAGTTTCTGCCCTCAGCTGTCCATGCCCTGCTAACCAGTCCTGCCCTACACTAGACTTGATGGAACATCTTTTTTGAATACATATCACTTAAATGCAAGAAAAAGCAGACAGCTGAGCTTAGACCTTCATGTATTTTATCCACAGATAAGAGATGAACAAGTGTAAGTGAGAGAGAGTCTACATACAGACTTGCATAGCCCTGTTTAAAATAATACAGATGACTACATGGACATTCTTCCTGGCAAAAGCACCTTTTTCTTCTTCAGTTTAAATGTAGCTGTAATCAAGAGATACTTGGGTAGATGAGAATATGAGCTTGCTGCATAATCTCTTGCACTGGTTTGCCTAAATATGTTGATATCTCAAATTAAACCTGTATAACTGTGAATATAGACAAGCCCAAAAATTGATGTTAAAGCCAAGTAAGCTGAAATGTTGAAATGTTCTAGTATCCAGATTAAAATTAGTTATATCATTTACACCTGTCAATTTAAGGAAACAAATTAAACTGATATAATTTGAGCCTAAATCAGAATGAAAGTTTCCACACATGGTTTTACAGTGAATTAATTAAAGGTCTGTCTGCATGGGAAATTTGACCAGAATAGCTTTCTCATAAGAACGTGTCTCTTTGTAGATACTCCTATTCCAGAAATGCCTGTTCGGTTTTGGTGTGGTTTTATTTTTTTTCTTATTCAGTTTAGTGCACTCTTAAATAAGGAGATCTGTGCTTCAAGTTATTTAGAAATACCTTATTTTAGAAGAAAAGATATTCCCGAGTAGACAAAAACCTTAATGCATTTAAAACCACACTGTCACTTAACTCAGCATGTAAGCCAAGGCCTGGGGGGTTTTTAGCTTCCATATCTATCTTCCATATCCAGACTTTGAACATGGAAAAATATTTCAATTGTGATTCAGAAATCCTTTGACAGAGAGGAAAGCATAATTTATCATGCTGTGTTGGCTGATTTAATGTACATGTAAGCTCTACTTATCGCTTCGAATAATACTGATGGATTTAATTCCAAACCACATGAATGAGCCAGTATTTTCCTCTTTCCAGTTCAGTTGTGCAATACTGTCATGTGACAAGCGTGTTGAACTTGTAAGGCAAACTGCAGTGCATCACAAGGTCTAGGAAAATCCAGCCAGAAACTAAGAACCACTCTTTTGGGAAGAAAACTCTTGTAGTAAATTCCATGTACACTTTTGGAAGCTTTTTATATACAAGCAGTCACAAGGAATTTGTAGTCGAATGCGAGGATTTTGAACAGCTGAGGCTGGTTGCAAACCAACTGTGATGGAATGTCAAATTAAAGACGATAGTGAGAAATGATAGGCTGATATCAAGAACCACCCCCTCAAATGATAAATTCCTGCAGTCAGGGTAAGATGCTGAATCTATGTCCATAGAATCAGATAGCTTTTACCAAATGAGCTTAAAAGTAAATCAGAGTAAAGTTTCACGAAGTGCAGTGTTCTGTTTATGGGAGCAGGTAGAGCCTACAGAAGAGCATAGGAATTAAGGCAAACATAGGGTTTCCCAACAGTATGTCTTGGGAATATGTTAGTATTGCTCTAAATTCCAGCAGTTTGCTGCTTCCTGAACCAGAAATTATTTCTTAGTACTAAATTGCCTTCATTGGATTTTGATTACACAGATGTATCTATCTGAACCCATGTCAATCTTTGGCATTTGTAACCCGCAGGAAGGAATGCCACATCTTTAGTAAACTTTGCATGATGAACACCATCTTTGTTTTGAACCTGCCACTAGTTAACCTGATGCCCCCCACTTCTTGTCTTAGAAAAGACAAGTTCCAGACCTCTTGTCCTAGTCCCCCAAGGCTGCAGTACATAGGCATCCAAAATCAGCATATTGGTTTGGACCTAGTCAATTCAGGGTAAAATTCAAATAATATCATAGCTATCAATTTATCCTCCTAACTTCATGAGAGAGATCTAAAAAAACCCCACTTAGCTGTATAAATACTACATTCATTTAAGTTTTCTGGCAAAAACGTTCCCTAGTGAGTTAAAGGTTTACTTCTGTGCCTGAAGTACAGGCACTTTGGCTTGGCTGACTTTGTAAGTGCTGGTTTAGCAGAGGCTATCATCCTTTCTTAGGTCAGGAAAGCAGCAAGACCTCTCTCTTTTCTCCTCCCTCAGCAACACAATACACAAAGACAAATTGCTGCATTTTAGAAAAAGAAAAAGAAAGTCCCAGTCCAGAGATGGTAGAAACCTCTAGCAAGGAGGTTCTCTGGGATGCATGGTCCAGTTACCCTCTGGGCTCCAGACTGCCTAATGGAAAGTAGTAAATCCTCTTATAGCTGTTGTCTGGACTGTGTCATCCTGTTCCTTTTGTGCCTTAAGTGAGACACAGACTGTGAACCTTTCCATGTGACATTTTGTCTGAGATTGTAGGGACAAGACTAGCCAGCATCTCTGTGAGTTGTTTGAGCAAGGAAAGGAGCCAGTTCAGAAAGTCCTATGTAGGTAGATGTGGTCTCAGATTGCTCACTGCTCTGAACATGCTGTTTCAGTCACTGGGGTTGTTTTCTGTGGGGTTTAGGTTAGTTTCCAGCCAGATCAGTGAGCTCATCTGCCTCATCCTGCAGCCAAATGATCAGTATTGATGACACAGAAGAGGGAGGAAAAATTAGAGAGGACAAAATTGGGGCAAGGGGAAGGCCCTGATGGATCCCATCCTGCCTGGAACACAGGGGTCCAATGGTTCTTTTATTGTGTTTTGAAAGCACATCCTAAAATTGTTTAGACATGACATTAACGCTTGTGTGACTCTCTGCAGTTAGGTTAGACTTTAAAAGCTAGAGAAACCACTACAGGAAATATCAGTTCAGTTGTTCTTTGCACTCAGTGTTAAAAAGTTGTGTCTTTTTTCTAGCCCGCGTTGTTCTGATTTCAGCTTCCAAAAGTGAAATCTCATTACACCCATTTCTGCTGGACTAAGAACCAGCTACAGCTTGATATCATTTGATTTGTAGTTGTATCAATAAGCAAATTAGCAGCTCTTGGATAAATGATTAGCAAACTCCTTAAACTCAGTCTTTCATGATACAATAGCTTTCCAGAGCTAGTAGCACCTCTGTGGCTCCTTTCTGAGCCACCTAAGTTTACACCATTTTTTTCTGCAGTATGGACACAAGGCCTAGCTACTGCGTTGCAATATCTCCATGGGGGACTATCAATGTCACATGACTATTTGATATTCTGTCTTTATGCACGCACCAAGGCTGTTTTGCCCTGTTAGCTACAGCATCACACAGAGAGGTCACGTTAAGCTGCTTTGCTACCACAACAGTTTTGAGTATTTCAGCATTTCAAGTACTGCCCACCAGTTTGCATTTGTGACCTACCTAATTTTTTTCCTAAAGGTGTATTTTTCATGTGTTTCAAATGAAAACAACTGCTGAAGGAATTACCAAATTTGTTCACAGAAATTAGTCATCCTCATTATTTACTATACCACCCATTCCTGTCATCTGTAAATGTTACTAGCAGTGACTATACTCTCTCAAGACTGCAGCTAAGGATGTTGTATAGCATTTGGTCAAGAACAGATTGCACTGGGACTAGCTCCATAGTATGATGATTCATTATTACATTTTTTTGAGATCTGTCAATTAAGTAAGATTTAATTAGAGAAAGTTTTTAATTAGAGCTGGATGGCAAATTATTTTTCCGTATTGCAAAATCTTCAGGATTTCAGGTTTTTTTCTCCTTTCCTGAAATAGACCAAGATGCTGAACTCTTCGATTTCGGGTGGGGTGGGGTGTGGGAGAGGAAAAAAAAAGAAAGAAAGAAGATGAAAACTGGTTAAATAAAAGTCTTCTGGTTTCAAAGCTTGGATAGCTTTTGTACTTACCTGGATTTTTATTGTAAAAATATTTCCCCTACATTTCTGAACAACAAAAAAAATGCCTGCAAACCAGAATCTTCTAGTGAAAAATGGTGAAATACATGAAAAAGCAGAGATAACATCAAAGCTTAAAAATAACTAATCAAAAACATCTCTCCACTGCACAGAGGCTGTAGTTTTGGCAAGCTGTCACTTGCCAAACTGAGTTAGTTTTAATCCATTTAAGAGGTCTTCACTGATTTTTGTATTGTGATAATTTTGTTATCAGAATGACATACAGGACAATATCAAATGTCTGAGAGACATCAGGGAGATAGATGTTCAGTGAAATGATCAGATATCTAATGTGTCATTTATAACCTGGAGTTCAGGACAGGAGTCCACTAGAATTCAGCCTACTTTTCCAAATCTGCCAAGATCCCCTGAAATGCACCCCTTGCCCAACTTGTGCCATTTGGTGTGCAAACAGCAAGCAACTTTTGCCTAAATTGGCAAAAACCCCCACCCCTAATGGCTTTTGTCCAGACAGCAGCTAACTTGCTTGGACTGCACTGAATTCATGTCAAAATAGTGGTGCCTTGTGGACAGCTTGTTCGATGGAGTCTAAACATCTACTCCTATGAAGATAGGAGAGAACGACAGAAATGCCATTGCTTCTTCATCTGTTCAGGCATTACTATAGTTCTTTTATATCGGTGCATCTACAATACTGAATAGAGTGGCAGGGACTGAGTGTGATTCTTGGACCTCCCATCATCTATCTACGCAGCTCATTTTTCAGTTCACTCCTCATCAGTTTTGGACGTCTCCACTTAGTTTTCAGGCACAGAGCTGGTGATAACACTCCAGAGGCAGCATGAATGAGACGGGCTCCCTCACTATGGCTCACTCTGCTGCACGTTTTCCTCCAGCAATATCCCAGCTGGCTTGGAGCATGAAGCAGCCCCAGATGTCCTTTTCCATGGCCTGAAGTACATAATGTGCCTCACAGAGGAACCAAATACGAGTGATGCTCTTTTCCTCCCTTTCTTTCCCTGTTGTCAGGGGCTCTTCCAAGGCGAGAGGGACTCCTGTCCTGACTCACCCCAATAAAGCCTCTCACCTTTTCCAAAGCCAGAATTATGACATTTGCCCTCAAAAGTCTACTGGAGATCTCTCTTTTTCCATCTCTTCCTTTGAGTTTCAGGTGTTTATTTTCCAACAGAATTTTCTGTAACATTCCCAAAATCAATGTGTGGAGTTTGGGATTCCTACTGGTAAGAATTTAGCTCTTTCCCATACAAGGTATAGACATACCTGTGCCTTGAAAATTTGATTTACAGATCTAAGGCCCTAACTTTCAGCCATTCCTGTCCTGAGCAGCACTCCTAAATCTTGCTTTGAATTACAGCCCAGCTGTTGTACCAACACTTATCTTTGACAACCATACTTGTAATACCATAAAAACCCCCAGTATCTGGTTTGTCTGATGAGACCTATTTTCTAAAAAACAACCCCACCCAGTTTTATTTACATGGATTGTGGTACTACTCTGGAAACCTTTATGTATCCTATATCAGTTTTCCTGTGATTATGCCCAAGATTAGTGCTGGGATTAGAATCCTAATGTTACTTACTCACTTTTTTTAAACTAGCTTAACATTTCTGTGTAGACAAGGCCTAAAACAAATCATATCAGTGTAAGCCAGTTGTAGCTAGGTTTAAAAATTAATTTCAAAAACATTCACAGCTTTGCATAAATCAAAACATCTCTCATTCTTTCCTTGAATTTCTCTCAGAAATGAAAAACACTCTCCATGCATGAGAAAACTAATTCTTGCATGCAAATGCTCCCAAGGAGAAAGTTGATTATTTCAAACAGACCCACAAAGCAGGAGAGAATGGCTCTGGCCCAAACATGAGGAAAACAGAGTTTGCTGCTATGTGCTGGGGACATTCTGGACACATTTGAAATGCAACTTAACCCATAGGTTTGGGATATTGTGGGCAGCACAAGAAAAAACCTCAAAGCCTTGTTTTGAAACTTAAGATTCAATGACAGAATTTGTTGGTTTAGAATCAATGGCATTAAATCAGAAATTAATTAATTTAGTCTAGTAAAACTGAAAAAATCTCACTCACCCCACCCCCAAAACTACAATCTAGTGTTGTCCCAGGACACCACTGTAAATAACTTGTAGCCATGAGTGTATTTACCCCCACAATATGCTTATGAGGTAAGGAGATATTAATACCCACATTCTACAGATGATTAAATAAAGTGCGGTGAAACCTATTTCATATCCCTTAATAGGCTTCCTGGCTAGTAATCTATAATATGTCTACTGTAAATACTATATATTTTATGCCTTTATGCCTTCACGCAAGTTTATGGCTCTTACTTGACTCCAAATATTCTATCAGGACAGGCTCGGGCAGGAAGCATTCATCATCAGGAAATTGGGATAACTCCCAACTATGACCAGGCAAGCGAAACAACAATATGTTGAGGTCTATTAGAGCCAGTAGAGAGTCAAAGTTTCTGTCTACTGCAACTTTCTAGGAATTATTTATTCACCATCTCAAAGGGTGGAAACAAGTGAAGTCCTGTTTCTCCTGGCAAGAATCTGGGCCAAAATGTAAAATTTCAGAGTTTTTGAAAGGGATGGATAATTTCCAGTGTTCTTGATCTTTCTCAGCTAAACTGGGACTTCCGGTTACTCTACTATAGTTAAAGAGCTAAACCTCAGAAAGTGCCCTCAGAAACTTAATGTGCTTAAGCTGGGTGAGAAACCTTAAACATGGACAAAGTCTAGCTGTAGAACATTGAAATTTTCATAAACTGGTTTACAGCATTAACAGGTATTTTTGGTCTCTTTGTAGGTGAGAAGTTTTTCCATATATATGAACTGATGTCTGTGCAGAGCTTTTCCATGAATATAGCTCAAATGAGAAATGTTCCAATAAATATAACAAAAAAAAAAAAAGGACAGAGAGACAAAGATTTTAGATATCTCTGATCCAACAAGTAGTGCCAGGTGCAGTGGCTGGCAGAAAAACACCTTGTCACCTCCCTCCATCTCTGATGCACATGACTTTTTAGCGAGTGTTGAATGACAGAAGGGCCATGGCTACGTACCAGTGCTTCATGTAAGCAGTGTCTTGGCCATAAGTAGGGTAGAATACAAATGAGATGCTGTCTGGTGCACTTTGTATAGCCCTAGATACCTGCTGTTGTGGAATGCTGCTGTCACTTCACTGAATATCTAACTGCACAAGGATTAATAGAAAATGTGGCAGAGAGCAAGGAATTCCCATCAACAGAAATATTGAAGAAAAGGAATCTGACCTGAAAAATCTACCTGAAGGACTAGTTAGAGAAACCTTACAGACAGTTGCCAGACAGTGTTGTCCTCCTGGATATGTTTTTGTTGTTTCCTTCGCCGTTTGTCTTAGCTACTCTTGCAGACCGTTTCTTCCACTTTACATGATCGCCTATTGAAATCATAACACTGAATTTGTGACACCACAATTATTTCCATGGCAACTGGTTACTGTCAAACTGAGAGGCACTGTGAGGATGGCAGAGCGGGAGTGATACGATCAGCAATTTTAGTCTGTCCAGCAAATTCCAAGCTGCTGGAGAGGGCACACAGTGGTAGGAAAGCCAACACAAAAAGCCCTGCACTAATCAGACCCGCTTGTAATGAAAGTAGGAATAATGATCTCCAATCATCTGCAGCTAATGAACACTTCATTTGTTACATCCTTCAAATAATAATATATTAAAGAAAAAACCAAACCAAAACAAAAAAAACCCCAACACCTTGAAAAAACAGTAGCAAGCCTTAACAAGGCAAGTTTTGGGCTTCAGTCCATCAAAATGCAAGTATGGGGAAATCACCCTTCCCCATACTTGTACATGTCATGTACCAATCAAGAGCAATTCAGGTGACGACAGATTTAAGCAAAGTCAGTTGACTTTCTGTCCGTTCCAAAATGAATTCTGATCATTTACCAAGAAAGCACAGTGCCAGGATTTCACAAAACACATTTGAGTGTCATTCACACAATAGTGGAAGTCCACATTTTTGTTTTTATTTTTTATTTCTTCTTTTTTTACATATCATTTCTTTAGTGGTGCTGTCCATTAGAACCATTTGAAAAATAAATGTGAAAAAACCCATAAATTTGAGTGAATGTCAGTGACAATCTAAGAAATGACACACACAGCATCAAGGCAGCTTTGTAGCCACTTAAATGATGAAAGTACATACTTGAGAGAAGTGTGATTCACTTGGTTATATATACAATCAATTATCAAAGACTATCAAATTCACAAGGATGCTATCTTATTTCTTCTAGGTATGCCATACATTCAGGTCCTCCCTGCACCCATCTTTAGGAGCAGTGATGGTCTAAACTGCTCAAAGACAAATATGTGAGCTATGGTTTATCTATTAGTGCCCTTCAAATGTTATGTAAGCCATGCAGTGGTCCTTGCTGTTGTTGACGAGCTCAAGGGTTGTTGGTGTTTGGGTTTTTTTTTCTGTAAACTGCCAGAAAACTGCCTACTAATTACACCTCGAGTACTATACTTAGTGTGTAACCAGCGAACGTTTTTATCTGGAATCTAACTGTGTTTGTGTGGCTTCTGCATGGCAAGCAAAGCAAAAAAGACAGAAACTACCTTGGCAATCAAGGTCCTCCGCAGGTGTAAGAGCAGGTGTCATAGCTGAAGTTATGCTGATTTACACCAGAGGAGGATGGAGCTTTTTGACCCTTAAATTTTTATTAGCAGATCTCTGTCATCCCAGTGTAATCTGGAGGCGCTTCTTCCTTCCCTTTGTCTTCCAGGAAATGTCTGAAATAAACATTGTGCTCTCTGGAGACGGGGAAAAGACTTTTCACCATCCAAAGCCCTGTCAAGTAACTGATTATTTGAGTGTGCATGCTTACGCTGACTTGCCTCCATCACTCACAGCAAAGATGAGGACAAATGCTGATCACAATTTTCTGTGCTTTCCTACTTGCAACTGTGGGTAACTATAAGCTGAGCTGGTATTTCCAGATTAACTGTGCTCCAATGCTAAGCCTCGCTAATACAAGGTGATACTTGGAACATTTGGATTCCTATTCATTAATTCCATCTAAGATCTTATGAAGTTTCAGATTTTTAATTTCTCTGTCTCTGATATCAGATAAAATAATACATAATTCTCTTTGCAGGCAGGATTGTGTAACCTGGAGTGCCTTTTACCCGGGATTTTAGGCTTAACTTCATTTGCTTTTTTGACTTCCCACTGATGAACTTACAAAATATGTTTGCTAGATTTAAAAAACAAATAGCATTACAACTCTAATTCCTGTTTCCTTTGAATAACATCTCCTCAGTAAATGATGTACAAAGTATCATTTGTTATTTTAAAAGCATGGCTTTTCATAAGGCTCCTGTCATAAATAGGACATTTAGTATTGGATTCATTGTTAAACCAGACGGCATGCAGAGCTGGCAGCATTTTGCAGCAAGGCACACAGCCTGTTTTATCAATGAGTTCACAAACAATCAATAAAATCTTAGGAAGAAAAGCACTCCTTCTTGCCCAAATGGCAACAGAGATTCATCACAGGAGTTTTATCTGTGGATATGACTATGCCTCTTTCATCTCAAGCAGCTACTAAAACAAAGACCCTTTCAAAGAGTCACATTGGCAGGTGATGACAGTGAAAGTTGAAAGGGTTGTTTGGAAGGTTTTATTTTGACTGCACTACACTGAGAGATAGGAGCTGTGCTTTAAACAACTCATTCTGAGAAATGTCTTGTTGTGTCCAATTAATGGTAGCACAAGGTTCCACAGAAAATATAATTATAATGACAGATTCTTAGTAGCTGCAACAAGAACTGTTTTCAGCAAGGCTTTCCTCTCAGATGCATTCTCTGTATACCCGGTTTCTTATGGATCTTCTTTTTTAAAAGGACCATAGTTTATTTCTGCATCCATTATTCTGGTTATTATTTGAAGCAGTTTCAGATCCAGTGACATTCCTTTTGAAATCATCAGGATCTGACACATCTTTCCCCGCTTAAATCTTCAGACTCATCTGTATTTCATACCTGTTCCTATTCACAAGATAGAAAATGCCTCAGGAAAAGCACAGCAGTTTTGTCTTTAAAAGCCCAAGACCATCCAGCTCTGTGAGACATTTTGATAGGGTGACACTAGAGATAAATCAGGTAAGTGTGGGTTCAAGGCCACTTCCACAACCAGGTTCACTGTCTGGTCACTGGGAAGCCTGCAGCCATCTCCCCAAGCCTGAGGGCTGAAGCTCTGAGCAAGAGAACCCGTACACATCCAAGAAGTAATCGCAGGACCTCATTATTGTCATGCAGAAAATCAAGCTGCAGATGAAGACAAACAAGGTACAGCCAAAAGGAGCAGTAGAAATCATGACTGTGATCCCTCCTTGGCATGATGGGGTTGTCTCAAGGTCTCTCCAGCAACTGGCCGTTTACCATGTGAATGGAAAATATATGCCATGGGATTTAGCAAGGAGACACCCAGTCTTGCGTGATGTCTTTGTTTCAGAATAGACCAAAAACTTAAGGTCTAATGGAGGTCTGGTTCAAAATGTGCACAGAAGCAGACCACATAGAAAAGCTGAAAATGGTGTAATTCAAATACCCTTGTTGGAAAGCACAAAGACATCTTTTGGATAACTGTAGAGGAAATGGATTGAATTGAATTAGTGAATTGTTCAAAGGTAGAAATGCTCAGAAAATTGCCATGGGAATCCCCCATGGTTTTCTGAACAAATAGATGTATTCAAAAATTCTGTGTTGAAAACAAATAATTATTTTTCCTAGAAGTTTTCAACCATTTCAAATTAAAAAAAATATGTTTTCAGCTGATGTTTCTAACAAAGATGTTTCCTTCACTCTAGTTTTTAATTGGATATTTTCCTTGTGTTTTCTTGTTCAATCCAAATGCATGGAATGAATTTTTAAGATTAAGCAAAATACAAATTTTCATTTCTTCTAAAAGTCCATTCAAATTACTTTTCTACATTTTGACTGAAGGCTGATAGGTTTGATTGGAATTACTGTTCTATCTAAAAATGATCACAGACTAATTTTGGCAGGGTTTTTTTTTTTTTTCCTTTTCCTGGCAACAGATTCTGAGTGCACTTACAGCACTGGGATTCCTTGTGTCTTTTTACTCTCACCATTGACATGCTATTATTACTTATGCAAATCACTTAGCTTACTTCTACTTCATTATCTTCTTAGTAAAATAGCAATAATTTCCTAGGTCAGAGAAGATTTCTGAAGAATATTTATTAGGCACTTAAAACACAGAGAGCGTGACTTCTCTGACACTAGCATAAAATTTATGCAATTATATTTGTTTCTTGGCATTACTCTTTATACACCCCTTGCTAACACAGATAAGAATCAGACCTTTACAGTGGTAAAAACTACGGTATTTATTATTTAATTCACTCCCAAACCTCCCAGTTACAGTTAGTGTTTGTGTTGCTAATATTTGAGCCCAGAGCAGCACATATTCATCCACATGCATTTGGGCTTTTAAGTCTATACAAACAGTACTTTTTTAACATTTGTGAACCATACAAAACAAGCTTGGTTGAATTTTATTTTGATTCTAACACAGGTTTAAGAAGGCCCCAAAGGAGATTTTGTATAAAACTGACAAATCTTTAACTGTGCTCAAGATGTATTTTTCCTTCCATTTTTGTACCTGTTGGTACAGTATAATTGCAATCCTTCCTCCCTGGAGGATAAATCAGAAGATCATGACAGTACAATTGGAAGCAGTCAGGCATCTTCCACAGATTGATATGTTTTGCTTCACTCACTCTAGTCCCCCTGCTGCCTTCCTACTTTTATCTGCAGATTTTCTTAGTCTGATTGCTTCAGACCATACATTGTGAGTGAGTGATGTCAATGGCATGCTTCATGCATAGAAACCTTGTAGCATCCAGTGAAATACAACTCAACAACATTCTTAAGGTTTTCCTCCATGGCCTATCTTGTGAAAGACAAAATAGTTATATTAGCCACTCTTTGAAGCTTGAAGTGCCAGCAGTAAAGTGCATGTTTGTCTGAAGGCTTCAAAAAGTTTATGAACCTTTTGAATAATATAGAGTCCTTATGAAGAGTACTGTTAAAATGAATTTGTAGAATCTTCTTATTCGGCAAATTAATTCCCATGCTACATTAAGTAACAAAACAGTATGTGTCAGGTAATCATGAGTCATCAAGTTACTGTGCAGCATAAAATTGCTGGAAGACAGACCACATTTATTGTGACCACATATTCTGTGTTGGTCTAGATCGATTACAAAATAATATTCATTAGCTTAAACTACCATGAAAATGATTGTGTAGGACATGTACAGATTATCTGATCAAAAGAAGTATACCAAGCAGCTATCCTTGCTTGTTATTAATGTGGGTAAAGTTTATTCAGTAGTGATAAAGTAGATGAACATTGACTTTTAAATTGGATTGGCTTTAGAAGATGAGGTTTTTTCCCATAATTTCTACATTTTTTTAATTTCTTGATTGCTTTTTTTTTCATTTCTCATCATTTTCATAATATTCATAATTAGTAATGGTCAGGCATCTCAGTGTGACTAACTAGAAGAAGGCAGTAAGAGAATGACAAGTACAGTGAAAGGTATGGATCATTGCAAGTAATTCAGTAGGGAAGTATGATTTATCATGGAAAATAGCTGATGGATAAATTGCTGAAGATCTTCAGCATCACAATGTATGAAGAATATGAATAGGAAATTATTTTTTATTTCTCCTCCAAGACAAGCTTTAGGGTGCTTCAAATGAAACTAGTGCATAGTTTCAAAATGAAAAAAGAACCAAGTTTCCAGACACATAGGGAAGACTACAGGTTAGAGTTACAAAGAAAAAGAAGGAGTAAATCAGTGACTGTTCAAGATAAAGATGCACTTTTGGCCCAGGAAGACCTAAAGCTGCAAGCATTCAGCATTTCTGGGAAGTGTGCCACAATCTCCTTGCAGGTTCTTATACCTTCCCCCATGCATCTATAATTGGTAACTGTCATGGGACAAATCCTGAGCTAGATGAAGCTTTGATCTTACTCAGCAGACTAGTCTTATGCTTTTTTACATACTTACACACTGCATTACTAAACCCTTCATCATGATCCATTAGACAGGCAGAGTTGTAACGACATTAAGTTAGGCATGTGTTAGAGACTTTGTGAACATTGGCCCATTGTACTTCTGTTTGTAATTACCAGACCAGACTGTCTTCTTTCAGAAGCTGAGCAGAAGTGTCAAAAATTATTGTTTCCTGCTTACGAAGACCAGTGAAGTTCCAGTTCAATTTAGATATGCATTAAGCAGCCCCAGTACGTACAAAATTATGCACTTCTTAGAAGGCCTGCAGTGGAGGACGGTTAAGCATCACTGAGTACAACACACTTAGGGAAAATGGAAAATAGCAGGTGTATATATTATCTTTTTACTGAACATAATTATGCAGCTGATTCACAGCAGATTGTAGCAGAAGTGGCTGTTTTCAGAAGCACTGAGGATGGAAACAGCAGGAAAGTGTTTTTTAAGAGAAAGTCAAGAAAGATAACCTTTGCTGAAAAGTCACTGCAAGCAAAAAGGCAGGGAAAG
>NW_009260080.1:1735924-1784625 GCF_000687185.1 Egretta garzetta
AAAGAGGAACAAGATGTGACAAGTTCAGATCATGTGCAACTTTATAAGAAGTTGAATTGGTTTTCCATGGCATTTCATGGACATATGAATGTATCTTTATGAACAGACTGTAGGAGACGCTAGAGAAAACAGCACTATCTGCAATTATCCAACATCTATCGAAAACAAAATCAAGTTCATTTGGTTTCAATGGGATGAGAAGCCTATGCTAGAACCATTAATATCTGCCTAACTGACTTTTATTTCTAAGCTTATTAGCAGCAAGGTACACCTCGTTTAGCCGTCTGAATAATTATGTACATACATAAACAATCCCATCTTTAAAAAAAAGGAAAAAAAATGCTAAATATAACTAAAATATGCAGTACTCATTACTTCTTATAAACCACACAGGAAAGAGAAAATCCCAGGTACTAATAATCACTCAGTTGCTTCCACCTTAGTCTAAAATTTATTCATTTCCAGGTACCTGTTGCAGACAAGGATAATATGGCTGATTCCATCTTTCTGTGTCTACCAACCTGTTAAGATTTAAGTACCATGAATAGCTTGAAAAATTTCATTCCCCAGCCTTTGCTAACTTACTTGCTAAATTTACTCACTAATATAATGAAATTGAATAAAAGATCACCCACCCATGTTAATTCTAAACAGCATATCAGAGCCAGACTAGAGCAGCGTCAATGTTGATTTGTGCTTAAGATAATGAAATTTGAAAGTCTAGAAATGATAGGGTTGTTTATAGCAAGTTCATCTCTGTAAAATAATTGCATCCCAGTTCCCATAAACATAAAAGAGAGACAGTCTGCTGCAGCTGGTTGAAAGGATGGTTTGATTAAGGAATATAGATAACATTTACAGCTTCAGAAGAACTTCAAAAGACTATCAGGGAAATCAGGGAATTTTAAAGGCAGAATACAATTTCCAAACTTAAAAGCACTATTTTTCCTCAGACATCTAATTTAGATTATATACCAGAAGCCTATAATAAACCTCCCACAAAGAAATAATAGCACACTGCACATATTATGGTTGTTCAACACCCCATTTAAATACAATTACTGGCCCTTTGCCAGAAGCCAGGAAGCATTTCTTTCCATAGCAACAGTAAGAGAAAGGTCAGGATAATATTTCTGCAGGAAAGCCTGTCCTTAAGAAGGATTCAGGATTACATTGTGGATTACATGCTTTTGAAATATGGTACTTCCAAGTTAAAATTCACTGGGATCACCCTCCCCTTCCCTGGGGATTAATTCTTTGGGTTTGCAAAGCTCACACCTGGCTCCTTATACACCCTGTTTTCCCGGTCAGAATAAAGTTGCTGCTATTGCTACTTCAGCAAGGGTGTAAATGAGAAGCAGCAAATGTTCCTTGCTAATTCATTGAGAGCATAGCTCAGGATGTATTTAATTAAAAGCAATGAACTGAGCTAATCTACCTAGTTCATTTTATTGGATTTGGTCTAGTAAGCAGCCTTTTAGATACCAGAATATTTAAAGGACAATATATTGTTGTTTTCTACCCTTTTTTTTAATCTTTAAAAATTTTATTTAGTACTGTTTGCCTGTTAGTACAAAAGCTAATAGTTTCTTTCCTAGCGTTGTTTTCCATTCTGCTAGGAGCTAGTTAGCTATTGTGTATGACTGGTAAACTAATAGCATCTGCTTTTGAGGATTAAGCTTGCAAAAACATATGCAGATGAGTCACTTTGATCATGTGAATCATTTCATTCAACTTCTGCTAAACGCTTTGAATCACAGTCTCCCTTGGAATCATAATCCAGGGAGAACAATGTTATTAGTTCAATAAAACTGCTAAAATGGATCAAGTAGCAGGCCTAATTGAAATCTTTTAAAAAGTCAATGTTTCTTTTAGCAACTCAATAGTTTGTGAAGAATGACCTGAATATTTAGGCATTTTAAAAGTCCGTTAAGAAAGGCAAAAATTTCCAAAAACTGACAAATCTTTACTGGATTCCATATAAACGCATGGAGAGCTGTTATTTTTTGAAGTCAGTATGCTCTTCAGTTTGCTTGCGGGTGTAAATATTTATTGAATCATAAGCATAAAAATCTACTAATCTAATTTGTGGGGAAATGTTTGCAAGCAAAAGCCTAGAACCTGTTACCACGAAGGTTATTCTGAACAGTTGTACTCATTCAGGATCATCCGTTGGACTGGGCTTGACTAGCCTAGGTTGGGTTTAACTGGACACCTGTATTATCATCAAGTCAAGGGATTATAAACATCACAATAATAATCCCTAGTGGCTGGAGAAACGCAGGATTTTGCATCATAGCCTGGAAACACCCTAGTACTGGCCCACGGAGCTAGGGAAGACAGCCTGAGACTCTGGTAAGTGGCTCTATTTTCTGCATTTTATTCCCTGAGCCAGGATCAGCTCCAAACACAGAATATCTCTAGGCAAAGGAATGGAGGTTTCAAAGAAATGTGCAGTAAATGCAAAATGCAACACTCTTTATGAGTAGCAACCCTTATAATACACTCTCCTTGTTATCAAGAAAAAGAAGAGCACTCAGAACGAAACAAAGAGCAAAGTCATTTTCCTTACCTACTTTAAACTGAGGTTATTTTTTTGTTTGTTTCCATACAAATCCATTTAAAAGAATAAATTCTATGATTTCTCCATTTTATTTAATAACATATAAGAGCTATCTTGAAGAACAAGCTCAGCTGTGGAAGGAAAGGCAGGAGAAGCCTCACAAAGACATTCCTAGTGGGTTTTCTGTGTGTCCCAAGAGCAGTCTGTCAACATTAACAACACTTGGAACGCTAGTGAAGCAGACTTAAGGTACAGCATATTTCATGACAGAGAGCTTTCACAGTAAAGCTGCACTATAGCTAATGTATCAATCTTCTGGCCTCCTTCAGAAAATCATTTTATCCTGTCATTCTTCTGAGAATGCTTTTTTTTTTTTTTTTTTTTTGGGGGAAAAGAGGCGGACAAGAGTGGACAGGGATGCATTTTCAGGAAATCACTTGGGGGCTTTGAAACAAGTCCTGCATGCAGTGGCCAAAGGACTGGTTACCATTAGAGTCTTGGCATGTGTAATAAGTCCAAGGATGTTGACACTGACAGCACCTCGGTCTGCTGGAGCAAGGTGTGGTGGTGTGGCAACAGTCGGCAGAGAGACGCTTCTCATTTGAATCCCACTTTGTGCCCCAAAGTACTGCTGATATTATTTGGATTTTTTTGTTAGTTTTGGTTTATAGAAATTTTGGGGTAGTATCTTGTATGTTAAAGCTACTAAAGCTAGTCTAATAAAGGCTTAGTTTAGGAAGTCTAATTTAGAATTTGGAAATTCTTTTCAAATTTCTTTTGAAATGAGTACTTCATCAAAATTAACTTCCTAACTATTTTTGATGGCATTTTCCACTCCAGAAAAAAGTTTTACCATAGAAGTTTCTGTTTACACAACAACACTACAGGTCTAAATTATTTCTTATTTCTGTATATTTTTTTTAGCAATAATGTAGCCAGATTAATAAATCATCATAAATATAGGTAAAGATAGCCACTGTCCACATAAATCTGGAAACAAAGGAACCTGAAAGGAGGAACAGAAGATTGTCAGGTGATGGAAGTAGCATCTTAATGCTTCTGCTCCTGAACATCTGCAGTATGGTAATGACCACATTTACTGTGTCTAACAGTGAGCCCACATGTATTTTACAGTGTTTGAGTTTTGAACACGCAAATTCCAAATACAGTCAAGGGCAATATAGAATTATAGAATCATAGAATTGTTTAGGTTGGAAAAGACCTTTAAGATCATCAAGTCCAACCGTTAACCTAACAATGACATCCCACCACTAAACCATGTCCCTTAGCACCTCATCTACCTGTCTTTTAAAAATCTCCAGGGATGGGGACTCGACCACTTCCCTGGGCAGCCCATTCCAGTGCCTGACAAGCCCTTCTGTGAAGAAATTTTTCCTAATGTCTAACGTAAACCTGCCCTGTTGCAACTTCAGACCAATTCCTCTCGTCCTGTCATCAGTTACCAGGGAGAAGAGGCTGACCCCCAATTCATAACAGCCTCATGTCAGGTAGTTGTAGAGGGTGATAAGGTCTCCCCTCAGCCTCCTCTTCTCCTTTGCCTCTCAAAATCTTTTTATGAAATTGTTCCTGCTCACTTTGAAGACAACAATGTCTTTGTATTCATCTCTCTTATTTCATCTCTGCTATTGACAACTGTTATCTCCACAGTTCCTTCTAGGTGGCTCAGATGTCCCATCTTACTAATTCCCCAGTCCTAGCAACTACTTTAGAGGTGGAAGAATGAAGACGGAGCTCAGCTGATATCTCAAGTGTACATATTGTATGTATCTGAGTGTATCAGAATTGGGAAGCTACTTTATTTTTAGACAGTATATACATGCTACTTGCCCCAAATCAAGTACCTTTAATGAGGGAAAATATGGGTCATAAGATAAAACGAATGAATCTTCAAGATACATGGTAGCGCTTGGAAGAAATATCTGCATGTTGAATAAAGTCATCTATATTTAAAAAAGTTCATGCCTCCAAACCCCTATATATATATATAAATACATACCCGTGGCTCCAATAATTTTGTGATAGGTTTTAACTGGGAGTTCTAAAATAAGTTTTGTTTTATTATTATTTTTTCTTTTCTTGATAGTTTTCTGTGACTACATTTTATAATATTTTCTCCTGACTCTCTCTCTCAGTTTCCCCACAGCATGTATTTCATATGATGCTATCTTTTCTCACAGATGCCTTGCCCTTAGTTCAAAAGTTTCCCGGGATAGGGTGAATGTTATTATAGCATGTAAAAATGACAGCTTGATAGAGTAAGAAGTTATTTAATTCTAAATAGAGATCCTAAATCAATTCCATACATATGAAGAATATAATCTGAGAGGTTAGATTCAATTTTAAATTAATTCCAAAATCTCCAACTCAAACTTTAAATCAGTTCAGTCTAACAGCTTACGAAAAGCTGGATGTGCTTGTAACTTCAGTGGCAATGACTGGCACTCAGTATCTCCCAATCTCCCAGTTTAGTATGGGTCCATAATAATGAAATCACCTGAAAAACCTCCCTTTGCTTCCAGTGGCATTGGAACGAGGCTGTGTGTAAAATTCAAAATTAATAATACTTGACAGTCCTTGTGATTACCCTCTTTTTCTCTGTAAAAAAGGAAAACTTGGAGTAGATTAATTCAGAACTCAGCAAAATATGGGCAGAAATAGATCAAATCTGGCCTTTAAAAAAGATCTAATGTTTATGCAACATCTTAAGCAAATCAGCAAGCTTTAACAGCAGCAAGCTCAAATCAGTGAGTGTTTTGCTGGAAGTTGCTGGTCTAAGACTACACTGCTGGATCCAGAGCAAATACTGCTGCCTCAGGCTTTCTTGCTTCCACACCTGCAGAGGAAGCACAGTCTGAAGGAAGCTGCTTCCACTAAACCTAAAACATTTAGATATCACTAACTCATCTAAAAGGGAGTTATCCCAGCAGAACACCTTCCTATCACACGGCATAGGGGAGTGCATTGCAGTAACCTATTTTGACAAGGGTGTTAATGTCCCTTATGCTCACTCTCTCTCTCCTAGTAAATAAAGAAAAAACTTTATCCTATATTAATTGATCTAATTTTTCTTATCAGATTTTCCAAAACCAGATATTTTATATGGACTTATCCTTTGAATGAACTTGGAACTTGTAGTATGTCTAACCTTGAGCAGTTTTTAATGGTGTTATAATTTTGATTCTGATGTAGGGATGATGTAGCCATTCTCAGCAAGTATGCCAAGCCCTCATGCTACCCCACCAAGAAAAAAAATAGGGAAAAAGAAATACAGATTTATCTGTCAAACAACAGAGTTAATTGCTATAAATATTGTTATTCTTAATTAACAACACTCAAAACTTAATTTAAACACACACAAACAGCAATAGCAGTCTTGTTTAGTGAATGTAAAGCGAAAGACAGGGCCTTATTCTGCAATTAGTTACACACCACGTGCTCTGTCTCTGATTTTGATATAGTTTTAATGAGAATGGTTTTAACACAAACTTCTTGGTTAAGGTACACAAAATTAGTGTTTTGTCATCCAGAAAACTGTGTGCATTCTCTAGCATTGGCTATAGTGAGTATTCATCCAACACCATGTTTGGCTTGGTTAACTGTAAGCAATGAATTTTTCCATGAGGATGGTCCATCAAAAAGTCTGATCATTTGTAAAATCAAGTCTACATACACCTTACAGCAAACCTTGTCATCTCTCTCTTCTTTCTTGTCCAAGCTTGTGGACTCCATAAAAGTTTTAGGGATGATCAGCCCTTTTTCAGTATTACTGTATCTCATCATGCAGCTGAGATCAGAGGGTTTTGGCAATAATCCCTGGGTAAACAATCTAGCCCTGTCTTCTAACTCTTCCATGCACCACTTCTTCTGTCAGCCGCTGATGAATAGGGACAAACTCAGAAATAGATATAAAGCCTAAGTCTTCATCTGCAATTAGTGCAGGGCAATAGGAGAGGGTCCACAGAATGGAGCAGCTGATCCTGAGAACTAGGTGTCCATGTTCTGTGCAACTGGGTTTTACTTTGTGTCTGGTCCTCTGAACTCAAGACCCGTTAATGTTTGCAGTACTCTAGGTGTCCTCTGGAGCACATAATCTGAAAGCAATCCTGTTCATACACTCATTGCAGATGAAAGAGATCAAGAGATTCACTTCAAGAGTAGGCTTCTAACCTGGACTATGTTACTGGAGACACACTCAAAAGGACCACTCACAGGTACCCGGGAGGAGTCCACTCTGCAGGGTACAAAGAAAGTGGCAGGGGTGGCTTTGGTGTGGACTGAAAATTAAGGTATCCTCAAAACTTTTATAATCTTGTTTATAGCGTCAAGGATGGAAACTGGATTCAGTTTCCAGATCTGCTACTGATTTACTTCCCCCATTGTCAGCAACTGTCAGTTAAAAAGTCGAGGGTAATGCTAATGTAATTAAAGCTCTGGAAGTACTTCCCTATTGAGTTGAGACCATGGTTTGTCTGCTCCTTACATTTGACTTGGTATTAAATTCATGCTAATGTGTTGTTCTGAATAAGAATTACAAAAGGGAAAAAAATAAAAGGAAAATAACCTTTTATTCCTTAGTTTACCATCTGTGAAATGAGACAATATTTACTTTTTCTCTCTGTCTTGTAACATCTGTGGTGACAAAAGCATATGTTATTCTGTAGAGGCCCTAGAAAAACTGTACAACATTGTTGGTAAGACTTCTCATTCCTACCAGTCCAAGTGGAATCAATAAAAGATGAGGGAAAACATAGATCGAATAATTTCATCTAAGGTCTAACTTTATTGACTCCAACTGATTTAACAGTGTTAAGAGCACATTTTTGTTTCATTAGGAATGGTCCATGAGTTCTTAGCCAACAAAGTGTGCTTTTTTCAGTTTTCAAATATTTGAGGAAGCTGAACAACCCAGAATTTCTGGTGTTTCTTTGTTATATATTTCTTCTTTGAGGAGCACAATAAATTTATCTAATATTTTCCCAGTGGAATGACCTTCACTTTTATTATCATTAATTAAAACACCTTATTTCAAACTGAGTTTCTGATTTCAAGCTTTTATTGGAGATAAAGAAAATTGCCAGCAACACAACTTATTTCTTTATATAAGCAGTAAAGGAGAGAGTGACAGATATACAGGATATGGGAATACAGCAAAGTCAAAGCACTGTAAGTTATGGGTTACAGAAGTATACATACTGTTATTATAAAAGTTACATCAGTGATTTATTTTTAACAACTTGTCCCTTTTTTTCCTCAAATAGTTGAGCTGTTAATCTAATGCAGGCAGTAAGTCATCAAATTTTTTTCAGTTCCTTTACTCTTGACATCCACAATTCTATAGTGGTTGTTTGGTTTTGGTTTGTTGTTTGGTTGTGGTTTTTTTTTTTCAGCTATAGCAATGCAATTCACTTGCTGGCAGTATTATCAAAGATTCCAACAAGTCCTCCATCTTTATTTAATTTCAGTAAATCAGGACAATTCCCTAAGTCTGTCATAAAAAAACCTGACAATTTGTCAATGAAATAACTTGGGTACTAGTTTTCTATAATCGGATTTTGAAGTCTTTTGACAAAAAATATTTCTTTCTATCGTGTCTTGCACAACAACAGCTGAGATAAATGTAACAAGCATTGGCTAAATCTTTCAGTAAAGTTAAACTTATGTTACAACTTTAATATTAAAACCAACAAATTTGATGTTTTCTGAAAGTAATTTTGCCAGATGAAAAGTTGGCAGCCACATCATCAGACTTCATCAGGGAAGGTGTAAAAGCTCTCAAGACATTGAGGGCTGGAAGTCTCTGAATTCTGCCAGAGTTTCCTACATTGGCATTTAAACATTAAGCAGTCATCCAGTGGGGAATCCCAGTAACAACCAGGCTCCTTTCTGTCATATTGCTAAAGTCTGAGCTAATACAACTGTGTATGTCAACTCATCTCTCACCATCTGTTACTGAGTTAGATATTCTGTAGTCTCTATGGAAAGTTGCGAGCATACCCACAATCCATAGCACAATAAAAGATGCATAACTACTGTTTTGTATAACAGGTAATCAATGTTTATTAGTGGCCTTAATTGGGTTTGGGAAGACTGATAACAAGGAACAAGAGCACCTGTGGTACTAACTGCTAAAATGGTTCTGAATGACATTTGTACAGTTTACTCCTCCCATGGCTGAATAGTTAAGAAACTTAGAGGAAAAAAAAAAAAAAAGTCATGGGCATTTGTACCCAGAATATAACTCCAAAGAAAAGCAAATGACAGTCTTTGGAGCAGGAGTTGCTCTGGAGAAAGGCATCCACCTGGCAGACTTAGCTCCATCTGGGTCCCTGGCTTTTGTATTCATGCCTAGTCACAGGTGTGCTGGTGAGGGACACAGAACCAGCTAAGCAAGCAAGCTGCTGTTAAAGCAGACACTAGAATTTTGTTAGGTATTTGTCTTACTTACAACCTTTTTATTTAAGTCTTATAAGTGTGGGCTCAACCTTGTATGCTAGTCAATATAGCCTTAGTTTAGTGTCAAGGCTAGAGCTGGGAGTCAGGGTGAATAAGAGTGAAACTGTGTGTTTTGTCTTCCCAGAAACAGAGAATGAAAACCAGCTTGCATGTTCAGATCTTCTCCAGGGACCTGCACTCAGAGATATGGTGAGGAAAACCAGGAATGGAGAATTCTTCCTGCCAAGCTGCAAAGAATCACGATGACTGCAGGAACATGTGCACCTCCTGGGTCCTTGGAAACCCTGCAACAGCGTAAACTTATAAAGGTATAGTTTAGAAAACAGCTTTGTCCTGGTACATAGCTGAAGGCTCTCAGGTCAGGGCACAATGCAAATAATGAATAACCACTCTATAACAGGTACAAATTTGCTAAAATCCAAGCGGAATAAGCTATGGCATACAAAAGGGCCAAAATAAAGTTTCCCTAGTCTGCAGATTCCTCGTCCTTTGTCTGTTTGTTCTTTGCTCTCCCCACGTGGTAACAATTTCCTGACTCACTGCAGCTTCCCTAAGTGATGCAGTGACTTCAGTCTCCTAATTTTGTCCCAGATAAAACAGAGATGCTCCACAATCATAGTTCTCTCACAAGGCCATATCGTGTCACTCTCCTTTCCAAATGCTTCTGCCCGTGTTGTCTCATCTTCATCAATTTTCACAGTCAGTATCAAGCATTAGCATGACTCCACTCCCTTCACTTCAGCTTTCATGACCTTTCAGTCCTTGGAGCCCTCTTCAAGTTCCATCAAAATCAGCAAGAGAAATCCCTTTTAGCTTTAGCAGGAATTCATCAGGACCTAATGAAACGGTCATTTTACCACTCCCTTTGGTTTCTGCCTCAGTCTTGTTTGCCTACTTCCTTGCAGTCATTTTCCTTAATCCAGAAATGATTCTCTTGTCCAGGTTAATGCATATTCCACTCTCACACAAAGTCCATAGCACATAGCTGAACACAAAGCTGTGTTATTAGACAGACAAGCCACCTTTTGTGTCACTCTCTGCCATAAGAGTGAAATGGTGCTGAATCGCGTGCACTGCCAGGGACTACAGGAGGATAATCACATCCAGGTCTCTGAACAGGTCAATTCAAAATAACACCCAGAGGAGCAGAGGTGGCACAAGCCACTCAGACCTGGCTGGAAGACTGAATAGATTCGTGACTTTTTTTTCTATGCTAATTCACTAGCCAAAAATACAATTGTAAATTTTAATCAAATTCAGGAAATGGTTTTGTGTGAGAAGAGCAGTTCTTCCAGCCCTAGGACTAACTCATATTAAACTGTTTGCTTCAACAGGGTCCAGCTGTCAACCAGCCTAAATGTGAGTCAGCAACAAACCTTGCTCTTCATCTACTGTTCTCCCAAAGTTAACCATTTAACTGGTTTCTGTCATTTTCTAGGGCAAGTTTTTCAGTTTTAATTTAAAAGGGCAATACTGCATGGGTATTTTTAAAGTGAAGCAAGACTCCTTAAGATAAAACAAAATATTTCATAGCAGTGAATGAGATATTTCATTACACTTCAGATTTTTATTTTAAGTGAGACATTGGTCCCTAAACAAAATCAGTTACAGTTCTCAGACAAATCAAAGAATTAGCTCTTATACCATAGAGGGACAAGTATATAGCGAGAGAGTCAAGAGGGCCTTAGCACTTTTCATTTGGTCAAGGTTGATATTCCATTACAATTTCCTCTCACCCAACCTGTGCCAGACCAGGCCAAATACCTCCCCTCCTCTCCTTTCCTTTCTTTCGCCTTAACGGATATTCAGGACTTCCTTATCCATTCTACATTTTACAAATCTAATAAATATTTGCATCTTCCTAAATACAGGAGATTCCTATTGAGAAAGGAAAAGAAAGTCACAAACATTTTATGTCATAGAAGAAACATTAGTGAAAACAAGATCTTCCAGCAAGTTATGAGTTAGTTATTTTCCAAACACTTTGTGCGTTTAGTACCTGCCAAACAGACCATCCCCGCGCATCCTCCTGCTGGTGCAGTGTTGTCTGAGGCAGGCTGAAGGAGTGAAGCATCCCAGTGCTGCTCATTGCCTGAAACACCTGCAACCAATTACCACTGCTGTTCTGCTGTGAAAAGTCCAAATGCCTTGTTTAGCTGGGCTGATAATGGCATGGTTTGTGTGTAGTTGTCCATCAGGATACAGTATAAATCTCTGAACAGCAGTTCTAATGCATTGAAATTAATTTCCCTGTTTTTAAATTCTAACTATAACAGGTAAGAGTATGTTTTCCCTTAACCACATAGGGTCGTTTTATACATTTCAGTGTTTATTTCACTATATTTTAGAAAAGAGAAGATGAGTTATGCTTTCATTGCATGAATAAAAACTAGCCCAACTAAAATCCAGAGAATAATCACCACATTTGGAAGAAACATAGTAAAAGCAAGGCTGGTCTCAGATCTTATAAGTTAAAGATGGTTTGACTCAGAATGTGCTTAGAAGGGAGTGTTGCAGGGGAAAAGGCAATGCCTAAATACTCATGTACTGAAAGAAATGGTGTGAGTGACTCAGGATTTGTCATGCCTTCTTCTGAACCACAGCCCTGGGACACTTATCGTGAGGCATTATGCGGATGGAGAGATAACCCTTGAATGATACACAGGGTGTGAGTTTCTAGTGGCGTACACTGATTTTGGTAAAGTTCTCACAGTTTGGCCCTCCAGGGCAAATTGGGGGGTGTGGGGGTGTGTGTGTGCGGTGTTGGTTTTTATTGAAGCAGCTGGCTTTGTTGGATGATTATAAACTAATCATATTCTAAAGTGACAAAAAGGTCTCTTGGGGCCTTCAGTTGTGTAAGCCAGTTATATTTCATTCCAAATGGGCTATCCTTGGGTAAAAAAGGGAAGCATTTAGCAGAGCTCATTGTACTGCACTGAGGCTTTAACCAGTGATGGTTACTAAGCACGTTTGAAAAGTTCTTTGAGGTGCACCTGAACCTGCACCACAATGCACAAATGTGAAATTGCTAGGGGGGGGAAAAAAGAAAAAGGTCAGCTAAGAACAGGAATTCCTTCTCTAAGGTGAACTAGATACACTGCACAGGCCTCATACTGATAAGAGAAGGATTGTTATGTTTTATAAATTATTATAATTTTAATTATTGTGATATTCTTATATTATAAACTCATGAAATATGTATCTATAAGCGCTTCTTATTATTCCAAAAGTTGTTTAGATGAGCTTTTCCATAAGTTCTCTGAAGCCATGTAATAACTTAAGTATTGCTATAATGTGGTGTGGTTTTTTTCTCGGTAATAAAGTAAAAACTAAGTTAAACTATAATGTTCATTTATTGTTTATATTTTCTGTCATATTCTTTTGTTGGATTTCATGAGTGGGAAAACAGCTATCTAAAAATACACATATTTCTTCTGGTTTGTTTTCTACTTTCTGGCATTTACTGACTACCAGTGCTATTTTGACCACAGGTTGAGAAACACTGACAATGTTTCAGTGTCATACAGACTTTACTTACCCACAGCCTTTGACCATTTTGATTATTGCATATTATTTCTCTCACAGTGATGTTTAGGTATTATAACACAAGGCCCTATTCTACCCTATAAAAAGAGAGGTGTTTCTAGACAGATCAGCTGCGACTTGAACAGGCAAAGAGAAATCAATTTGCATAAATTTTCCAAAATAATAACATTTTAGAAGAATAATAGAAAGCACAATATTAGAAGTAGAGTGGAATTAAATCGATTGCTGAAAGCCACTGAAAGCATATCTGTCTTGCAGAATCAGGACTACTGAAAACTTCCAGAGCTGGCTGGACCCACAGCCAGGCTAGCTTCAAAACTGGGAGCTGGCATTTCCGTCAGTGCTGCATTACAGTTAATACGCCTTGCTGAGAAGCTCATTATCTTCAGGCCAATACAACTGTATTGCTTTTAAGTCTCAAGCTAATATATCTCTCCAGCACTGCACTATTCATTGTGGACATTCAACCTTGGTTTGGCATTAACCCAAAGATTTCTTCATGACACAATGTTTTCTGCAATATAGACAAGCCCACAGGAAGCCAGCAAAAGAGCTATAAAGCTGAATGTAGGGGGGTTGAGTTTTAGTTCACTGTCTTAACCACAAAAACATCTATCTTCCGATGATACACTTGGTTCATTTTATCGGGTACTCAGTGTAGAGCATAACTTATACCAGATCAGATGGTAATTCCTTACCACAGTTTCTCTGTGTAATACCCTGGAGAAAAGAATAAGGAAAGAAAAACACCTTGTGACCTTGCTCAATTCCTTGCATAGAGATTTGTAAATGAAAAAGAAAATTTCTCTCAATCAAGCTAAAAAATTTAAAGCACACATGTTTTACAAATACAAGGAGAGTATAAATATGAAGCAGAGGAGAGGATGTTCTCAAGGATTTTGATATAATAGTGGTCATCTGCCCATAAATGTCTAGACAACTTTAAGAATAAATTTTAAAGCCAACATAGTGCTATAAATGTAGGATGTAAATGTAAGGCAGTAGTAATGAAACCTCTGGCAAGACTTCACTTATACTGTGCTCAGTACTACTTACCACATCATAAAAAACTGGTTTCTTAAAAATACGGTGAGAAGGAAAGAGAGTTGATCCTGGTAATAAAAGTTATGAGCTGTGAAGACAAGAACAGAAAAGGCCTCATTCTGAAACAGCCACTGAAAAGGCAAATAACTGAGACACAAATATTAAGTGATGGAAGTGAGTTCACACAAAGAAATATTTTAGATAGACATATGCAGGAGAATTTGAGGCATGGCCCAATTTTTACTAATTCTTCCTTACTTTATTTGCTGAGAAATAACACAACTGACTGCTTTAAACTGGGAGATTTTTACTAATGAGTACACCCACAGACTACAGAGAGTTTGTGTGCCTGTTCTGCTTTTCACTTGTTAACTGGAGCTTAAGTGCAAGTTCAGATGATACAGAAATACCAAGTGGCTGCATGCTGGACTGCAAGTAAGCAAATTACTACAAAAAATAAAATCACATCACTCACTGTGAGTGCAGAAGAACACTGTTATCAGTAAAGGCATCTCCTGAGAAAGGAACGTGAACTGAACTGAAGTCCAGTTTTCTTTTCTCTTTCCTTCTATAAGTTATGTGGGAGCAGCTGTGACAGGTTTTTCTATAAAATGCAGGTAGGAGGCAAAATCTTACTCTCCTTCACATTGGCATGATTGTAGTATTTGTGTTTATTTTCTTTCCTTCACTTTGATGATATGAAAAGATAGTAGAGAAAACCTGAAAAAGGTTTTTTAACACAAGATGTAAATTAAGAAGTGATTTTTAGTAAAAAAAAAAAGTAATCTTGGCTTATTTTACATAAAGGTCATATTCATTCATCTGATGGCAGTGAAAAAAAATACAAAATTGGAAATCTCAGGCATTAAGGTATCACTACTATAGAAAGGTATCAACTGCTATATCTTCCCTTTCTGCCCATCTTTCTCTTTCCTTTCCTCTCTCCACTTTCAGTGACCTTTGTGTCTCAGTATCTCAAAATCTTGCATTTGTGTTGTATTTGTGTTGTCCACATCCTGTAGCACAAGGAAATCCGCTTTTGCAACATAGCCAAGCTAATGCCTCATCGGAAATAAACTCCTATTGACCATTATGGATGCCTAAGTGGCGTGTCCAAGGTCAGATGGAAAAGCTAAGCAGAGAACTGAACCTCAGCCTTTTAATAACCCAACCTTGTGTCCTTGCTAGGCATTTGCTGGAGATGGGTCATGTGCACTGCAATTTTTTTCATCTAGACCTTAGACTTATGATATGCTGAGCTTCATGAGGTTGACAATGAGATTGAGGCTGGCAAATGTGATGCCCATTTACAGTAAGGGCTCGAGAGAGGATCCGGGGGACTACAGACCTGCCAGTCTGACCTCAGAGCCGGGGAAGGTCATGGAGCAGATCATCCTGAGTGCCATCACACAGCAGGTCCAGGACAACCAGAAGATCAGGCCCAGTCAACAATGGGTTTATGAAAGGCAGATCCTGCTTGACTAACCTGATCTCCTTCTATGACAAGTTGACCTGCTTAGTGGACGAGGGAAAGGCCATGGATGTTGCTTATCTGGATTTTAGTAAAGCCTTTGACACAGTTTCCCACAGTATTCTGCTTGAGAAACTGGCTGCCCACGGCCTGGATAGGCATACTCTTTGCTGGGTAAAAAAACTGGCTGGATGGCTGTCCCCAAACTGTTGTGGTGAATGGAGGGCGGCCGGTCACAAGCGGTGTTCCCCAGGGTTCAGTGGGGCCAGTTCTGTTTAATACCTTTATCAATGACCTGGAAAAGGTTGAGTGCACTCTCAGCAAGTTTTCAGGTGACACTAAGCTGAGTGGAAATGTTGATCTGCTTCAGGGTGGGAAGGCTCTACAGAGGGATCTGGACAGGCTGAATCGATGGGCCGAGGTCAGTTGGATGAGGTTCAACAAGGCCAAGTGCTGGGTCCTGCACTTGGGTCAAAACAATTCCATGCAATGCTACAGGTTGGGGGATGAGTGGCTGGAAAGCTGCTTGGCAGAGAGGGATCTGGGGGTTCTGGTTGACAGACAACTGAATATGAGGCAGCAGTGTGCCCAGGTGGCCAAGAGGGCCAATAGCGCCCTGGCTTGTATCAGAAATAGTCTGGCCAGCAGGACCAAGAAAGCCATCTTTCCTCTGTATTTGGCATTGGTGAGGCCTGACCTTGAATACTGTGTTCAGTTTTGGGCCCCTCACTACAAAAAGGACACTGAGGTGCTGGAGCGTGTCCAAAGAAGGACAACAAAGCTCGTGAGGGGTCTGAAGCACAAGTCTGATGGGGAGTGGCTGAGGGAACTGGGGGTGTTCAGCCTGGAGAAGAGGAGGCTGAGGGGAGACCTTATTGCTCTCTGCAGCTACCTGACAGAAGGGTGTAGTGAGGTGGGTGTTGGTCTCTTCTCCCAAGTAACAAGAGATAGGACAAGAGGAAATGGCCTCAAGTTGTACAAGGGGAGGTTCAGATTAGATATTAGGAAAAATTTCTTCACTGAAAAGGTTATCAGGCACTGGAACTGGCTACCCAGGGAAGTGGTTGAGTCACCATCCCTGGACCTATTTAAAAGACAGGTAGATGAGCTGCTTAGAGACATCGTTTAGTACTGGACAGATATGTTTGGGCTCAATGATCTTAAAGCTCTTTTCCAACCTAATGATTCTATGATTCATTCTAAAAGCTAGCTATTTTGAATGACTACATGCAAAAAATGTAGCACACTGTATTTTATCCCGTATTTCATATTCACTAGAAACCTAGGGTGTCTGTTAAGTGGGGCACGTGCCCTAGTAACCATCTCTAATCAAATTCTAAGGGCAGGGGATGATTTCTCACACAGAAGGAAGTAGATGTCAAGTCAATAACAGCCATTTCAGTCCCTCCTATAGGGGAGACAAATATGGATCTTGTGCAGGTGTAGAGGGAACATCATACAAAAAGTAGCATCATGAGCAAAGAATAGAATAAAAGAGTCATGGTAAGCTAATTATTGAAAATACCATGAAGCCAAAAATAAAACACAGAAAAAATACTGAGACAGAATGCACTAACAGCAGTGGTAAAACATGAGAATCACATACTGCATAAAAATGAAAGCATGGAAATTTTTTTTCTATTTGTTTTTAAAATGGAATTATTGAAACCATTGTAGCAGAAACATTGTGAGAGCTTTCTTGTGTTATAATTAATCTTAAAAAAAGTGGGTTTTATTTGCCACATGATGGATTTTACTGGGAAAAAGAAAAAAAAAACACCAAACCTAGACCTCCAAATAATGTTATAATTATGAGCAGAAAGTGAATTGCTAAGCAGACGAAAAGATTCGTATAGAAGCAAGGCCCCATCCCACTGACAATGTAAATTGGCTCAGCTTCATGCAACACTTCCAAACTGTGTCTCATACTCCTTTGCCTCTTTCTTATCTTTTAATCCTATAGTATTCACAAAACCCCATCATATTTTGTGTCTATTTTCACCTTTAAATACCTAAATGCCTGTAAAAATCCAAACATTTGTTCCAGCATCCCCAGAGGTTATTCCAATACACAAATCCTTATATTCCCTCTTTTTCTCTTCAGCTCATATCCTGCCCTGATTTTAGTTAACAGGGACAGATTCTGCCCTTGCTTGCTCCAGTCTTTACACCAGTTATTTTGGCATGATAATTCTTGTAAGAAAGAGGAGAGCAGTGGTTTAGGATTTTTGTCATGGATTTTACTACAGCATCGTTTCTGTGTGTAGATATGTACATGTAACTGAGCAAGCCTTTGACTGGAAGCAAACGAAAAGAAACATGAGATCTGCCTCCTGATTTATCCATCAGGTTACTTTTGACTGCCATGCATCCTGAACATCTAACCTGACCAGTCCCCTGTGTAAGCAACAGCAACATATCGACTAGGGATTGTACAAGATGCTGTACAAATAAAGACCCCATGAGTCAATGAATGGATTTTCATCGGTATCAACAGGCTTTGGATTCTGCCTGAAAATTGAGTGGGGTAGAGGGAGTGGGCAGAGATGAATTTTCCTACTTGCAGAATTCAGCTTTTGGAAAGAAAGTGCAATTTTTCAAGAACAGAAGGTGTGGGTGCTGCTTTAGTGGTACAGCTGTGAGGAGGAAATATACTGTGAAATACTTATATTAAGATATCTCATGCAAATTATACACGTGGGTCCAGCGTCTGAGAGTCACTGTAGATCTAATTATGAGGAAAATCCATGTGAATTGACTTCTTACAGACCGGTTCCAAATGATCAGCCAGTGCCATATAAATTAAGACTATGACAATATCATCTTTATATATGAGTAGTCTTTCATAATATGGGAAGTAGTATTTTACTGCTCCAGACAGATTAATAATTTCAGTTTACATAGTATAGGTAAATATAGTACAAGTTTCCCTGTTGTCTTCCGTCAACGAAGAGTCTTCTGTCATATCCATATTCCCACTCAATGGCAGGCACATAAATGCATACACACACTGAAAACACACAATAGTTGCTTTAAATAGCTTGCAGTCCTAGGTACCTACAGTTTTGTAGCATCTAAAGATGATCCTTCTGAAATAAGAAAGGTCTAAAACACCACCATTACTCTCCATCCTAGGGCTGGAACTGCCATTGTATCTTACAATTCTTTGTAACTGCAAGATTTTTAATGACAATACCTAAACCCCATTTTTGTAGTTGTCTCCACTTCCAGATTCTCACTGCCAAAATATGAAAACTATTTCATAGATTCAAGAACAGAAGTTTCCCCACATGAGTGCAAAAATCCCCAGAGCACAAAAATCCCCAGAGATACAATCAAGATCTACCTCAGTGTCATCATTGTCCATAAATTTGCTGGAAATAACCAACTGGTATAATAAAACATGAATATCACATGCTGGGTTTTGGTACAAGTGATGGGCTTTCCAGTTACATCGTTGATATTCCATTTTCTTTTTAATGTCTCAAGCCTACTCCAGTTTCTAATGCAATAGGAAGAAATCACAGTTATTTTAGCTAGGTTTCCATTTCAAGCCTGCCTGAGCTCCCTGCACTTAAATTCAATGCCAGCCTTTTCCCACAAATATATGCTGTTAAAGAAGAGAGCTGAAATTCACAGAGCTGTCAAGTAAGATATCCATTAAGATAGTAAGATGCCAGTGTTCAAACTTCAACATTACAGCATTAAATCTCAAAGGAATTCACTTTGTTAATGAGAAACAAGAGAGGAAAGGAGTGCGAGATGCAGGGGGGTGGGGAAGAGGGTAAGAATATGGAACAATATGACAGTAAAATAGAAAGCACAGATTGAGGTACCACAAGGAATCTGAATTCCTCAACTAAGACTTGTCAATGAGATTTTTAGCATATGATATGCAGTTTTAATTAAATTATGGCCCAGAGTCAGAGAACAAAGCCAAAGGCCCAGTTTTTTATTTCATTTTTAGAACAGAGATCTTATCTTCAACAGCATTTCATACACTTCTAATTAAATATGGATTTATGGCTTTAAAGTACCTGAAAACACAGCATGACTTTTAGGATTCATCCTATGCTGAACTCAGAGCAGTACAGTCAAAGGGTGAGATTCTGGCTCCTGATGAGGTCAAGGCAACCTTCTTAACAGGTACAGAGGGATGTGGGTAAGGTGTTAGGAAGCGAGTTTATCTCATCTGCTGTGTGTGAAAAAAGTTACTATACCATGTAGTAATAAAAAAAAATGTGTGTCTTTGTGTGTAAGCAAATTCAATAAAACTTTAATTGTGTTTGCTTATAGTAACAGAGTGTAATTCTATACAGAGCTAAGGATTTCCGAGTACTGCCAGAAGTACTATTTCAAACTGATGGTTATTTTTTGCTATGCCTGCCAAATCCTACATTTATTGGCAACTCTCATTGCACTTTTTTCACACCCCATCACGTTATTTCAAATAAATACTTTATATCTTCTGTTTAAAAAGTATAATATTCTTTTTCCAATGAGGAAATTGCTGCAGAGGGCTTTGCTTGTGGTGATGACTTATCATTAAATATATTTCAAGTAAGTTTACTGAGTGTCTTAAAATAGAAGTGTAGGCTGGGTGAGAATGTTACCCCCAATCTTGAAATAGTGAATGAATGTCAGAACCTGTTTTGCCATGTTTGTATAAGGAGAGAGTGTGGAAACATTAATAAAGTGCATTCAGTTGAGGCTCTCTTGATATTACTATGGGTAGATAACTTCTTGAAGGTCAGCTGCTCTTAAAACCATCTTTTAAATTCTCACAGGATGGAGGGTTACAGTGTTAAAGTTAAGAAAGCAATGCTTATGGTAACTGAAGATATATATGCATAAAACATCAAACTCAGGAAGTTACACCCTAACACAAAACCCTCCATGATAGACTTACCCAGTAAAACTGAGGATAAAGCTGCTAGCTTAGAAATAATGAAGTTTGCGCTTGCTTGGGACTGAAGTCTGGTGTGTGTATGATATACTTCCAGAATAATCAGACATATGGGAGTTTCTTGCGGGGGTAGTGTGTTGATATTATTTGTCAGTGTGATGTGTGGCTGTTAAAGCAGCTAAGAAATGGTTCCTATTTTTTCCAGGACTAGCATAAACACTTTCTAAGTGCATGAAGTTTTAAAACTGAACTGGCTTCGTTTTTTAATACTGGTGAAACACATAGTATATGATTGTTACATTTCATTTTACTCCACAGAAATTACTGTAATTTGAGAATTTCAGAAGCTTAAAATAAAATAATAATAATAATATAGTACCAAGACTCACCCCAGTATGTAGACAACATTTATTCTCATGGAATACAGTGATATCTTTCTTTGCCTGTAATCTCCTTGTGGACAAAAAGACAACCAAAAATAGTGTTCCTCAAAGAAGAGTCCTGGTACAAATTCACCAACTGCCAAACTACACCATCACAACTAAGAGGAGAATCAGCCTTGATGCTCCACGGCAGGTTGTTTTCAATGATTCTTGTATTTTAATCACATTTCAGCTGCTGTTTCTGTGAGATGATTTCAAAACCCATTGAATTAAATTGTATTACACTGAAAAGGACTGTTCTCGTTTCATTGCCACTGCACTCAAAAAACAATTTTTTGTATTCCAGAAAGGTAGAAGTATTTTCTGATGTGATCTAGTCTAAATGGCTTGTTTTGAATGCTCCTTTGAAAATTAGGTCTGAAAACCTGTTTCGAAAATCAGAATCCATCAAAGTCTCTCTCCTGTGAAATTGTTATTTCTCCTTGAAGCTTTCCATCTTCAGTGCAAAGACCTCCATTTGACTTTATTAACAAGTAACCCACAACCATTAATATTTTGCAAAAACTCTTTGATTTTTAAAGCTGCAGATTCAGTTTGCAGTATTACTAACAAGGCAACAATTTTCTAATGTGAACAGAGCACACTCTAACAGGGGTTGCCCAAAGAGATTAGGACCTTATCCTACACATTCAATCACAAATCCACATTGGCTTGTGGCTTGAACAACAAATACAAAACTCTCTGTGATTTGTTCAGATTCCTTCTCCAGAATGCAGACTAAGATGTTAAAAACAAAATAATTAGGAAGATTTTAATGAAATACAAAGCAGACCTCAGTAAAAACAGCACAAATCCTCCACCTTTGATCATTATGGATCTATGAAAATAAATTTACAGCTACCTTCCTGAGTCTTATGAACTTCCAGCCAACATCTGAGTTACACTCTTTTCCTTCAGTAGTTATGCACTGGAAGTGAACATCCAAACTCCCATTCAAGCATTTCTCAGAACAGAAGGCTTAGACCTCAAAGGCAGATCTGTTCTGGGACTGATATTTAATTTGAGGTAAAGATAGCTGAAGAAAGTGGAAAAAAATTTCATGTAATTGTCCTCAACATTTCTTCTGGCAGTTGGGTAATTTATGATCTTTTGTTCTTCTGAAAATCTCTCTGTCAGTCACCTAAGTGTATAAGATGGCAACCACAAGTAGTCAAGATTTAACTTCTTAACTCCTTGCCAGTGGACTATATTTACTAAGTCTGTACATATAATCCATTATAATACTAATTTTAACAACCTTTACAGTTATCCTAAAATATGCAATGAATTAGGGGTGTGAGCATGGGCTGTTACTCAATGTGCTCATTAGGTAAACCATGTAAGGGCATTAGCTTGAAATATCCTGATGGCTTGCAATTATCTTTTCTTACACTAAGTCCTGTGGAAAATTTCTTTGCAAATTTTACCTTTGAGTTCCCTTTCATCTCCTGGGTCCGTCTCTTCAAATGATGCAGGTGACCATCAAAGGAAAGTGATGCATTTAATGATGAAAATGTCTCAGTCAAGCAGAGGTCCAAACTTTTCAGTACTTCATGCAAAATGTTAAAATCCTCTGCATTTTCTACAGCTGAGACCACACAAGCACAACTAATTACATTGTGTGGATGTGACAATAGAAAATTAATTTAAACCGGTGTGCTCTCAGACATGCAATTTTAGAGTGGTCTAATTTTTCTAGGAACTACCCCTAAGGCAAGGCTTACATTGCCTAGAAAGAAAAGAGGTTTAAAATATTTCAAAAAAATTTCAATCCCCTTTATCTGCTACTTCTCCCTGAGAAATTTCATGCCCCCCAAGGCTTTTCCAAACCATATAACCTGATGTTAAGGGTTTAGTATATTTAATCAGGAAATAGAAGTTATGTCATGATTTGTATTATCAATTGTAACTCCAAAACACAGTTCTAGTACTCCCTGTTCAGCCATCAATAACAAATTCTTGGGGAAGTAAGAGGATAACACTCAGAACAAAAATCTGTCCTGTAAATCACAAACACAAAGGTAATTTGGGAACTCTGTAAGCTGATTGCATATATTCTATGAGCAAAAAGGAACTTTTTCAAGTCTTATTTGGCGTTAATGGTACACAAAAGCTCACTTTGAATATTCTTTAACATTTTCCCCTCCACTTTCATATCTAACAGTAGTCTGTCTCACCACAGAATTGTTTTCCTAAGCTTTAAGAAAAGATCATTTATTTTCCATTCTGCTTTAATAAAATTTTTAAAATAAGCATATTTATTTCTGCAAGCTCAGCATTTCAAAATTACACCATGTAAAGGACAAGCTAAATGTTTTCAGTTTAGTCAGAGCTTCTACGTACTTTTTTCCTCTTTAAAGTTTTTGTGGTGATTTTGAAACACTTGTGGAGTCTTGTAGCATTTAAGAATATCTTTTGTTTTCTTAACAGAAAAGGACATAAGCTCTTATTTAGGATGATTTATCACTTATAACAATAAATGCTGGTTTTCTTTTCTCAGGCTGCTCTGTTTTTTCTAGTTAGAGACAGAAGAAAGACAGCATTAACAAAAGAAGAAGAAAAAAAGTTATGAGAAATGTGTTTGTAAGATGCTTTTGAAGTTGTGAAGTTTTTTGTATTAATACTACTCAGCCATTCTTTACTTCTTTTTACCAAGTATTTCTCTGAAGTACAAATCAAATTTGAGTAAGAAGTTAAACAAATACTCTAGTAGAATGTATGTCAGTTTAGATGAGAGTGTGCAATCATGGTTTTTATCTGCATGCACATACCCACTTTACTGCTTTGCTCACTTAGCTGACACAATTAGTCCACTGCTCACTTCACTAGAGGGGAGCATTTGTCTGTCATTTCCCAAAGCATTTAATGCAAGAGGAATTCCTAACACACCCACTTTTGTCTCCTTTGCTTTGTTTGGGGGTAAACGGGAGGGCTGGCTTGTAGATAGGATCACATGAATCACCCTGGGAACTGCACAGCAAAGACATATATGCATTTCCTCACCTTATTGCTACTGTGATAAACGTCTTCCATAGCAATGATTCACTTGTTCAAACACACAGCTTCAACCATTTGGCCATAGTTACACCCCAGGTACTGAAGAAACTATAAAGTGAGGCAACGAGGTATATGGAGTTTATACAAATAGCATAATGAGGTGTATTATCTCAGCTCTTAGTGATTCAGTAGAGAACAAACATCATGCTGTCTGTGAGCCACTCAGAGCACGTTGCCTGTGAGGCGGTTTGTGTTACTTGAAGGAGTGACTTTGGAAGGTACAGGCAAACAGCGTGTATTGAAACTTCTTGTTGTGTAACTAGCTAGAACTGCAGTCCCAAACAATTTCAGTAGATCTTCCCTAGCCAGTTGCTGTCCCAAACATTGCATGGTAGAGCGTGGGACAGTTGACTTCTCCACAAGCTCAACCTGAAAGACATCAAGCCGTTGCAGTTCCACTGAAAGATCAAGGGCAACTGAACCTGTTGAGCAGCTCTTAAGAAAATCTGTGAAAGGTTTTCACCTGTAGCCTATCACACACTCTTATTGCCTATGACTCTAAGCATTTACGAATACAGGAGACTTCTAATCTATGCATTGTTTTGTTTGCTGAAGTCCCTTTTCTAAGGGTGGGTCTGTGCTATTAGATGCATATTTTTGCCAGAGATATAAGATGGGTCATGTCTTCCATTTTAAAAAGCATATTTAGGTTAAATCCTAATACTAATTTCAAAGAAAAACAATGGAGTTATTAGGATATTATTTATTCAGAATGCTTAAGAATAAAAGAAACAGGTTTATTTATAAAACTGCTATTGTGCTCAAGTCCTTCAAAGGACCATGATGACTACCATAATTCTTAAAAGAAAAAGGATGTGGGGAGAACAGTGATGGAGACAGAAAATGGCAGAAAAAGGAAAGTACTTTCACATTCATTTAATTATAAAGTTTCACTACTAAAAAAGCATGAATTCAATATGTACTTTATTGCTAGATTATGATTCTTTCAACTTTCCTAATACATGGTATTTTTATTTTCTATTAGCCACCTAAAAGCAGGTGTTTAATCTGAACTAGATATCTAGGCTTCCTGTATAGTTAAGAGAGGAAGATAAAGATGGATAGGCAATCATTCAGCCCACTTTCCTTCCCCATTTCTCTTAAGAAGGAATGGATTATTCTCAGGGGAACCCAATTTGTTGCTTGTAGAGGGACTGTAGACAATTAGAGCAGAATAGATATCTAACATTTAGGTAACTATGTTTAGAGAATTATAGAACTAGTTGAGAAATGTCCTTCACTGTGATTAGCTGTTAGATGCAGTTTCTGTGGCATTGCAAATATCAGGAAAAATCATGGTGCATAATTCCTTTTCCATTAGAATATATGGAAAGATAAGCTAATAAAAAGGTAATAAAAATATTGTACAACAAGATCAAGATCTATGGGCTGAGGAAGTACCGTCTCCCTCAAAATAGCATTTCCCCACTTCTAGCACACGTGGAACAATTTGATATTTGACAACTTTTGGTATTTTACCTTTCTGTTCTAAGGCAGAATGAAAAAGTGCTTTAAAAGTACTGGAAATTCTCATTACATGGACCTTTTTATTTTAATTTTATAATAACATGGAAAACCTAGGGTTTGGGTTTCTTTCAAAACTGAGAGTTTTGGAACAACTCTTGAAGAACCCCTCCCCTCTAATCTTTCTTTGACATGATTTAAATAAAAACATCATGATAGAAAAATTGTTGTCTTTTGGTTTCATAAGCATTATTAACTCCACCTTCATTTCAGTAACTTGATGTTTATGCTGGAAAAGTAAAATGTTTGAACCTTGACAGGTTGCAAAAGTGTTTTTTATCTTGCATTCCTGGTTTATCTGGGGTTTCCATCTGCATTACTTGTTCCTGACATTTATGTAGTTATTGAAACTCATCTAATTGACCATAGTTATTCTAAGGATATTTCCTGTAGTTGTATTCAGTAAAAGATGAATTCCTGAGTTTACTTTAGTGACTAAACTTCAGCTATTTTTCAAATTGTATAATTAAATTCCATTTGCCAGAAAAAAATTATTGTTTCAAACTTTTCCCTGTTGGCCACTGGTCAAACCAATGATTTTTCTTTGAGAGTAAATCACAATAGTCAATAGCAATAAAGAAGAGTTTTCTTAGTTGCTGTGCAGCTTTGTTCACAGGTTTGTGTGAAATCAGATTCCCAAATAAGTTATCTTAGATAACTTTATCCCCCTTCATCACATGACGGAATGAAGCATTGCCTCACACCCTAAATACATTGCCCACATCAAGGCACATGTTGTAGAAAGAATTTCCCTCATGGGAGAGTGAGGACCACAATACTAAGCTGCTGCTTGGAGACAGGCCACCAGTTCTGAGTGTAACTACTGATAAGGGTTTCACCCCCAAGAGTAGACTCACCTCTCCTTCATAACGTTAGCTCTTGGTATGTGTGTTACAGATCAGACCAGTGGCCTCATGGGTATGTGGGCTTATACAGTAACACTGCACAGCAGATAGGAGAGTAAAGGGCCTTGATGCAGAAACAGTCAATTGTGTGGGCCTCATGCCTGGTATTCTACAGTCAATGGTGCCTTTGCCCAGGATTGAAGATTTGCCTTTAGATTTTAACCACAGAAAAATACTGATAGGAACAATCAGTCAAATATCTGAGGAACTCCTAAAAGAAGAAAGAAAAGCCATGATTTGGAAACAAAGATGTTGCAATCTTCTGTTAGAGACAGGACCCATACAATTCTTTCAGCTGAAACTGGTGCATCTGTGGAGAGTTACAACTTTCACACTTTGATCTCCATCTGAATTCCCCAGAGGAGCAGATGTCTCTCTAGAATTGGCCTATCCATGTTTTGGGTATGCCTTAAAGTCCAGATCTGAAATCTTTGGTTTCAAAATAGTGGTTGTGGAGGCTGAAAATATTTAGTCACGTAATAGTAATGTTTACTAAAAAGTGCTTTGAAAGAGATACAAAAAAATTATTTCCTTCTACGCACCCTCTCCTTCTCAAGTAAATGGAAAAAAAAACCTCCTAAGAATAAGCTACTTTCTGGGTGCAGTTTTCTTTGTACTAAATTTTCGATAAAGAAATTGCAGCTAGTCACCATGGTAAACAAGCAAATAGTCTGCTGGGTTGACCTGTGTGGGAGGTCCTCTTTCCTACTTTGGGTGTCTACTGGACTTACAGGAAGTGGAGTTGTCTACTCTGCAAAAATAAAAGATTAACAGATACTTATTGGAATGCTATCTCTTCAGAACTAAACACTAATAGAGGTTGAAGTTAATTATGCATTTAACTTCTGGTTAATGTCTAACCAGCCAGGGCACTGGGTGTACTCTTGTCACTTCAACAAAATATTCAAGATGACTCATCTAAGCAATGGATTAGCTCTATCTTGCCTCTACACAAAGGTTTACTATATTCTGCTAAGAAAGTATGACCTGTCAAGAAAGGTAAATGTTTCATACACCCCATTCTATTGACAAGCCTTGAGATCACTCTGGTGTTTTCTAACTCTTTGAGAAGCAGATATGATTGGCTTGAATTAAAGCTCCTGACAAAAATAATTTGACTTACGAGCAACTATCCTAATGCTTGTACTCGAGGCATTTCTTTACTTCCTTTATAATTTGCATATGGACTCTCCTCAGTTAAAGTTAGCTTGTGCTGCGTCTCTTGCAAACCCAGCCCCCACGTGACTCAGCTGTTCCTGACTCTTCAGATTCAGTAATCTATTTTTCTCCCTGTATGTGCTAGATATGTCTAAGAACCATGAACATGAAAGAATACTATACTTCACTCTATTCTTGTGAACTCAAGTGCTGGCCTGTTCTGGGAGATAAGATTTTCAATAGATCATTTTTGGTTTTAAATTTCCATTATCACTGAGTTACTTAAAATCCTATATTACAGAATTCTTCTTGTTGCTTAGGCATATGGGATCTAGTTGTGCTTTGTTTTTTACCCTTAAAATGCCCTTTGAGATTGGTGTTTGCAAAATGCAGTTGGAAATAGCTTGGGTAATGTTTCTTTTCAAAATCTATATATACTCAAATAAATTATTTTTCTAATCCCCTATTTTTCTAAATATCTCACTGAAATCACTCAGGGATCTACCTTCTCCTCAGTACTTGCATTTTGAACCATGATCCAGTATGACATAACTCCCTTCCCTGTTAAAGTATCATTTTTTCAGAAGATCACAAGGGACATTAGATGATTAGCAGTGCTATAACACCTTATGGAGCTCAGATGAATTCTGCTGGGTTAGTTCAATTCTCTGGGTTAAACCGATGAGCAAACACTGCAAGCATCAATCTTTTTTTTTGTAAAAAATAACCTAAATTATACTTAGGTGATGATAGCTGGAGGTTTATTTGAAATCAAGATGTTTGTAATAACCCTTGAAAACTCACAGTTTTTTCTAATGTGAGCTTAGGAGCTCATCCAAGAATACTAAGTTGAAGCAAACCCCTTCCATTTTTCTTACAAAAGGGTAGAAAAAGAAATTATCACTTGCAGGAAGTTTAGCATATTTTATCTTGTACACAAGAAATCTGGAAATTAAGGTTTTATTATGAGTCATTTTTTTTTCAGTTCTATATCTGACCATTTTGTCTTTCTATACAGGTTCTTTTCAGCAAGACATGAGTCAATAGTTAATATAAAACTCCAACAGTGTGTTATTGGTATCCGTATTATAAATGTTTGTCTGATGCATTAAGCAAACTGTTACAGGATTTGGTTTCATCTCATATAAGGAGAAGAGAACAGCTCTTGTTGAGACTTTGATCTTATTCTTATCAGCATTAGTTCTTTGAGCTTCTCAGATAATACGATGCACAGAAAAGTAATGATCACAAGTTGAACACTGCAAAAAAGGGAGAGTTTCTTGGAAAATGTAGAAAATCTTTAAGAGGTCAAGTGCGTGTTTCTGAATTGTGTTGAAATATCTCCTACAGATTTTCTCCTCCCATTATTACTAGGATGTTTTAACCCTCCCAGGTGGTGGGAAATATTTTAAAGGGGAGTTTCTTTGTATATTTAGCAATGTGGGAAAGCTATGAGAGGGGTGTGCCCTGAATGCAGTGACTCATCCCTTGTGTTGATTCTGTAAGACTATAGGCTTTGTTTACTGTGGAATTCCTGAAATAAGATACATTTTTATTTAGGCATATAACTTTCACTGTATGCACCTAAAATGAAAAATTGACAAAACCACTTGAAATGATACACCTACTAGTTCCAGGAAGGACCCCTAGTTCTTTTGCTGTTTCCCAGGCAGAACCCTTCTCTTTGAAGGCTCTGCATGTACTGGCACATATCCCAAGTCATAGTAAAATTTACAGTCCTTCTCTGATAAGAAAATTCTGAACATTCTTCCTCTTTGCTCATGGTTAAGGGAGATATCGTTCATTCTGGCCAGGCATTAAATGGTTAGAGAATTTTTCTTGAGCCCCAGAGATGGAAACACAGGTATCTCTGGTTATCCAGATGACACTGGATTTCCAGCTTGTTCTTTGATTTGTAGGGCTGAATCTAAAGAGCATGTGGCTTTGTAATGCCAAGGCTAAGTGTTTTCAGGTTAGCACTCTGAAAATGCTCTATTTTATTTGAAATGTAAGACTGCACCTGCAGGTGAAGTCTCTCTCCAGTTTCTAAGCTATTAAGGTTCTCCCTCAGTCCAATAAATATTTAATTACTCTATACAAAAGGAAGCAGATTTTGACGAAAGAGGCTTTTTCCTCTCCCCACTAACCATACAAGGAGTTTAATCCCCTACCTTTGTCTTCTTAATTCTTCCTGAATTAGTCACTTAATAGAGATTATGTGAATACTACCTGTGTTACTGAGGGCTGCAAATTCCATCTGGTGTCCAAACACCTGAAATTTGATGTTGTAATGCTGGTTTTAAGGGCTTGTATGACATCTAGGCTATACACGTAAGGGTGTTTCCACAAGAAACTCTTCATTTAGATAAAATTACTGTGATTAAGACTAATGTGAACCAAGATACCTTAACAAAGATCAATCCACATGTTTTAGATTTTTTGTAGGGTTTGTACTGTGTGGGTCATATTAAAAATAGTTTCACGTATCTTTAGCTGTCTTTACATATCTTTAGGTATAGATATCTTTGGATACGTGTCTTTAGGTGTGTGTCCAGTCAGAGAGTTTTTCTTTTTAGTAATTGGATAAAGACCTAGTGATTTTGTTTCCCAGCTTAAGGCAGGTGCCTAAACCAACTAGAATAGATTGCACTGTAAATTTCTGTCCATTGAACATTGAGAGAGTTCAGACTATTAACAAAGTAAAATTTAGGTATCTAGTGTAAGCTGAGGTTAAGATGTATCTTACCACCATATTACAGTCTTGAGGTCACAGCTCCACTATGTAACTTTGGAAATGGGAGCAATATATATTATGTAAAAACAACTGATTTTATAAAGGCCAACCTGAAGTGATAGAGCTTGCCATCCTAACAACATGAGTTACTACATCTTGAAAATATCAAAAGCAGTAGAAAGGTTTGAATAGACATGGGCAAAATGGACTATGACTGACAGTCACAGTCTGTGAGGAGAATAGTTTGGAAGGCTAAAAGTGTGTCTGCAGTGGAAGAGTGTCCCTTTGTACTTTGTAGCTGCAAACTTGATTAAATTCAGATAAATGATTTAGTATTTATGGTGCAGTTACAGATGAAATGCAAGAATTGTGAAAATATTTTAAATTTTCTCCTGATCTGAATAAGCTTTCCAGGATTACATAGGTCCCAAGAGGAAGAACTGAGCTGCAATTTTCAATTCCATAATTTAATTTACTAAAAATTTCTTGGAAGAAACAGATTGGAGTTATGAGACTGATTTTTAATGCTGTGACATAGCAGGCAGTAAATTGACTTGATAAAGGAATCTCTTGCCTCCTGCTTTTTAAGCTAGAAGCAAGTTGTTGGCATCCCATTTTTAAAGCTCAAATAATAGCACTATAACTATTCACCTTATCTAAGTAGACTGACACTTTTCAGGTCAAACAAGTTCTATCATACTATAATTAGTTTAACCTTCTCTTAAAACTCCATTTCAAGGAAAATCAGCCTTAAAAGTACTTATTCTGAATTGAAAGCCTAATTTCTTTTCTTCCACTTGTAGCCTGATAGTTCCAGCAGAGCTATAACCCTTTATGAATGGCCTTTATGAATAGATGGTTGTTAGCTGACCACCAAAGACCCCAATCCAACTTTTTTCAAGCTTCTAGAAAGAAACCACAATGCAATATTGAGAGTTCCTCCTTTTGCATAGGAAACCCAATTGATAGCTTGGTTCACATATCAAAGTCAGAGTCACAGCATGTCAAATCCATTATCAGTCTCACATCAATTCCCATCTGAAATCCCCAATTACATAGCTCAGAGCACAACCCAACAAGAGAAACTCTGTAATCAAATGCACAGAATGTTTACTGGAGTATACACGTGTGTGTTTATATACTTATGTATGTATGTTAATTTTAATATTTCCATTATAAACAACAACTTGCCCTACATCTATTTATAATGCTCACGAAATGTTCAAAGATTTGGCTAATAACACATTAGCACTTAGCCAGCTGGAGAATTGGTGATGGCTGCCAATTACTTAGAATTCTTCTAATAAACAATAGTTTCTCCCCCTCTTGAAATATATGGAAATGGGCTATTGTTATTTTAAGTGCTGCTGTACTGAATTGGCACCTGTGCTTGCTGTAACATGGAACATTGCATTCCAAGTGAGAAACAAAGCTACATGGAACTCCATGTCCCAACCTATTCTCTGCAGAATCTATGAATCTATGCAAGACAAAAGAAGGAAAAAAAAATGTGGCAGGGCAGCTATCTTCATTGCTTTGGTAGTGGACCACGTTTACCTGTCGCTTACTTTGCCCATAGCACCAAAAGACTGAGCATGGTTTGTGAAACCACAAAGATGGTCAAGAGAATACCAGTTTTTTCAACCATTATTCATGAGATCTACATATACATTTATACAAGAACATGCCTCAAGGGCTCAGCAACTTCTGTACTAACAAATTAAGTGTGCCTCACAATCCTGTTCACTCAACTTCTTCCATTAAGTTACCAGCTTTTTTCCTGTTGCTCTTCTACTTTATTTCAGTAATTGGGACAATCCATGCAATTTGTTTTTACAAATCATGAGCTGGCAAACAGGATTTCAGTCCTTAATTTCCTGCATAAACCTCTCCCATCGCAGTGCAATTCATTAAACAGTTTTACAGCCAGAAAAGTGGGTAGTTATGGTAAACTGTGGTATATAGCTTTTTACTAAGAAAGTGGTGTGACCCTGTAACCAAGTTAAACTCCTACATCTTGATGAAGAATAAAGCAAAACTTTAAAGATATTTATTTAGGTGAGCAAAGGATTTTTTTTTTCTTTAGTTCAAAATTTCTGTTCTGCTTCAGCAAGTGTGGTTTTTGGGGGCAAGATCAGGCAGTTACTCAACCTTCCCATTGCCCCATACAGATTTATTATCACATTTAATTGCAAAACACATCACTAGGGACCAATAAAATGGACAGAAAGCTACAGAAATCAATTTATCAGTCTGAGTTCTCTAACTTTCAGCAGGTAAACCAATATCACAACAAAAACCAGTTTATAAAATATATATAAACTTCTCCATGCATAAATCTATTCAGACATACAGATATTAAATTGTAGAACCAGCACTGTGGTCCAAGAGGCTGAAAAGTCTGATGCAACATCCATGTTTATTACCTCTGCAATGTCTGCTATTGTCCCATTTTTTCTCAGTGCCATAACTTACAGGAGTGGCAGAATCTGAGATCTGAACAAAAAAACTTTAACACTTGGTGCTGAGGAATTTTTTAAAGGACTTCATAAATCTAAAAATCAGAGGGGTTTGGATTCAGATTTTAGTTGCATATGTGTGTTCACATGCTGTGTTTATATTCTCAATGTCCTCGTAGTGTAAGCTCAGGTTCTGATTTGATTTCCACATGTGTTTGGAATTGCTCTAAAAGAAGGGTTTGGCTCAAGCCCACCGCTAGCCCATCCCACTTAAAACTAATGTGTCTTCTCACAACACATTTCTGAAGACTTTTGGACGTCCTAGAAAACCTTTTGAGCATTTTACCCGTGTTCAGAGGTACAATCTGCAGAGTATATGACCACTAAGCTTACCGCAACCGGCACATTAAATCAGCATGCCAGCATTGCTTTCTCCAGCCTCTGTGACTAAACAAAAAAATGCTAAATTGTCCCAAGGTATTGTAACATGCTATTTTTTTCCCGGAAAAAAACATAAGTCTGATCAAAGCCAATTAACAAGATTAGAGTTAAATGATTTACATGCTTTAAAAAAAAAAGTCTGCTACAGTCAGTGTTCAGATCTGTTTATCTGCAAGGCTTTCCCATAAATATCTTTTGCCAAAAAGCACTGGAATGACCTCCAAGACAGGCTGCTTAACTTGACTGTACTCTAGCTTCTATTTTAATTAGACTTTAAGTGGTAAGTATTTACTAATTGCCCTCTGGGTAAATAATTAAGACGCCTTGGTCTGTTTTGCTAAAGTAAAGTTCATCTGGCAGTGCTTTCAGATCACAATCTGGACAGGTCTATCTTAAATAAATGTCCTCTTCCCACACCATTTTTAGAAGCAGAAGTGTCTAAGATGTGAAGATTAGATGTGTATGGAAGGAATAGACCCAGCAAGGCCTCAGACATGGCCTCTCCTCTATGCCGAGTCTCATTTCAAATATTCCTGGTTTATGCTACCCACATGCATTGTCTCTTCTACAGCTCCCCATCACACCTCTAATATTTTCAAGTGAAGTTCCTCTATGGCCTCAGTTACCAGTGTCAGAGCATCTTTCAGGTTGAGGGCTGGGAAGCCAGGGGGCCACGGGGGCACTGGGGACAACCTCAGCCCTGAGCGTCAGGTACCTCCCCGGGGTTGGGGACAGGCCAAGGCCAGGCAGCCATTGGCCCCATGAGTGGGCTCAGCTTGGCAACTGTGGGGAATTGGATGCCAGCAGCAGGTACTGACAGCCCTGGAGGAGCTGAAATGGGTCCTGGGCCTTGGAGAGGGTGGGGAAGGCCCTGGGGAACTCAGCCCTGACAACCAGCAGAAAAGCTGCACACAACAGCCATGTGTAACCTGCTATTCTTTCAGCTTGTCCAGATCTATGTAGATTCTTTTCTGCATGGCCAGGGTGAGATTCCTACATGAAAATCAGTTCTCTCATCAAACATAGAGACTTTTCAGACTGTCAGGAGAAGCAGATCTTCTCAAAGAAAAGGTCTCGGTATGTATTTTATCACTTACTTCTGAAACAATGCAATAGAAAAACCTTCCATATACATCTCATGTTAAGCCACATGCCTGAAGTATGGTAAAGCTGTAAGTACCTAAAACCATGTTCTTACAATAGTGCCTTACCCTTATGAAGAGCTACTGTCCCATTTTGTCACAGTACCATAACTTACAGGAGTAGCAGCATCTGAGATGTAAACAAAAAAAAAATTTAAGCCACTCAGTGGTGAGGAATATTTTAAAGGACTTAATAAATGCTTAAACCAGCTAGATAAATGGGCACTGGGCTTGCTCTACAATTACTCAAGAAAAAGGCATAGTTGCATTGCTGAGAGTTTAATAAAACAATTTGCTCAACAAGAATTTAGCTTTAAAAAGGAATTATGAGGTTGATTAAAGGATAGAAGTAAATTCTTCTAATGTCAGGTTAAATCAATAAGGCATTCACATCTGGACTACTGAATTCATTTTATTTGTAGTCTGTCTTAAAAGTTCAGGAACAAGTGACAGATTATTAGGCATATGAGGAAGAATGAAAGGGAGGATTGTTTAGTTTAAAGAAGAAATCAACTAAAGGAAGAGAAGATAGAGGTACGTAAAGAATAATGGCAGGAAGTAAGTTCTCCTATTTTTTAAATTATCTTTTAAATTTTTAACATGGAACTGATTACAGTCAGTTACGATGTTCATATGCATATATGTTGGTAGAGAGTGATCCAAGAGAACAGAAAGTTGTCTATCACCTTAGTGACTTAGGGCATTTCAGAAAGAGTTTGAAGTTCTAAGTGTCCTTTCTGCTTTTCTGCTTCTCCTTGGATCATGTCTATTTCTCTTGGATCAAGTATTAAATTAAAAAGAAAGAAAGAAAGTAACAAAAACCCCTAGACCAGCTAGGTAGCTCTTTAATTTTATCCTACACTTATATGCAATATAGGATCATAATAACTGTATGTTATACTTGGGGGATTTCTTTTACTCTAAGAACAGAAGCACTAGACAATATCTGATGCATCCCAGTATAAAAGACATGCTATTAAATTATCAGTATCTGCAATGGAATCCAATGACACTGAAAAGAAAGACAAGAAAAAAGATGACAAGTCTTGTCAGGGCTTCTCTAGTGACAAGGGCTTTCTCTCCCTGATGAGTTTAAGACATAAAGGAGATGCTAGTGAAGATATTTTCAACATTATTTTATTAATACACTTAAATGACTGATCAGAGAACAGAATAGTGTGCTAAACTGTATTAGAGTCAAGAAAAACATTTATGATCTTTTCCCATCCCAATGTCTGTTAAATAAAGATGCAAGTAAAATCCATATTAAAGTATTTATGTAGTTGTTCCAGAATAACCTATATTCTCTATTGCGACTTCTGGTCATTTTGGTAGTGGTGGGATTTTGAGGGTGTGGGCGTTGGGGTTTCTTTTCCTAGAAGCATACAAGATACTGCAGCCAAAACCAATGTTTTCTTGGTAAAAATGCATGAAAAGGGATAATTTCTCCATTGATACATCTACAATTAAAGCAGACATCTGGGTGGGAGGAAAAGAAAGGAGACACTAAAGAGCTTCACAAAACAGGTCAATGGCAAATCTGTGAAGAGAAGCCAAGCGTCGCATCATCAACCCTAGGGCCTCTGGGCAAGAACAGCTTACTTGGGAAATTTCATTGATACCTACATACATTTTATCAAAATCCACTCAACTGAAATAATAATTTGCTCTAATTCTCTTAGGTCAATCAGGCATGCCAAGATACTTCATGGCTTGAAACTGTAATAGAGTGCTGCAGCTGCCTCAAAAAACACCAGGAAAGTGTGCATGTGTCGGGGAGGGTGGGGACAGTTAGAATTCTCCTGTAGGAATATGGAAGACATTGCATGACTGCAGCTCCTCACCTTGACTGCTGATCCAGCCTGTAATCTGCTCATTGAGTAATCCTGCCTTCCGCCATCCTATTGCTCATTATTAATTTCCTGCTTGGGATTTTAGAGTTTTGGTTTGGACAGGTGATCATGTAATCAACAGCCAAAGAAACACAACTGTGGTAACCTAGGCAGGGTTTGGGCTTGTTTCCCTTAAATAAACAGTTGCATATCTTGTGGAAGCGAAATAGGACTTTTTTCATCCTTGGACTTCCTCCATTATTTCTAAACTGTTCAAGACAAAAACTTGCAGCTGAGAGTGTGTGGGAAATTCCTGTTGAAGTCAGTGGGAGATTTGCATATGATTGCTATAAGACTACCAAAAGATGTGCATTCTATTTGTCTTCTGGTTTTAATTAGGTACGGACAGGCTGTTTCTAAAATAAATAGCAATTCCAATGACAGAGGTCTTTATCCATCCAGAGCAAAACTCAAGCCAAGTTTTCAAATGTGTTTTATGTCTTTGCTTTTACCTTTTGGATTTCTTGCTAGTCAGAAATAGAAGTGTTATATTTCTTGTGTTGTGTACTTCCAACTGTGACCCAAATGATGAACAGGAAGTCACAAGGAAGTCTGTTCCTAAGTGTTTTTTTCTGTTTGATTTTGTGATTCAATAAATAATTTATCTGGCCACCTGACACACATTCTTTAAACCTTTGAACATTAACCTGTTGATCTTCGTACTCCTATGAAATGAATAGGAAAAGTGTGGTATTTTCTCGAGATACTATAAAAATAGATCTCATTCCAAGTCTTAAACGCAAGATGTTACTGATATCGTTGCTATGGAGCATGAATTAATAAGCATTTTCATTTATTATGCATTGTGTTTTTCTTATGCAATAATTTGATGCAGGATATGGTTTAAATACCAATCTTATTACACGTAAGTACTAAACGTATTGTAATTCATATGATATATGTTTCTCTAGTCTTGTTAAAAAACAATTTCATCGACCAACTGCTACAATAAAACAGTGATCTTTTTATGTTCGTCTGGATATTTTGCAAATATTTACCCTTCTCTTGCCTTGCCTGTTTTGAAGTTAAAATAGTTAAAAATACTCAAAAAAGGAATTATAAATTGAGCAGTAATGTCACTAAGGGTCTACATTATTTTAATTAAAAAAAATGTAGTCTTTCATCTTCATGAATCTTGAAGTAATACGTGCTCTTTATATATTTACATCTTGCCAGTACATCAAAGCCTATGTCAATATTTTCTTTGATGTCAAAAGTGCAGTGTTTGTCTTCAAGATTCCCAAAACATTAAACATGTGGGAGGGAGGGAGGTGCACAGGAAGACCAGGCGTGAGGAGATGTGTTTGCAAGGGAAGGATCAGAAGTGCATCATGAGAAGTTTTTTCTGGACTAAATGGCCTATTACAGAGGCTTAAGAAAGGATTTAAGAACAAGGTGAGCACTGGGTAATCCTCTTTTTGCTGTACTTTCACAGTTCTGGGAATCAGCAGCTAAATGCCTTCCTGACCCGAAGACTTTGTCTACCTTCTTGTATTATTATCCACTAATGGATATGTTCACCACTAAACTGTGCAGTTCATTTTTGAACACATTATACTCTTCTCCGTGGTAATAATCTGTAGCAACAAACTCCACTGTGCAGTAATGCAGCATGGAAAAATATTGCTTTCCTTTTTTTTTTTTTTGTTTGTAGTTTGAAGAGCCAAATCTGGGTATTGCTTTCCTTTTTTTGTTTGTAGTTTGAAGAGCCAAATCTGGGAAAAAAAAACCCATATGTACTCCTATGCAAAGGTTTTACAATTGTATCTCTGCACCTTAACTTCATAGCATAATCTTTCTTCTCTTTATAAGATTTGAAGCGAAGAATAGAACTCAACATGAAAGTGGTGATTATATCCTTATTGTAGCTTCTGTCATGAATACTGGAAATAAGGAATGCTAGCTCAGAGTTCAAGACTGTCAGGTAAAACCAGAAAAAGACAAAACATACTAGTGGCATATGTGCTCAAAATAGAGTATCTTCTCCTAACAAACCACTTAAAAACATGATTTATGCAAGTTTGAAGTGAGTTAGATTCAGTAAATCAACTAATAGGAGACGATATGGCAGTGCATTGCCTTTGACAACATAATTTAGTGTCTCAGTTCACTGATGAGAAAGGACTTAAGATTCATTTTGGTATAATATTGTAGATTTAGAATAATTTTTAAGTTAATAATGGCCTGGTTACTGATGAGAGGCACATCCAAAATAACCATCTTTATTTTTCCCAGTTCTTAACTCCATATCCCTATTGACACATCTAGCAGTTGTGGAAGAAAATAAAAAGATAGACTAAAATCCTCATTTCCTATCTGACTCTGGTTGGCAGAGTCCTTTCTTCTGTTCAGGCATTTAAATACTGTCTCAGTGATGGAGGTGTCAGAAAAGGCTGAACATCTGATTCTCCTTTTAATTCTTTAAATCTCCCCCTCTGGTATAAATCAGAAGCAACTTCAGCAAAGAATCCTGAGAGGACAATCTCATCCTTTGTGTATATATACCTGTTTCTAATGGCTCAAGTCTTGATTTTTTTTTTTATACCATTCTTGAGCGAAGTCCTCTGTTCCATATTACTCATTGAGCTGATCAGTTGCTTTCCATCTGTATGCAAGAGGGTTGCAATTCCATGGCATTCTTTATTTGTAGAAGGTAGAGCTCTTTGAGCTGATAGAATTTTTAGCAATCTAAATATATACTACGATAAATAGCACTCGTTAGTAACAAAAGGGTGGCATAGAAAAAATGAATTAATTACAGATTAAATTTTCTGTAAATTGCTGTTCTTTATTTCTTCTAATGATACCAAATGTGCTAGTCAGTCATGAATTTACCTCTCACAGAACAAGTGAAAAACAAAAAAAAACTTGTAGCATGAACATATTTAGCCTATATTTTTATCCTTATAGCCTTGTTTAATACAAATTTGAGGTTAGCACAAATGGCACCATCCTACATATGTAGCTCTAACACAGTATGTGGTTTATGCTGAGCCATTAGAGCTATTAAAGCACATTAACATTAAGTAGTGTAATAACATGAACGGTGCCTCCCGCATTACTGAAACGTTTCTCTCAGTAATACTTTTATTGCGGAATTCTGTATGATTTATTACTGTGAAGCTGATCTAATTTCAGTATTGCATGTCTAACATTTTGGCCTTGCTTGGGCTAGTCATAAGTCTCTGAATGAAATTTGGTTTGATTAGATAGCTGTCTTTGGCTGAACAGGCGAGCTCATCCGAATCATGAAAGCACCCGCTACCACTTTACCAGATTGCAATCTGAATAGATACTTTATTATTGCTGTACTGAGTGCTTTTAGATTAATAATTCTGAAAAATTATTGGAGTACTTGTAACTGGTTAGGTTCTTCACATGGCTTTTGCGCCTTGTTGTTTGGTTGGTTTTTTTAAGAGAGGCCATGACTGATACCAAGATCATGGAGTGAAAGAGTGAGCTTAACAAGAAAAAACAAGTTGATATAATTTCCCTAAAGCTTAGCAGAGAAGTACATCATCAAAATGAGAATTTCCCAAGTTTCAGTTCAGTCCCTCTTCAGCACTGTAACTATTGTTTTCAGCGATGTATCTGCCCCTTTTATAGTTGAGTTTTATGTTAAACTTGAAGAGTAGTAAACTTTCTACAGAGTGTTTAGTCTTTTATTGGGAACTTTAATATTGGTCATTTTTTCTGAAGTATTGTTGAGTGTCTCAGATAAACTACTGACAGATAACAGTATATTACACCTGACTAATGGAAAATCTTTTCATCCATAAAGGTCATGATGTTTTCTTTTTCTGTTAAATAAAGCCTCATGTCCAGCTCTAGCAACAGTGTAGCTGTTATGTTCTTACTTTATCACAGAATAACTGCATTACAAAATTAGAAAATATTCAGTTGCTTTCCCTTTCAGCACTGGACTGCACTCAAAAGCCAGAGAGCAAAATGGTCCGGAGCGAACAGAAATTCCGTGCCAAGGATAAATGCCATATTAAAGATTTCTTCTTAAAAGTATAGATACAATGTAGATTCTAATATATCTTTTGCTATCTTGGAAAACCTTTGGGTGTATACTGTACGCTATTTATTTAAGTGAGACCACAAAGGGAAATAGGCCTCCCTATGGCCAAACCTTGATCTACGTTGGGCCCTTCTGTTCATCGAGAGGGAATTTCCCCTTCTTTTTGTCAAGAGGGAATTTCCCCTCTATTCATAGTTTACAGGGTAACTAAAGAGCAAGTTCCTTGCAGTGCTGTTGTTTATGTTTAGATTTATTTAAACATAAATTTATTAGGCTTTATATCATACCTTAAAGTTATAAATAGTTAAGTATAATATTAAAAGGAAAGCAAAATATCTTCCAAAAAGAGCTTACCAACAGTAGATTATGGCAGGCTTTTTCTGGAAAAAAAAACCCAAACAAACCTAGCAACAAAAATACCCCAAAAACCAACCAAATGAAAACCCAACCTATTTCATCTTCACACAATTAATGCAGCAGTTCTTTTCTACCCAGACTTCTGTAAATGATTCAGATGTGCTGCATCGAAAACTATTAATTGATCTAAAGAATATACAATTTAAGGAAGAATTGATAGGTAGGTGGGGAGTTAAGAAAAAAGAAGATCACACTGTTGAAAACAGAAGCATCAGGCTGGAGAGTAGATGCTAGCTGAGTTCCTCAAGGAACAGGTTTTGGTCTTGATTCATTATTTCACCTAGGTATTAAAAGCATCCTGAGGAAAGTCAATGGTGTCATTAAGCTGGGAGCAGCGTCAGGATCAGAGAGAATTGAAACTATATAAGCAGAACATGCCAAACAACCCTGAAGACTCACACAAAATGCTAGGTCATGCACTTGGCAGAATTTTATGTTACCTCCTGTATGCTGAATATAAATGAGAAGAGGAGGATGGGTTAATGACAACATGTAGCTATGAAATATGATGTAACTATGAAAAAAGGCAAATGCAGAACAATCTCCAGGATGATGCCAGGAAGCTTTTAAAGCATCTTTAGGGTGGGAGAATTGTTCCCTTTAATGATTACAGATAGAAAAATGTTAATGCCAATTTTAAAGGACCTTGTGAGACTTCACCTGAATTACTGGTTTTTCTGTTCTGAATACGCATACTTAATAATAAAGAACTCCATCTGAACCATGTACTTATGGTCTGCTTCTGGTCTACTGTTTGATTAGAGGTGAAAAAGTCTACAATCAGGTGAAGGGTCTGGAGCACAAGTCTTATGAGGAGCAGCTGAGGGAACTGGGGTTGTTTAGCCTGGAGAAAAGGCTTAAGGGAGACCTTATTGGTCTCTATAACTGACTGACAGGAGGGTGTAGCGAGGTGGGTGTCAGTCTCTTCTCCCAAGTAAGAAGCAATAGGAAAAGAGGAAACAGCCTCAAGTGTTGCCAGGGGAGGTTTAAATTGGATATTAAGAAAAATTTCTTCACTGAAAGGGTTGTCAAGCATTGGAACAGGTTGCCCAGGGAAGTGGTGGATTCCCCATCCCTGAAGGTATTTAAAAGATGTATTGATGTGTTAAGGACATGGTTTAGTGGTGGACTTGGCAGTGCTAGGTTAATGGTTGGACTTGATGATCTTAAAGGTCTTTTCCAACCTAAATGATTCTATGATTCTACAAACAAACTAATAAAGCGTGACCTATTTGATTTTCTAAAGAAAATAAGTGTGCTATCTTGCTGTTATTTACAGAGTATGCTATGCAAATAAAGGAAGAATTCAAGTTGTTGGTACAACAATAAGTGGAAATAAGTATGGATATATTTTAAGGTAAAAACTAGAAGGGCATTCATATCAGTCACAGCAATTGACCAACCTGTGTCTCTTAAGCTGTATGCAATTAGCAAGTGGTTCAAGTGCAGCTTTCTGCTGGAGCTATAACATATGACCTACAACAAGGCTATTCTGGTGTAATGGCTGCTTAATACTCCAAATCCCTAATTGCCCATTCCAACAAGACAGCAGGAACCAATGGATCCAGCACTGCAATGATCTCACTTTGTTCCCAGCCAAGCTCCAGCTCACTAATCGGAGCTGGTTTTCTCTGGCCTGTGAACATATCTTCTCTCCAAACGTTTCTGAGGTATGTGGAGCAGGAGAGCTATGATAAAGTTACACAGTCTTAAAAGCAGGAAGTCTTAATGTCCCTTGGGAGCTAATGTAGTGAACTGAAATATATAAATGTTACCTGGTACTGATCTAAGTTATGTATGTGGTTTGGTGTTCCTGAGCAGTGGCACAATTGACTGCAAGCATGACTGAAACAGGCTAATTAAAAAAAATAGGAAAAAAATATTTTGGGGATCTGGCTTGTATCAGTCATAGAAAGGATACCATATAATGATGATGTACATGCAGACAGGGAAACTTCTAATCTGCTATTTGAAATTAAGTGGAGTAATGCATAAACCAAACGACACTAATGTGAATAAAAGCTGGTGTATTAAACCAGGCTTTAGTATTTGAATAAAGTAATAATCCAGTCCATAAGGAATTGATAACAGCATGTGAAGACGACTTTGATTTTCCTTATTTGGACTACTAAATGACTTGACCTTTCTATATGTTATGGGGTGTCTATATATTTATTATCTGTGCTTTGTCACTTCCTATTCTTTATTCTATTAATAACCAAGCTAAATGACAGCTCTGGTGTACAATCAAATCTGCTGTTGAAAGTATCTGAAAGCCCTTGTCCATGCAAGAGACCTTCTGCAGAAGGCTGGACACCTAACTTTTAAATGGTTAAACATAAATCTGATCTTGACTGACTGTCGGGGATGTTGGCATTCTGGAAATAGCAAAAAAAAACAATGAAAGAGAAAAGGAGATGGAGAGAAATACCATTTAAGACCATTCGCTAGCTTTTAAAACAATACATATTTTTACCTTTCATTTATAGTCTAACTTTTAACCAGCTTTTTATATTTCCTGGGTTCAATCGAGTATTGCATTATACTGTTATCCTCTAAGCTTCGGAAGAAGGAAAAGAGCAAAGTAATGAACATCTGCCAGAATCTACACTTACTTCTAATAAGCAACCTCAAACCTGTGAAAATAATAAAAAGCATTATAAAACAAGCAAACAAACAGGAATACATCTTTTTAAAGTATTCTGGTTTGAGCTATTCTACATCATATTAAAAAGGGGCCTATACAGTCCTGACCTCACTAGCCTGTAGACCACTGAACATAGTCCATGATAACTTCTTATACATTTTGAAGAATTACAGTTCCCCATCCAGAGTTTAATGAGTTTAAACTTTTTCATCCATTGTGAATTTTGCCCACTCTCCAGGTTCATCTTACCTTTTACCGTAATCTGGCCCAATAACATCACTCACAGCCAATCCTCCCTGTCGAGTTAATCAAAAGCCGTTATTTATTGCAGGACCATGCCTACCATATGCTGTAGAAAGGTGATGGGGGCCAGACGGAATTGGCAGCAAAGCTAGAACTTGTGTCCCTCCTATTTTCTAGTGCTTACACCCGGGGGTAGGGGAATCCAAGGAACACAAGATACAATCTGATACGTGAACAGACTCTTACAGCAAACTGCCATTTCAGTAATGAGGCAGGGACAGCCACTGTAACTATGTAACCCAGCAAAACCTTGGCTGGCCTGAATTACACTAATCGCTGTAAGGTTTGTTGCCTTGTAACTGCATCAGAACACACATCCTCAAGAAATTTTTGATGCCTACAAACCAATAATGAAGGAAAAAAAGAAGTAGGGAAAATAGTTTTTCTACAGTTATAAAAGCTGCCCTTTATTTTTTTGCCAAACTGTCAAATCTGGCAAATTTACCTTAAAGTAAGTGCCTTTAATACCTGCACAAACTGCAATAAATACAAGAGAGATGTCATCGGAGAAGGAGGTAAAGCACATTTGCCAACTATTTCATTTTCTCCCCATCCACTCTTCATAAGTGAAAGAAGCTAATATCTTGAAAGCTTATGAGCTGAATGTCTGTATCCCATCATGAATGCTGTTATTGATTCTGCTCAGTGGCAAAGTGAGTGAAGCAAAGCAAGGATTCGAATGTAAAACAGGTAAAATAGCTTTTGACATCTACTTCACAGTTTATTTTACACTGCTTCAAAAGTAGCTGGCTCTCCAATGCCATTAGTGTTGTTTAGATGAATAGGCATTGCAACAGCAGATGGAATTCTCTGATGACAAATACAAGGTAATGAACATGGTAAGGAATAATTTGAACTGCTTACACACATTACTAGGTTGTAAATTAACTCTAAGCAATTACTCAGGAAAAAAAAAAAAAAAACGGGGATCACAGTGGAAATTTCTGGCCAATATACTGTAGGTGCTAAAGCAAGGAAGTAAAATGTTGATATATATCAGAAATTAAATTTAAAATAATTTAGCTACTTGTTTATGGGTTTGTAGTGCTCCTAGTCACCGTGGTATTTGTGAATCTTCCATGCGATGTCATTAATATTAAAAAATATCTGTGGAATAAAATGTGGTTTCTAACATTTTATGATGTGCCTGAGCTTGAGGTGTTTGTATGTGTTTGTGTTAGTGCTTATTCACATGTGCATTATACTTCTCTCACAGTTATGTTATAATGAAATAAGGGATAAAAATATTGCTCTTCTATCAATCTTTTGTTAGAATGCCATATGCTGTGATAATACCATATAAATTGGCCATACACCTCACTTTTATTTGACTGTTACGTGTTTATACAAGAAAGAAATCATTCTCCTAGGCAGCAAACCTGTTGTAAGAGACAACCTGATTACCTACATTGTACCTGAAGTAATTAAATAATAGAATACTGATAGATTTAGGGCAGGATGCACTATCAACACACATTAGATATAAAAATGCAAAAATTAAACAGTCAGTTCCCTTTTATTTATACCTTAAATCCCCCCTTTTTTTTTCTTGCTATTCCTCTGCATATAAGAATTACTCATTTTATGCTTCAGCTGTGCTTTTGTTTCTGAAAGTTCTCTGCCATTTGAATTGCATTGACTTTAACAACACAGCTTCCAGTGTATGGAAGTGTAACTTACATTAACACTAATTCTTGTTAAACTCAACTCACACTTTTATTTTAGGGAAACTCCAGTAGTACTGTTTTAGAACAGAAAATGCTATTCTGAAATAAATTAATCCGAATGTTCTCTGGAATTGCCCTTTTTGACTGATATAGGTGGATAAATTCTGATGATAGTGAGAGATCTACATTTTCAAAAGGTAAAGCTGAGAAAGTAGCTGTACTAGTTTACATTATTTAACAGTGAAATGTATTTACAAGGATAATAAAATAATTAAACATTGTTTGAAATAAGTGTTTTATGGGAAACAAAAATCAAGTTCCAGGAAAAATTCTCAGGTAATTTTGACCTGGGAGTGAGGAAGAAGGGTGCTTTGAGCTGGAACAGCACAAAAGGACTTTTTCTTCTCCATCCAGGTTTCTTCACAAGTTACATGTACAAAATGCTGAAAGAGGTAAATTAGACATTGGTTGGTTGTTGTGACTTTAAGGACAAAAGGGAGCCAAATGTCTATAATTTGTCAAGAGAGGGAGCCAAAAGAAGACTTAGATGGGAGAGCATACTGCAGATATAGTATGTATTACAGGATACAATATTTTGCACATTTGGGAAATATCAAGTGACATATTTGTTGCAACTCAAGTTGACAGCTGTATCCATTTTAAGAAAGACTTTAGTTTTCTTGAGCTACCTTAAATCACCAGTGTAGGAAAATAGTCTCTATGGAGATAGTCCTGTTACAGGACCCTCTGGCCCCCCTCCCTCTTTCCCCTTACTTTAAATAACATGATTCAGGTTTCTTTGTGGTTAATAAAAAGAAGAAAGAGAAGATCAATTCAATGAGGATAACTCGATATGGAAGTAGGAATGAAAAGGACCTTCTGTGTTACCAAGTCCCATTCCTAGTTATACAATTATGTTCCTAATGGTAAATATAATATGCCCATAACTGTTCTGTGTTGATGAGGCCACCTGACAAGGAATCATTCATGCTTATTTCATCCTTTTTCTTACTCTCCAAACTAGACTGCGCATTAGGAATGGTCCCCAGTTGAGGCAAGCTCTCCAACTGTCCTGGGAATTATTTTGGAGAGTGCTAGAAAGTATGGGCCAACACTGTGCCAGGGAACAGTTTTATAGCGTAGACAACTGAGTTCCCACGCTCAAGGTGGTTTCTTGGTATTGTGTCAATCACTAGTATGGGTGTAACTAATACCTTTATAAATTGATTTAACTGTATTAGAACTATTAGAACTATTAATTTTTTTCTTTTGTAGATCTACTTTGAGGCTGTTCTAGAAGTTTGTTTCTTCAGTGAATAAAACACTTTTTCTAATTTCTATTATAAATTTATGCATATCTAGATTATATCCCTTTGTTCTTGATAACAATGCTATATAATAGTAAATTAGATTATACTCTGTTTTATCAAAATTATTTGTGTAAAGTAAAAGAAAATCATCAAGATAACAAATTCAGGATCAAGTTGTTCTGAATTGGGTATTTGACTAAGGCTGCTGCCAACATTTCCTGTAAATCAGCTTAGTAATAGTTAATGGGATGCTTCGTATCGTCATAATCAAGCAGAGTACATTATTGAATCCTATGTTTTTTGTCTGGGCTTGTAGACCCTAAAGACATAATGAAGAATGATGAAGTTATGTTAACTATTTACTAAAGAAATCTATTTAGCAAACCTGTTCATGAAATAGTTTCACAATAAATTATCATTCTCTTTTATTTTGAATGGCTTTGGACTCAAAATTATTGATCATGAGTATATATAGGATTTATTAGGATTTCAAAGTGATAGAACTGAGTGACTGATTCTTAGTCTGAGTGTGCATTGCTCATTTGAATATCCTAATTAACATTAGTGGGATGTTGAAACAATTAAATGACACTCAGTATGTAGAATCTTGTCCAGTGCAACTTTGCCAGAAATTCGCTACAGGCAATTTAAAATGGTATGCAAAATGCACAAACCCTCAACTGAAAATAAACAGTTAATCCAAACTGATCATATTTTGGTGGAATATCTTTTTGTCCCTGATATATTGTATGATCATTCATATATCAGCATCTGCTGAAAACACACTGGTTTGGTATGTGTTCTGGCTGTTCCGTGTTCTGACTGTTCCATCTTCTGTAATATGAAGAAAACCTGAATATTCACACATATCTATGTGCATGTATAGCCTTGCCTTGGCCTCTGGGTTAAGCTGAGAAAATTTAGTGTGTAAGACTGAAACTTAAACACAAGCTATTCTGCTGTAAGAATTACGGCTCAAAAGATGCTACCCCCATAACCACAGCAACCAAAACTTCACATCCAAGGAAACAATTCCAATTGTCATTGCATGCATGCGAGTATAGACTTTAAACCACAGTAGTCATGGCATTTTGATGTAAGCAAAAAAAGTATATCTTCGAATTTGGTTTTCTTGTCCAAAGGAAGCTCTTTCAATTTTACTTCAATTTTATCATTTTACTTCATTATACATAAGCAAACAGTAGACAGATAATAAAAGAGAAACTTGATCAAAGAGCTGGAAATTAAACTAGTTACTGAAATCCTCATCCAACACCAGCGGAGTTCCAAAATTCTCTACCAACTGAAGGAAAAGGCTGAGATAGTAAAGCTGACTGGGTACCTTACAGTGCAATATAATAAGGTCAAGAGAGTGGAAACTCAGATTCTCATCTCCCTGAATGCCAATGGTTCATGTTCCCATTATTCCTATAGCTTCTGGTTATTATTTCCGCTTGCTTTCCCTCTGTATCTCTCTCCTGCTGTGCTACATTAGAAAATTGAAGTGCATGCCGAGTTCTCACAAGGCCCTCATCCTCTGGTTTTCGCCTCAAACAAAAAAAAAAGAACAAAAGCGCTTTTCATGAGGATGTGGGAATCATGGTAGCTACATAGTAGCTTTTTTATTATTTTAGGGGCTGCTAAAGAACTGTGTATTTTAATTCATGGAAAAGGAGAAAATAAACATCTTATTTCTCTCAATGTTTTAAGAGTTCTGGTGATTTTGTAAAAAAAAGTTCCAAAAGGATTATCTACCTTTATTTAGCATCTGAAGAATTTCAGTTTTATCACTATGTGGTTTTTCTGTTTTTTTAAAAAAAAAAAAGATCAGGTGTAGTTATGTAAGACAATTTCTGCAGCTAACGCATGACATGTCACAGGCAGGCAGGTGTAAGTTTTCTGAAATGTCTTGGCGATTATGGAAAAGCTATTGTAACAATTGAAAGCTTCAGAAATGTTACTGCATGAAAATGATCCTTCAAATCCTCCTAGAAGCTATGCTAAGGCACATGGAGGCCAGGGAGGTAATTTGAGATAGCCAGCATGGCTTCACCAAGGGCAAGTCCTGCCTGACGAACCTAGTGGCTTTCTATGATGGTGTGACAGCATCAGTGGACAAGGGAAAACCAACAGATGTCATCTATCTGGACTTCTGCAAAGCCTTTGACACGGTCCCCCACAACATCCTTCTCTCTAAATTGGAGAGCTATGGATTTGATGGGTGGACTGTTCGGTGGATAAGGAACTGGCTGGATGGTCACGTCCAGAGGGTAGTGGTCAATGGCTCAATGTCCGGATGGAGACTGGTGACTAGTGGTGTCCCTCAGGGGTCCGTACTGGGACTGGTGCTGTTTAATGTTTTCATCAATGACTTAGACAGCGAGATCGAGTGTACCCTCAGCAAGTTTGCGGATGACACCAAGCTGAGTGGTGCAGTTGACACACCAGAAGGACGGATGTCATCCAGAGAGACCTGGACAGGCTGGAGAGGTAGGCCTGTGTGAACCTCATGAGGTTCAACAAGGCCAAGTGCAAGGTCCTGCACCTGGGTCAGGGTAACCCTCGGTATCAGTACAGGCTGGGGGAAGAAAGGAT
>NW_009260080.1:1784776-1805272 GCF_000687185.1 Egretta garzetta
AGGACAGGCTGAGAGAGTTGAGCTTGTTCAGCCTGGAGAAAAGAAGGCTGCAGGGAGACCTGATTACGGCCTTTCAATACCTAAAGGGGGCCTATAGGAAAGATGGGGAAAATCTTTTTAGTAGGGCCAGCTGTGACAAGACAAGGGGTAATGGTTTTAAACTAAACCAGGGTAGGTTTAGACTGGATATAAGGAAGAAATTCTTTACAATGAGGGTGGTGAAACACTGGAACGGGTTGCCCAGAGAGGTGGTGGAGGCCCCATCCCTGGAAACATTCAAGGCCAGGTTGGACGGGGCTCTGAGCAACCTGATCTAGTTAGCGGTGTCCCTGCTCCTGCAGGGGGGTTGGACTAGATGACCTCTCGGGGTCCCTTCCAACCCAAAACATTCTATGATTCTATGATTCTATGATTCTATGATTCTATGATTCTATGATTCCATGATTCCATGATTCTATGATTTAGCACCCTTTAAAATTACAATCTGAATGTAGATGTGTCAAGCATTTTAAAACATTGGCATTTTTGAGAGCTATTCCTTCTCAACAGCTGGGAGGATAGCAGGTGTTGTGAGGGGTTAATTTGGTTTGGTAAGAGATGTAGACCATAAATGTCATGAGTCACTTTATAATGTGCCTATGAAGGAACTTCACATTCTGGTGGCAACTATCCAAACTGTGCCCATAGAACCTGGAGTGCTGACCCTGTCCCAGCCTTTAGCACTTTGACTCAAAGTAGGATTCATTTGCTGAAATTTACTGTTCTGAACTGATCAGCCCATGATCTTATAAAGATCCTCCTCACATCATCCTATGTCTGTGAAGATCTAGTCAATATACCCCTGTGCAGTCCCGGGTGTAATTCGTCTCCTAGGTAAATATCTGTCTGAAATAGGTCAGATGAATCACATCCCTAAAGCATCTATTTCTCTCCTTTGGCTATTAAGAGAGATTTAGGTCACTGGCTGTGATGTTAACATCTGCATTGTGGGTGTTGAAAGGCAGGTGAGACAAAAATGCAGCCAATGTTTTCTGAATAAATTAACTTACCAGTCTGTGTTCCTTTTTTGCGGTTAAAAAAGCTGTCGAGATAAATGTTCACCCACCTGCCAGAGATCAGTTACTCTGATTGCCACAAAACTGCTATTTGTCTGGCTTCCAGAGAATAAAGACAATTCTTTTTACAGTGGACATACCTCAGACATGCTGGGTAGTAATTCATGCTTGACCTTACTTTAGGTCAGTTCTGATTATCAGTGTATTTTATGGGTATGATGAACTGAATGTTCGTGATTGTAGATTTGATGAACTCAAGCAATTGAGTGATATGATAAAGCCAATCAAGATTCAAGTCCAGTGAGAAGCTTCTCAGGTGCTCTTGGCCTTTAGGGGAAAATATGTGTGCTACAAGAACCAAAAGTTAAAAATAATCTGAGTGACCAGTGAATAATCTGATTTTCAGGGCTCTTGAGCAAAAAATTCTTTGATTCTATAAGGGAAAAATGCAGAAAACCAAATCAAGATGTTTTTAAAAGTCTGTAAAATGTGTTTCCACAGACACTGAAATGCCATAATCATATAGCTATTGGCTGACATGATTACAAAACACAGTCAAGATTGTTTGCCTACTTTAAGTATATAGTTCCCACATGAGTTCTTTTACATAAAAACTTAATTCTCCAATTCATCTACTCTGATACTCCTCTCTAGATATCTCTTTTGAGAGATCTTTATCTTAATATTTTTCAGAGACAAGCTGTTTTCAGTTTCTATACTGAATAGTGGTTAGTTAATGTTTTTGAAGTATGGAGGAAATTCTTCTGGGAAATGGGAATGAACAGTGGGTAATGGCTCTCCTGACCAGACCAAGAACCATGGCCTATACACAAGGAGCACCACAAAAGGAAAAAAAGGAAAAGCTCAGAAGAAATGGATGAACTGTCCATTCCACCATGGATTGTCACCAAGGTGGAAAATCAGTGTATTAAGAAGGATTGTTTTTCTCAGTTCTTTCTTGGAGACAAGTAGGTTGATCTCACAGTTAAGATTTCTTCTATATATTTATCAGTCTCATGGCAGCATAACGGATTAATTATCTGAGAATAGCTACCGGGTGGTATGGTTTGTAACCTGCACTGTTAGTTTTCTTTATTAACTCTTCTGATTCAATGTAGATGCAAAGAATGGCATAGATATGAATAAGTCACAAATATCATACTATTACCCTGGGTCCTTCATGAGTGTACTATGCCACTGCTGAAATCCCTCCTACAAACACTAAAAATGTACAGAAATGTGATTGTAGAAACAGACTGAGTTTGGGTAACAAATAAGGCATGTTAAATATTTTTCAAGTAATTTGTGATTTTGCAACTTTCTCACCCCCTCTCCATTTAATTTTGGTCTACTCATATCCTTCTCCTACTCTTCGCCCATATGTTTTTTCCTATGACTTTTATTCTCTACCACTCTCTTACTGAGGTCTTACTCATTGGATTTCTGCACAGAGTCAATTTTAGGGCATTTTACAAATCCCTCAAGGTGTTTTTTATCACCGAAAATCTGACAGACCCTTAATGACAGAAACACACAGCAGGAGCCACCAGAATTAAGGAAACATTTCAAAAATTTAAATTGCAAGCGATGATATTCGAAGACTATAAAATGAAAATTAATTAGACTCATCACAGAAATGTGTGTGTGTATTGTGAGAAGAGGATTTTTGTTTCTCTTCAAGCCATTTTGTTTTTATGGAAACAGGCGTTTTTTTGACTCCTCCCATACCCCTTTGTGCAGTGGGGTCAGTAGATCTGATTTATGACATGCCTTCACAGGTAGAAACACTCACTGTAGTAGTGTGGTATGATCCAGATCATCTGTTCCAGTTTTAACATGCCTAAATGCGATTCTTATTTTACTTCAGCAGTTTCCCTCAGATTTCTTTGCCATAAGCACATAGCTGTCTTTTGAACTTAAATTAAAGCTCAACTAACTGTTTTATAGGAAAAACATCATAAAACACATAATTGCTATAATGAAGATGCATTGCTGCTCTTTGGGATTTACATCAACAATTTTGTCCAATTTGTTTAGGCATATAGTGCTGAAATGACAGTGTACCCCTCAAGAGAAATAACTAGAGATAAGATGATCCTTACATGTAAGAGATGAAAAGAAATAGAATAGCTAGTTATCTATACACACACAGTCTGGAGCTTGGTACCCTTCAAAGGGAGGACTTTCTCTTGGTTCCACCTGATAGCATCATGCCTCTATAGTGTATGTTATTAATACTAATGCATTGATTTTTTTTTTCAACATCTTTCATTCAAGAATCTCAAAATCATTGTTAGCATTAAAAAGTAATCTTCAAAGCATTGTCAGTGTGCAGTTGATATTAGAGATTGCCGCCCAGGAATATACAGTAGCCAGGTCTTGCTCTGGCCCTCTGTTAGGCCGTCATTATTTTCAGTGCAAAATACAAATCAAACAGGAAGGATTATGTTGGCTTTATCAAAAATCAAAATGGGTCTTTGAGGCTCCTGCTATTGCTGGGACTTGCCATTTACTCTCATTTCTGGGAGGAAAAAATAATTTGTGAGAAATTTTTATGTTTCAGGATTTATCTTCATTCAGCTCAAACATGTTTTCACCTGTCTCTCTCTTCTCTTTCCTAACTCCCATGACTGAAAACCTAGAGACAGAGGAGAGAAGAGGGAGATGGAAGTGCAAAAAAGATGGGGGAGTAAAATAAAGGCTAATAGATGAGATTAAGACAGCAAGATGGCATTATCTTGGTTACTCCTAGGACATGTGAATGACCCAGCTACAAAATTCTTGCAGTTTTTGCCATATTCACAAAACAAAAAACTGAACAATGCAAAATTTCAGTGCTACTTATCAATTTTATCTATTAAAATTCACCTTGTTCATTCTTTGCAAATTACTGCACTCTTCTACACACTGCTTTGGTTTGCCAGTTGTTGCTAAAGCTGGCCATTCCTTTTCTTCTTGCAAATATCCATGGAGCAAGTTGTCTTGTATCTGCTGGATTACTTGCTTACAGCATCAATGAAGGAATAATTGAGTTTTTGTTGTCATAGTAAAATAAAGACATTGCCTGAGGCCTTGTAAAATTAGGTATGTTCCAGCTTAGTTGATGTCTGAGCCTACAAGAGATAGCTGCTCAGAACACCTAGCCAGGAAGACTCTAGATGTCACACTTCTGCTAAAAAGTCCTGATAAAAATAGAAGTCAAACAGAGGAAGAAGGTTGCCCAGAGAGGCTGCTCAGTCTCCATCCTTGACTGTTTTCAAGGCCCTGAGTAATCTGGTCTGATCTCATGGCAGACTCTGCTTTGAGCAATGGATTGGACTAGAGACTGGCTGAGGTCCCTCCATACCTGAGTTAACCACTCATCCTAGGTACATTCCTAGAAGCCACTGGTTTGAGAGCTGCTATACTCTCCTTTTGCAGATTCCTGTGCAATGTACAGCACAGCAGAGCGATGAGGGACACCAGCTGGGGCAGTGCCAAAGCAGGCTGTACACAAAACAAACACAACTACTCCACAAACTGAGTATGGAAAATAAAGGAGGAGAGGAGCTAACGGAGCAGAGAAGCACATTAGTAATCCCCTTTCCAGCACAATCCTCCAATGTTTCCTCTGGAGGACAAGGGGTTGGGAGATAATACTGCATTTTGACACAAACTGGAAGTGTCAAAGTTGGGTTGCTTTCAGACTCAAGCAACAAAATGAATCCTTCCTCTCCTGCCTAGCACATCTGAGAAAGATCCAGCTTCCAGAAACTCCTGTTCATACCTGACTAATCCATGGGGTCAAGCTGGTAGTAAATGAAGACAGAATTTTATTCGTTCTGTGAGTGTGAGAGAATTGCAGACAGTGGTGCTGCAACAAGGATACTACTGTCCCCTTTCAAATTTAAACTCAGATTCTTCACTTATTTTCCACATTATATTTACCCTCATGAAAATATAATTGTTTTTCACTGTATGGAACGTTTTTCTTTCGACCTTTGGTCGGAAATATGAGCTGTGCTGGTGAAATTTGTGATTGGCGGGCAGTGTCATTACCAGGTAAGCCACAGGGAAACCTCCTGCCAGCAGCTCTCCAGGGTATTACTCTGCCATGCTTTAGACCTCTAGCAGTCATTTACATGCAGCACACAGAGGGCTGGAGCCCACTCTTCCCCCACCAGAGCAAATCCAACATAACTGCTCAGAAGCAAACCTGCATATAAAATACAGGACCCAGAAAAGCAGTAACTGTAAGAACAGAATATCCTTTCCTGATGTGAAAAGTCTTCATGCACCTCATTTTATGCGTACGTCTCAAAAGGGTTTAAGTCAGATGAAAGCAGTGCGGTGGGCTTCAGCTGTCTCCTTTGGCTTTATCAAATGAGAGATTAAGTTATTTTTATGAGGAATGGGGAAACAGAGGCAGATATCAGTAAACACAGCAGGTTAACAGCGTAACTGGCTGACTGCAAACAATTAGAGATTAGTTTGTAACCATATGCAGGCTATCTGCATCTGGATATCAGTTGATCCCTTTACTTATATGTTGTGCCTTTATTGTCTAACATTTGGGGGTTTTATCATTATAAAATGTAAGCTCTTTAGGCAGGGACTGTGGTTTTCTTTATAGTGAATACTGTTAAAAAAAGTCTCTGCCATCAGTGGCTACATCCTTGCATTTAATTTTTCTGTATGGAGTTGTGATAAATACCCTCTTTTCATGCCTGAATAGATATTATATCTAATGGGTACATCGTTTAACTGTAATAACCAAGCCTGAGAAAATAAGTCATAAATAGCCAATCACTTACTCAATGCATTTTTCTTCTTGTAGTATTTTTGAATTGCCAAAGACATTTTCATGGACATATTAACCTATTGGAAATTATTCACCAAAGAAATGCTGCAATTATTTCTTGGACTATAATTTGAGAAGTAAGGTTGAAGCATTCTTTGAAACTATCAGCGGATATTTTTCTCATCTTTCTGCTAAACAGTGTTTAGTGGTTTTATGCAAGAAACACATACTGTAATAAGAAAAATGTTCCACATCAAAAAGCAGAGTCCAAATACTTCACAAAAAAATCAGTTGTCTTACAATTATTTATTTTTCAATTTTCAATAACTATTTTTTTACTTTTGTGTACATTTTCTGCAGACAATTGAATTCAGACTAGTTATGATCATTGTGTTAAATATTAATTATTCAAATGTTGCTTAGGTACATGTGGTAGGCCACATGAAAACACCCTCTACATCCTCAAGGAACAGCTACTTTCCAAAAGGAAATCTTACATTTATTCCTTTCACATTCTCTTCTTAGGTAGAATTTTTGTATTTTTAATCAAACATGTTACTGTTTCAAGATGCTCCAAGCAAGAAATGAATTCTTTAAAGCAGGCACAAAACCACTACAACAAATTAACTTATTCACTGGGACAAGAGAGACAATATTATTTGAAAATTTTTGCCTCACATTAGAGTGGAAACACCAGCAAGGTGGAGAGAAGGCCGCTTTCTTTTATGAAGTCCATATAACCAGAAGCACGATAAGGTATCTCCTGTCTTAGCTGGGACTTCTGAGTAAAGCTGCCTGTCAGGTAAGTGCTAAGAATAATACAAAGCAGAGAGGAACTTTTGTAATGGAAACATCCCTTTTCTTCCTGTCACTTCCCAGTGTTAGCAAATATGTGAATTATCTAATAGGACTAATAATTGTAACCCACGGAGTGAAAAAGGAAGGAAAATGCTCTTGTATTTGTATGAGGAAGGAAAGTCTATTTACAGCACAGCTGAATAATCATGGTTGCCATGCTACAACAGTTTGTTGACTAAAATAAGCGTATTAAAAAGTGAGTCTGTTATCAATGATCATTGATCCATCCTACAAGCAAAAATCAGCCGCTAAGCCTAATAATCTCCTGTGGCATTGTTCAGTGAAAAAAAAATGAAAGCAGCAGCCACACTGCTGAGTCAATATTTACGACTCAGTGGGATTTAGTTCCACCAGAGGTGCAAATGTGCGATGTGCAAGTGGTCTGGGGCTCTGCTGTGGTGCCCCAACCAGCCCCACACTGCGAGCAAGCAGCCACCCAGCACTGCAGATGCCTCGTGACAAGGTGCCAAGTGTCTTGTAGAGCCATGTGTCTCACGGACAGTTGTGAATGGTGGTGACGGGAAATAGCTTTGTTTTAGGAAACAGAATAGCTCATGTTTCTACGTTTCCGCTTGCAAGGCAGAAATATTTCTCAGCTGATGTAATGAAGCGCATTTGAATGCATTGTCCTGGCAAATTTTTTAACTCTTTCCAAAGCCTATATTGATTTGATACACTGTGGTGGAACGTCACCTTCAAAGTTCCGTAACAGCGTTTCACCTTTTGTTTGGAACTGCATTTACTAATACGTTTTATGAATTCATGGAATAATCTAAATGTAGCCACTAGAGCTGCTGTGTGAAATTTTGTCACTCTGCACATGAGCAACACAGCTTGTACAAGCAACTCAGAATTCCACAAATTTGCTTGTACATGAAGATTGGCAGGAACTGGCAGAACCGGTGTATTTCTGCTAATGGGACTGAAATAACAGCAAGGTTTTGGGGTCATTTGGTGTTAGCTTTATGGAAAAAGAAAGCCTAGATTCTGCCAGAAATATGTCTATAAGCCATCATCAAAAACACTTTATGAAGCTGCAACTTGAAAGGAAGGACAATTTTTTTTTTAAGACTTTGAAAGACCAAGGACTGGTCTTTTGTAATACGAACAGTAGTTGTTGAGAAAGCAAGGATGAGATGTACAGAACGACAGACCTGAATGGAGCTTGAGGGTAGCATCAGCAACTGAGCTCTGGTCCCTAATTCTTGTGGAACTGTACCCATCCATGCAAACCTGAATTTTGCCACCTCATGGATGAGGAACGGGGATCTAATTAAGGTTGGGATTTTTCTGCCAATGTAAAGAGGGAAAGGGCAGAACGTGAGGCAGGGAACAGGCAGGGGGTTGCAGACAGCTGCCTGTGTTGTTGCAGCTGTCACCAGACTTGGGGGTGACAGGAAATGTGGCTTTGGGGATTTGTCATCTCTTTCAAGCATATGTTTCAAGCAGAGGAGTATAAACACTGTCTGGATGTATGATCACTGTTGCAATTGCATGTCCAAACCTTGCATGCATCAAATCATCTAGACTACAGGTAAAAGCCTAAGTGCTAACAAGTCACTTGCCCCTTCTCCATTCTCCCCATTAAAACTCTGTCAAATCTCCCTGATGCCCTTTCAAGGCAGAAATATCAAATGCATGCAAATCTTTTTAAGCCCTTTGAGTTACTGCCTGTGTTGCTGTCGCCTGCAGAGAGGGCAGGGGTGGTGTGCAGCACTATGTGCAGGCACCAGCCCTCTGCCTATGAGAAATGGAGCAGCAATGGCTTTTGCTTGTCCATCTTTTGCACTAATTCAGCATGACCAAGACACATACTTAGTTAACAGCGGGCTCCTGCTAGCAGCCACAGAGTGTCAGGACTCCAGCCTTGACCACTGGCTCAATATTCCCAGAAGATCCAGGTTAAAATCAAGAGCTACAGATTTTTTGTAGAGTTTGAGCCATTTTGATATTGCCTAAGTGGTGATGTCACATTAAATACAGTTTGAGCCACTAATTTTCTGCAGTTTGTAAGGGTGCTGACCTCAGGCATCAACAGGTAGCAAACTACTAACAAAACACTGAGGTTAAATAAAGCAACACCAGCACAGAATACTTGTGGGTTTTGGTGTTTAGGCCTTTTACATATTGACAGTGAATGTAAATCCTTTTCATCTGAGTCCATTCCCATTTCTTTTCTTCAGTGAGCTATGAGCATCCACTGGCACCTTGGAAAGCAGTAGCTTTTAACATATTTGGGAAATTGTCAACTAATACTGAAATTTAAAATTATCTGTTTCTTGGCCAAAGGTGTAACTGGAAGTTGGTTTTGCTGGGGAGAAGGAATCTTATAATTCCCCACAGCACAAAGTACATTTGAGTAAAACATGGTTCCAGTGAGATCACCAGCCCATTTGCAAATGGTAATGCTATCTACCTGACAAATAATAATGATTTTATGCGGGAAAAAACTTAGAGAAAATATTAAATCTATAATCAAATAAAAACCTTCCAGGAAAACCCTACTGAAATTCCTTCAGGAAAACCTACTGGAAAAAATAAGATAAATAGCTCTAAAGAATTTTTAAAAATTATATTTGGTAATACCCGCTCATGTCTATTCAGTCTGTGGACAAGAGACACAGTGCACAGTAGAACTCCTGACATATACAGAGACTGAACGTCAGCACCAGCTGGTTTGCTCTGTGGGTCCAGTCCTGTCTGGCTGCACTACTTGCTAATGTGGACAGGTTTTAGTTCCATTTGAACACCCAGTTGGTGAGCTTTGACAGCTCAGCAGTGTGAACCAAAGCATACTAAGTGGGAATAACAGGAAGGTTTGCTCCAAAACCTCACTTCTGATCCAAGCATAAACACTAACGCAGGCACACCCAGTGAAGGAAGATATATGAGTGCGCTGCCTTTAAAACTTCATAAAGGTTATTCATATTCACCTGATATTCTTTAAGGCCAAGTAGCTCTCATTTCTAGCAATTATGGTGAGGCTATTCAAAAGCAATTTGAGTATTCCTGGCTGAAGAGTTTCTCTGAACTGGAACTTATGAGTCTTTATATAATAATAGGTTAACATATAAGTTAAATTGTAATTTGTAAGGTTAATATGTAAGCGAAGAAGGTACACATATCTCTCGCTTGCTGAAGTTTCTGCCTCATTTGTGTGTCAAGATCTTTGTTTGCCCAATGATCAGTTTAGGGCAACAACAGCTCTCCATCAGGCTGTTCCAGGGATGCTACCTCTAGCCGTAGTATTTTAAAGGCTACCGACCTTTATGACTATATGGAAAATAACATCAGGCTGCCCTTTGAGCTGCCTGTCACATTGACCTGTATCAGGAGAGGCTTTTACGTGAGCCTGGGATCTTGCCTAGTGACACCGAACCTTTGCTGTTTCCCAAGTACCTGATATTTTGAGCAGCCTGTCTGATACTGAAACAAAACCTTCCCTGCCATGAGCAACACACCTAGGAAAAAAACCACTTTTGATTTCAGAGATGATAACCAGATGTATGCATAGACTGACTGAATAAAAGCCATACCTATTCTGATTCCATTATTAGCACAGCAAGCTGTGGTCTGGAAATAAAGATAAAAAGCTTGAAGTGTTCCTGAGTTGGAATGGGTCCAGTTACATAGGAGATAACTTGGTGTTTGACCTGAGTGAGAGTTGGCATCATGGCTTTCTAGTTGTTTTTCTCATATATATATATATAAACACATGTGTGCATATATGTATTTTAATTTAAACATCAAGCTGAAGAGAGGATGCAATAACACACTAGTTAATGTCCTTTGGCTAGGATGATATATCACTTAACCCACACAATTATGTTCATACCAAAAGGAAAAAAAAAATGTCACCTGTGCTCTGGAAGGAAGAGGGGAGCACTGACTGCCATTAGGTGCTCACGCAGTGGTAACTGAAGTGAGGTTGACCAGAGACTTTCCACTTGCTGTCCTTCAAGCCCAGAAGGTGGACAACCCCAAGTGCATGCATGCAAATACAGGCACGCCAAGAACACAGCGTGGTGGGGGAAGCTCTCATACATTTTCTGGGAAAGCTGCATGCTCTGGAGTGCCTGTGCATTTATGCAGACAGCACAGGTAACAAATAGAGGGAATTACATGTCTGTGTGTAGTTGCAAGGCTACAGTCCCACTGGGATCAGAGAGACGTGGTGGGACAGGTCCCACAGCTGAGAAGTGCCACGGAGGGATAGAGGTTCTTTAGGAAGGAGAGACTGGGAATGTGAGGAAGAAGAGTGGCCCATTACGTGAGGGAGCAGCTTGGTCTGCTCTGGAGTGCTTGGTCCAGTACTGGGTTCCCCAGTACAACAGACACCTGGACACATTGGAGTGAGTCCAGTGCAGGGCCACAAAGAAGTTTAAAGGATTTGAAGCACCTCTTATATGAGGAAAGGCTAAGAGAGCTGGGACTGTTCAGCCTGGAGAAGAGGAGGCTCAAGGGGATCTTATCCCTGTATATAAATACCTAGTGGGAGGCTGTAAAGAAGATGGAGCCAGCCCAATTGCAGTTAAACCTGGAATTCGGTACAACTATCAAAACCAACGACACTTCACAATGCATTTGAAAATATATATTTTGGGGAGTGTTTCACAATATTTTCTTTCCTAGTTTAAAAAAGCAAAAATCTCAGAGAATCCTACCTTTATACAGTTTGGGGTTTTTTCTTCTACCTTACACCTCTTCAGAGCAGGGGGAGAGGAGACAGAGAAAGGGATGGGGGAGAGAGAAAATATGGCAGTGAATAAAGAAAAGACAAATCAGTACTTTCTAATCTTTTCCCTCTTGCTCAAAGGGGAAAGGGGGCATACTAAAACCTAAAAGGGGGTGACTTTTTTTCACCTTTTAAATTCTAATAGACCTTTCTTTTACATGAGGAGGTAAAATGTGAGAGACAGAGGTATTTTTAACAACAAGATGAAATAGAAAACCTTAAAATTTGTAATTTAAGAATTTTATTTAAAAATTAGACTTCTCTGTAAAAAAAGAACATTTCTACTATAGTGAAAGACTATTTTAAAATAAAGTCTTTTTTAAGACATTTCAGCAGTCCTTATGTCACAGAAAACTTTATCCTTTTGAAATGATCTGCACAACAAATGAGTCATTGAATGACCTTAAAAAGAATTTTGAATTTTGTTCCAAGTCAGATTTTGAGGGCTTTGAGTATTATCTTGTTTATGTAAAGCTAAAACAGATAATTTAGGACTGGTCAAAATGTCTTGTTGATTATTTTGTGAAAAACATATCTTATTTCACCTAAAAGATCTAAGCAGCAATGGTTTAGAAATTATTTAGATTTTAAAAGGGTTTTTCGATAATTTATTTTCTGAATCTAAAGAGAAAAACTTAAAGACATGCATGAGATTGAGAAAAACTGGAGTGAAGGAATTTAAAAGAAGCAGTAGGGTCAGAGAGCAAACTCAGAGCTAGGGAGGAGGGGGTACATAACTTTGCATAGCGTAGCCCATGAGCCCTTAGGGAAGGAACTGGACACTAGCCAAAGAGCAAGGAAACAGCAAATCACTCACAACTGAGCAAGACTTCAAACACCTCAAAAAATATCTTTTGCAGTTATTGTTTGTGGCCATTTTTAGACACCCCTAATTCCTCAGGTCATATAGGAGGAGGAAAATAACTAAAAGAGTGGGTTTCTGCCACATGTTGCAACTTTTTTAACATTATTATGGGGTTCTACGATCCCCTAATTTATATGAATGAGGGACAGAAGAGACTTGGTTGTGGAAAAAAAGGGAATGAGATAAACTTTTGGGACCTTGGGTATCCTCTGAATACATCCTCCTGCTCTATTTGTCTCTTTAAAACATCTCTCTGTAAACACTGGCAATGTTTTTTGTGGCTGGGGTTTAGGCACAGTTTTAATCTCATGCTTATTTTTTTTCACAGAAGAATCATCTGTCTGTCCCAGATCACAAAGAACGAAAAAATGCGCACACACACGTATTTGTAATTATTTGACCGAATAGTACACATCTCTCTAGCAGAGATTAACTCTTATCTGTTAATAAGTAAATTAAACATGTTCTACAAGTCTAAAGGAAAGAGCTTTATCTCAAAATGACCAAGTAGCCACCACATCTCTTTCTGGGGGACCTCTGCACTCTAGTAATCCCAGAGCAACATGTGACCTTCCTATTGTCAAGATCAGTTTTTATGTATGTAAAAAGTGTGTTTTCTATAGAAATATAGATGTGCATGCTGTTTACTATTAGAAACATGCATTGCCTGTTCTTTTGGTGTCACATTTTTCCATTGTCCTGGAATTCCTTAATATCGCAATAATATTAACTAGTTAAGAAGGAAAAATCTGAAATTAGGAATGGTGACCATTAGTTATATTCATTTAGAAAAGTACCTGTCCATAACCTTTTTGTTGATTTGTAAATATAGATATTCGAGTTCAGTGACTGCCTGGGCACACTGAGTTAGTTGAGACCATTCTTGTTTTCCTAATTTAACATGACTGATTAGTCACCATTAATTGTTTTGTGTTAGTAATTTTTGTTTCATTGATTAGGTGACTCAGTGGTATCCAATCATATAATGACATCTTTAGAAAAAGGCTAGAAGGCTGCAATACTAATTAATATGAAATATTATCCAATGTGCAGTACTACAAGCTCATACTTTGCTGAAATACAATTGCATGTCCACAGCTATTGGACGGGGCATAAAAGAAGATTATTTTTACTTTTAATGTACACAGCAGCTTATGCATTTCTGTAGAAACTGTTATCATTTTTTTTGCTGGCATAGTGACTTCCTCTGTATACGAAATAAAGCTTAAGTTTCAGTCTTAGAGAACATTGTTACAGAAGCCTGGGATCTTAAACTCATTGAGCTTTGGTGTTAGCATAGAGCATAATGAAGCAGCAGCTATGCCACTAATTAAAGGCATATTGATTTATTTGGCCTAATCTAATCATAGTCTTTATGATAAATCATAAGGTGTTTTGCAATTAGGAAATCCATACCAAATAACAAAAGGACTGTTATCTTTGTAACCTTATTAACTATGGCTTAATGCAGAAATGTTGTTCATATAGATGCATTTTATAATTTTCAATTTGTGCTTCATTCAGTACTTCAGTAGGATATATTATTCTAACAAAAGTCACTTAGAAAGTGTATGCCAAATATCCCAGCAAGTTTGTTCCCTCTGGAGTTTTCAAAATCCTATTTCTATGTACATGTTTCCCTTCAATTGCCCACTGCTACAAACATTGCTTTAAAAAGGAGCTACTAGAACGAGTATCTAATTAGACATCCATCTTAAACTTAGATTTATAGTTCACACATAAAGATAGCGAATGTTTGGGTTTGCATGTGGGAGACTGTTTAAAAAAAAAAGAACACAACTGGCTTGTGTATATATATATACGTCTATATACCTGTCACCTTCTTAAACTCAGAAAGTAAAAACAGTGTCACTGCTGGGCTTGAACATATGAAGTTACATCTCTGTTATTGATGTCTGATGAGTAAAACTGAAGACGCTGAACCAGAAAACTTTTTGCTCTCTCCCAGTTGTAACTTTCCCTTTCCTAAATGCCTGTATACATTGGATAATTGTGTACATAGAATCATAATCCATGTATGTTTTTCATGCAAAACATCTATATGCACTAAATTGTGCATAACTCAGAAGCAAGAAGGTTGTGACTTAGTAAGAGCTGTTCATACAAATAAGGGGATTAAAAACCAATTTAGGAGCAATTCATTAAACCAGGATTTATGCTATAGAGTAAAAAATTAATTGTGGTATTGAAAAAGAATACCTGAAATTAGTATTAGAAAAGGAACTATATCCTAATTTGAATTTGTAAGTCTTCTTGAAAAAATATAGAAGAAAGACTAAATGGTACCAGTTGAGTTTTCGGTTACACAGGTTCAACATATCTGAAGGAAAAACTTGTTGCTAAGGGAGCCTAATTCTCATTTTCACTGTTACCCCAGTACTGTAAAAATGGCCTGATTGTGGGTGTAAAATCAATTTGCCAGAGCAAAGTGTAGATTAGAAACAGGATGAAAGTTTCAATAATGTTATTGTGTTGACATTCTGATACTCTCCACATCAGCAAGTAAAGACAAAAGTAAAACTGAAACAGCCTTAATACACTCAGCAACCCTATCACTTCGTTCCATTGTGCTTCAGTTCTATAACTTAGATGTATAAAGAGTAGTCTGAGTCCCTTGACAGAAGATAATATCACCATTAATACATACGGTAAGGCTGAAATTGTGCTCAGTCTTCACCTCTGAATATTTTGCTCTGGTAGATTAAGTCCTACCTCTAGCACTATTGTAATATAGGGTTTTTGTTGATTTAGTTACATACTCAGGGGTGTACTCTTCCTTTGAATGGAACACATAATTTCCATTAATGGTAGTGGCAGTCGTGTGTGCACGTCAAGAGGGGAATGTTCCCCTCTAGAAATTATATATGAAAATCCCTAAGGGAATAATATTTCCTACAACTGCACCATTACCCTATCAGAGACTAAAAAGTTAGCGAGTACAGTAATTAAGCAAGCACAACAGGCAAATTCAAATTTCAGGAGTCTGGGTTTTATTGTTACAGATGTTCTTCAGAGCAAAGTCTGCTCAGCAGTTCCTTGGGTCATAAATGTTTAATTTTTAATCTATTTTTTATCGGGTTTGTGTAATGCAAGCTCCTTGTAAACCAAAAGAATTTTTACAAGTGTTTTTTATGCCTTGGAAGTTTAAAGTAATAGTGGTTGTTTAGGATTTTTCTTTTAAAAAATGTCCTGCCCAATAAAAGTGCAGTGTTATTTTTAACTCGCAAAGTGGATTCATTTGCTTTTGACTAATGCTCTGAATTTGGCAGTGAACAATCAGCAGATATTTTTTTTTTTTCTTTAAAGGGAGTCTAGGGGCTTGATTCCACTAAACCACCTATGTGACCTGAAAAACCTGTCCCATTTGGAAATGATCCTAGGCTCCTGAGTCTCATTGTGAAGCTAGATGCCTTGAAAACGCCCTCCTATAGAGCTATCAAAAGAAGATAAGGGTACACAGCACCCTGAAGGATCAGATCTGGTGAGCAGGCACATCAGATGTACACTTCCCATTTATGTTGCTGTTTGCAGATGGTAGTCTGTTTGCACAGATTGAATATTCTCCTGTGAAAACCATACAAGTTACTTTGCCAGTGTATTGTTGGATTCACTTTGGGTTACATCATTTATTTGCATTGAAAATATCTATTTAGTAGACTCAGGAACTCAAAACAATAGCTGTTTCAGGAGATATTTATCTTTTGTGACTCAAACAGCTGTCTTCTCATATTTGCATGACCATGTGATGTAGGTTGTTAGTTAACAGGAGCTGATAAAAGGTAAACTGTTTTTTTAAAGAATGGAAATATTTTATCTTCTGCCATCTGCTGTGAACCAGAAATATGCTCATCCACACAGTGACGTGTGATCCAGTCACTCAACCCACCAGACAGGAAATTACCATCTTTGACGTTACAGAGTTAAATATTCCTCTGGCCACTGCCTGACCTGGTACAGCTCTCTATGCTATGTTAAAAAAAAAAAAAAAAGTCCTTAATTTTTAATTCATGTACAGACATCATCTATTATATTTTGTACAAAGCAGTTGGCCTCTAGTCAATAGTGCAACACAAATAATAGCTTACAACTAAGTAATAATTCTTTGTTGATTTAGATGACATAAGGGGGTGGGGGCAGAGACACAAATATTTATTTATTTCTCAAAGGTGCTATAGAAAACAATAATGATGATAGAGTTCTGAGGAAGCAGTTGAATATTTCGGAAATATCTCAGTACATAATTCACTTTGCTCTCCATGGGATTTAGATATGTAACTAATTCTGAGTCCAAAATAGGTGTTTCCCTTTGTCTTTATGTACCCAAATACCTTTGCATGTCAGTCTCTCTATCCCACGAGCTTTCAAAGTGAATTTGGCACTTTTGCCATTCATGTCCTCTAAAGCTGCGACTACCTACAGCTCCACATCTGGAAATGCATTTAATAGTGAAACTCGTTGTTTAGGTTCATCCTTTTACAGTGGAGTTTGAGGACAACTGGGCTGGGTGGGACCACACCTGAGATGGGAGACTGTGTGCCTGAAAGCAGGGGTCTGTGGTGCAGACCCAGCAGCAGGACCATGCACAACCTGGGGCTCCCCACGCCTGGACACGGGGGAGAGCGAGGCCATGATCGACACCACCTGGTGCAAAAGCTTTTACAACATCAGGCTTTGGGCTTAACCCAAATTGAGCATAATAGCCCTGGACTTTTTTGGAGGCAGGGAGGGGAGGGTTCCCACAACAAGCATGTGTGCCAGGGCAGTCCCCGTGGGTAGGAAAGGGAACTCTTGTTGGTGGCAACTTTCAAACTTGTGGCTATGAGATGAGGTGCTGGCAAGCTCGGCTTTTCCCTCCAGCCCATGCTGTGATTTCTGTGTTATGAAAGGGACAATGATGCCAAGCACAGAGCTAGCAGAAGTGTGCCCTGCTCCTGCGTGAAATGGATTCCAGCTTCAGTGCCCCACCTATTACTTTCAGTCAAATATACTGTTGGAAACTGAGCTGTAATAACATTTTAATATTCTCCAGTTATTAAAGTTAAACAGAGAGGAATAATCCTCCTTGGTAATCCAAAGCATTCAAAAATGAGAACCCCAGTATCAGAAGATTGGCATAAAAATTAAAAGATTTATGCATAATAAATTTTTAACTTCTTTGCATTCTGATTCCTTCTTGTCATTTCAGTGCTTCCAGACTTCTTCAAGTGTCATTAGGGCTGGAAACTCCTGTAAAAGAAAAAAAAAAGAAAAAGGAAAGTAAAATAAAATAAAATAAAATAATAAAAAAAGTGCGGATTCTGATGTCTCCCTTAGTGCAGTTGCTAGGTCAATAAGCAAAAAGCTAAAATTCCAGGAGACTTTGCAGTAAAGTCTCAAGAGATAGTAGAAGCATCACCCATAGTTCCCTTGGAAAAGGATAAATTCTCCACATGGCTGCATCAGCTCATGCAAGTCAGGGCCAGTGCTCACAAACCCAGCCAACTTGCTGACGAAGGCTTCTTTGTCTCGCTGATGTGCCTGATGGTAGAAATGCTGAAAGAATAGGAATGTTTTGATTCATTTTTTCCCCTTCATGTAAAATGTTTTGCTTTTTTTTTTTCTGAAATGTCCTGAACCAACAATTTTTAGATAAAACCCCAAACATTTTGTTGTCAGAATTGTCTGAAAACTAAATCTTTGCTCTTTTAAACAAATCTATGATTGCTTGTGGAACATGAAGTTCAGATAAATAATGACCCATTTTGTTCCATCACCTGGTTTGTAATCTGTTATCACTCCTACTGCAAAATCCTGTGGTGTTTTGCCACTCTTTTAGGTGAAAGGACCAACACAAGAAGCATGTGGTTCAGATAGATTACAAGGCACAATACGTCACTATGGGGATTACAGGAAGCGTAAAGCACAAAGTGAAACCTCCTAGGACACCGTTTTCCCTCTCTAGGTCTTGGATTCTTACTGCCTCTAAATAGAAAATGAAAGCATTTGCAGTTGTGGTTATGGAACATATCCTATGAAGTTTCAGGCATTTTTTCCCTAGAAGGGTGAAAACTCCTTCCCTCACATGTGCATTCCCGCAGATTGAGTGGCTCATTCTACTCCAGTTTATCTGCTTGTTCCTCTGACACTCAGGCAGGATCTGCTCCCTTCCATTCCACTATTTTCCCCACATTTTTATGTAAATCTTTTTCTAAATTCTCCTTTAAGCTCAATTCCACTTGCTTTCTGCATCACATTTAAGCTCCTCACCCTATCAATATCCACCGTAGTTTAATTCCTGGCTATCCCTTTACTCTAGTTCAACAGCCAAGCAAATCTTCAGCCAGTTGTGTCTACGATTACTAGATGGGCAGTCTGTGCTTTCAGCCCAGCTTTGCATTTTCTTGGTGGATGGCAGAATCTGTCTTAAAATACATTTGAAACACATTTCAATTGCTAAACCTTCTAGTATCAAATTTCCTAATTAACTGAGAAGGGCTTTTTCCCTGTTTTTTTTTTCCTAGACAAAGGGTCAAACACAGATAATAGATCTCCTAGTAACACCTGAATATCTCTCATACAATTGAATGTACACAGCTGGACTCAGTGCAATTCTTTGACTGATGGTAGGGGAAATATTGACTCTGGTAGTGAAACATGAAAATACAATATACAATAACACAATACATCCTCTGCTTTTAGAAGTGATTTTCAAGGCTAGATATTTAGTAACTGCTGTAAGAGCTGTTTGTAGATATTTTTTTCTGTTCCATGTCCTTTGGGAAATGACCTTGCTTTTAAGAATGAATAAGGCAGCATATGTGTTCCTTTAGACATGCCCAAATAAAAGGAATATCCTCACACATAATGGTTCTTCTTCATGCATATTTCTATGGAGTGCTATAGCTCATGCCTGTAAATCACAAATTTATTACTCATCTGGATCACATCCTGCACCCACTGAAAATAAGTACAAGTTTTCACTTCAGCAGAAGTTTCATCTGATGAGTTTAGGACTGGGTTGTAAATGGTAATTGAGTGCATAAAAATGAATGCTGTGTGAGTTACATGCCTTGTCCCTGCAAATCCCACTTGCCTGGAAAATTTCTCAATGAATTCTGTAGGCACTGGTACTGGCTCATTGCCACGCCAGCAAAAATGCTAGAGGAAAAACCACTATTGTGTGAATACAGCCTGCTTTTCTTTAAAAAAAAAGTTGATTTATTATGACAGTTTTCATGATCTCTTTCATGATTGAATGGTATTTGCTATGCAACTAAGTAATTCTTATTCTGGAGAATCAGAATAACACCTTCATGTTGTTTTGTATTGGGCTCTGATGTTGCATCATATTACTTATTGCTCTTCTAAGTCAGGGTTCCAGATCCATGTATAACTTTTCAGTTGTGGCTTTCTCACCAGTGTTGTGAATTGCTTTCTTCAAAATATTTTAATTTTTTTTGGTATATATCTTTGCCAGACTATTGTATCACCATAATATTTGAAGAACCTATCTAGAAAGCACTGTAGTAGAAGTAGGAAATAAAACAGAATGAAGACTAACTCACTAACCCTAGACTGGTGAAAAAGACCTAGGGCTGAATCATCTGTGATTCACAACTAAGCATTTTGAAGGTCTAAAACATATTTTAAATGTCCTGGACTCAATTTCTTCAACAGAGAGCTACAAGATCCAGTTCTGGATATAGAACAAGAACTTACAGAACAACAATAAATTCTTCAAGCATCCATAGTTCAAGAATTTCCATAGATGTTGGTAGAATTGGGGAAAAAATAATCATCCATACGCTTTCTTATAGCAATTACTTTTTTCATTTCCTAGAAGGAAATCAGAGAGAAGTAGATGGTGTGTCAGTTAAGTGACAAGGAATTCAACTGAGGCCCTACATACCTTGAAGAGAGGAGAAGAGCAATCTGCATAGTGGCCTGCTTGTCCCCTGTGCCACCTGCCCCTGAGGCAAGGCAGAGCCCTCTTTCCTCATTTCCTGGCTTTGTTTGGGTCCTGTGGACACGGAGAATGAACTCTGCTTGGAGATGGTATCTCCATCTCTACTGGCCTAAGGTGACTGGCCGAAAGGTTCACCTCATGAGTCATAAGTTGGTGAGATCCAAAGTCTTGGCTCAACCTGCACCCTTTGGAAAGAGACACAGACACCTCCACAGTGCAACTTCTGTCTCAAGGTTG
>NW_009260080.1:1805283-1851881 GCF_000687185.1 Egretta garzetta
TCAGGCTTGTCTTAGCGTTCATTATGTTAAAATGTGTTCATTGGCAGATTGTTGCAGCTGTCTAACATGCATAGCTCATTACTGCAGTCACCTCTGTCTTGTTGTACCGCTCTGTTTCCTAATGGAATTAGGTTTAGAAACAGGATGACTCCGGATGAAATCATTGCGCCTTCTGTACTCTTCAGAATGGTTTGAAAGAAGAGCAAGTAGTTTAGGGAAAGTGAAATAGGAAATAGAGCATGAAGGCACAAGGTGCTTGACATTCACCAAATCAAGATTCTACACTCAAGATGTGATTTACCTAAGCTAACCTTAGGCATCAATATTTTGCCAGTTTTATTAAGATCTCTCTTACCACAGTTAGTAAGTGAAAAGCATTTTAGGGCATGAGTCATCTGACAATACAGACACCTAACTGCCTTTTATCTTGCCATAAATATACCTGGGTTTTTTTCAGTCACAAAGAAGGAAGCTGATGGGACTAGCTCAGACATGGATGTTTCCACTGTGGAAGTCTACGTCTGGTCCACAGCATGAGAAACATCTGCACCTCATAGAATCAGAACCTGAAACTTTCCTTGCATGAAAAGGATATTTACATTGTAGAATAGACTTGATTGTGTGTGTAACAGCTTTATTTTATATAAATAAACAAAAAAAAATCATTGAAGAAAAATGACATTTATTTGGCAAAAGCAAGAAAAATATTTCTGTTTTCATATAAAAATCTTTATTCTCTGGACTGAGGTTATTCTCATGAACAAATCTGAAGACATTCATTCTTCTCACTGTGCTTGATCTGTATTTTTTTCAGGGACATGTTATTCTGATGGTTTTTAGATGTCAGTGGGGGTTTCAGGTACTTTCAGAATTAAGTACCAAATCTTTTACGTTAATCAACATCTGTGCATTTACTCCTTCAGCTGATTTCAGAGCATTTGCAGTTAGACTTCCAATGGACAGAGCGTCAGAGCTGCTGAACACCACAGTGATTAAAAAGAGTGGGAGCAGTTCTCAGGGCATCAAACAATACAGCCAGAATATTATGTGCCTCATAGCAATATACTAAAGCTATTTTAAAAAAGCAGGTATCTTCACATCTCTTTTGTTTCCTCTTTATTTTTACTTCCTTAAATATATTAAATATTAGTTCTTCCCTACTGCTATGAGGCTATGCCTTCTGCTCACTGCACAGAACTACCTAATCAACGTATAAATAAATTTTAAGTACATTCTTATCATTCCCTCACTGTTTTTACAATATTTTTTATAAAAAATATTTTGTACATAATAAACAGAGTAAACAGAAAAATGAGCCCTCAAAGTTTTATTATCACAAAAAATATTTTATGTACATATTCTGCTCAGCTTGATTTTTTTTTACAGTGAACTATTATTAAATACTGTCTACTACTAAGCAGAGAAGTGATCATGTTTTTCCTTCATGTATCCTCTTAGTCATAGCCAATATTATTGAAATCCAAAAAGACTTGTCATAGAAGTAAAATAAGAGCAGGAAAATGAGAGAGAGGAAGAGAAAATCTAGTCATTCAAATTACTTCTTGGAACTGATTTTGCAGTGATAATATGTAATTTATAGTAAACGATAACTAGTGCACACATATGGTCATAAACTTACATTATGAAATCTATTTCTTCAGAAAAAGAGTATGTGTGTGAATACATACAGTTACTACATAATTTTATATCATCATATTTACAATTTTTATAATCTATGGTTGTTAACTCCAGCAAGCCTCTTGGTAAAAAATATCTGTAAGCCTACAGCAAATGTTGACCTATGTTCAATTCATTTTACCCGTTCCGGCTAGCTAAATAGGTGATATCAGTTCACACTATAGTTGGGGGTAGGGGAAGAGAGAGAGGGGTTTCCAGAAAATTATTTCTATCCCCTGAAGAGATATGTGAAGAATAGGTGGAGTGAATAGCTTTCCCCTGTAACTTCGCTACCTGTGTATTAACTTGTAGGTAGCTGGATTTAGCTGAAAGAATTAGTACTAAAAATGGCACTAGAACAATGAGACTATTGATAGTTATATAAGTGAAAAATAAATATTTCCTTTATGCAAGGTTATCTGTTCCTTGTAGGTAATCTTGTGTTTCCCATGTTTTTTGATGTTGCAGCTGTTGATGGTTTGGGCACTATCACCATAGTAACTAACTAGCAAGCTATTATACCCGAAGTTCAAAAGTCAAGATGGAAATTTTCCAATATCATAGTTTACAAACATTCTGTCTTTTTAGAGCACAGCTGAGACAGGTTTTCATCAGTGTTCATGTGTTCCCTGTAAATAGGAGAGCTAAAACATACCTTTCAAGCACAAATTAACTCAGATTACTTTCTTCCAGAATGTGGTACTTTACTACAGAAAAGTCTTCTAATACCATACAGTTGATTGTTATACATTATTTATACTCACATTTCTCTGACTTTCTTGGGATAGAGGTAATTCCAACGACGGAAAATGACTTTTACACGTACTAATAATTTGACTTTTTTCCTCTCAATAAATATTCCTGATCTGACTGATTTTTTCCCAGCTGTATTAGTTGTTTCTTAACTTACTCAATTTGGTCATGATTTTTTGAATGTTTAGTAATTTTGGATGTCCCACCATATCGAGTTAATTTGGAGATTTCTCCAAGGCTTCTGATTTTCAGGAAGTGCTGAATAAATCATAAGTAATGGGTTTGGTATCACTTGGGTATATTCCATAGGTCATTCGTGACTTGCTTGCTATGAGAAATGGATAGCTGGGATCAGTCATGGTGCTTTTTTGGCATCTCTGTCTAGGGATCAGTTTCTCTTCCTGTTGAAGCCTATGGAAGTGTAAGCCTTTTGACACTAGGCTCTGAAGCTTGATTAGACTACTTCACTCATAAGCCTTTTCAGACTGGGGTTTTATATATGTGATTCATGTATTCTACATCATTAATAGGATACACAGCCAGAGCTGCCACATATTTACCTATTTTTCCACTCAGATTTTGCATGCAGAAATTAACACCTATCCATTGAGTACATCTACCTTTAAGTTATTTCTCATGATGATCAGAAGACTAGGCACAGACATAGCATCCTTGTTTCCACATGAAAAGGAGTACAACTCATGTATTTGCAGCAAATGTACTTGAAAAGGACCTGCATACACCCCTGTTTGTCATATATGTGATATATGTATTAGTCACCCTGACCTTTCAGGATCCTGTTCAAATGGATGAACACAGGATGCAGAGTAGGCTTTTAGCTCTGGGAGCGATCACATTAATTCTGGGCCACCATCCTGATAAACATCCATGGCATGACCACAACCAGAGTGACTTTATTTAAAGATTCGTGTGCCCCTTCCCACAGTAACCAGCTGAGTCTGCCAGCATCCACAGCAGTGCAGAGACCCTCAGGGCTCCACGATGTTTTCTTTTTTACTTATTCAATTACATGGGGATGGATAAATACAGAACGAGTTTCACAGCACAGTGCAGCTTTCACAATGTCCAAAGGACATGCCATTATATGTTTAAAAGTCGAAAATTCTCAAATAGTTGTCTGAAGGATATCCCAAGGACTCCAACACCTGAGATGAGCTACCAACACAATCCAGAGAAAGATAAGGAATTTTATTGGGTTTGAGATTCTTCTATCTCATTTGTAAAAAAAAATAAATAAAATTGATTAATCAATACAATTTAACCTTTTTTACCCTAACTATGCTAAGGTTAAATATGATGGACACTTCTTTTTTGTACATACATTTTTATTCTATTATTGTGTTAATTGGTCATCAGCTGTACTGTTATTTACTGGGGACTAATTAATCATTCATTGTCTTCTCGCTAAAGCTTTAGTTTGCTGCTATCTTTTTCCTTCTATTTGGAAACATATGAATCTTATAAATCACAATCTTCTTTTGTAAATCATTCTTGCCCTGCTTTAACAGAGCATTCAATAAACAAATTAGAGACAAGTAAAATAGGCCAGGATTTTCAAAGCACCTAAGGGAGGTGGGTGTTGCATTCTTAGGAAAACCAAGAGGAGTTGGCTGCCTAGCTCTCCTAGTCTCTGCTGAAAGCTTGAAGTCTGATTTTCTAAAGGAAGCCTTACTGCACAGGATGATGATCTGCAAGCCTGCCATTTTAACCATGGTTTAGCTTGTGACTATCTGCATCAGCATGTCAAGATATGAAATGGGAAAACTTCAGCTAAAAGATGAATCAAAAGCTCTCCACAGCAGTCCATGCTTGAATTTGTCAAACATGGAGAAGAATCCACCACAGGAAGGCAGCTTGTTTCTTTTTCACTGGGATACACACATTAAGCATAGAAATTTTTCAAAGGAACGTAAGAGCTGCATAAAGGCCAGCAGTCCAAAAAAGCCACAAGTAATATTAATTAGGTTTGCATCCAGAAGAGACAGCACCCTATCACAGCTTCAGTTCAAACAGTTTTAACTGGGTTTGCTGGCCACATATGAGGTCAGGTTTCCAGGTTTAACATACTTCACTATATGTACTTGACTAAATTTAAATCAACAATAAGATTTGATGGTGTGGAGAGCTGGGCTTTTTCTTCTGGACATATGTTTTCTGTTATGGTTGAACTTTTCTCCTCCTCGTGCTAAAGTCCTAAAATATTCTTGCTGTGGCAGTAAATTTTTCAATCAGTGTTTATTAAAGGAGTGTGTGGACATTCCATATGATGTGAGCACTTTTCTTATTAAAGCTGTCATTTGTTGACAAATGGGCCACAATTATAGTATGTGTAAGAACATTACATGTTCCTCGTGCTGACAAGCCTAATTACATAATTTTCTATATGTATTACTAAGCAAATCGGAGGGAACAGCAATGGTGGATTTGGATCAGCAAATAAGAAAATCGAAGAGAACTAATTTAAATTATAATGGTAGAATGTGCATTATGAATAACTATTAGATAATGAAATATATTTATTTGATTTTTATGGTACAAAGCAGACCTCATGCTGAGATGCAGATGGCTCGGGGCCATTTCACGACATACAATAGCTACCCACATTAGGGGAGGAGCCTTGCGGGATTCTGGGTTGGCATCCAACCAGCCCAATACAGACATCTTTTATTTGTCTGAAGAAAGAGAGCTACGATAGTTCTTTTATATAATCCTTCACTTATTGTCTTGAGGGTTTTGCACTTCAGCAAGAAGACATTAAGAATTGGCTCTCACAACCAAAAGCCAAATCAAAGAAGAAAGGATTCATGTCTGTATTTGACACACACACACCTGCCCCTGCCAGCATAGTACATTTTTATGACCTGTGGAGATACTGCCCTTAGACAAACCTCTGAGGATATCTCAGAAACATCATCAGACTCTGAACTCATACTCTAAACATGGGGGATCAATGTGTGTCACCACATCAACTGAGATTCAGGTTTGCTCTTGGTTATGCCACTATAAATCCAGAGTTACTCCAATGGTCTCAAGAAGTTTGGACAGATGTCAGTGAAGGAAGAAAACAGCTTTGGAGTCTGGCACCAAGCAAAACATGGAGTCACCACTGGCCAGACCTTCTATAGAAGGCAATACATCCTCTTGCTATGCAGACATAATTTGCCGCAGTCATGATGGGAGACAGGTCCAAATAAATGTTGAGTTTAATTTGCAGAAGTTTATTCCTAATTTGGAATAATGTTTGCGTGTGTGTGCATGTGTGTGTTTTTAATTAGTACAAAGTACTCAGATGTCTTCTTGTTGGAAATCCAATACAGTATCTAAAAAATTGATCTAACAGTTCCTGTGCCATCCAATTGGTGTTTGAAATCAATGCTGCAAAGATTTTCTAGACAACTGCAAGAGCTATGAGCTAAATTAAGTTCTGAAATTGCTGCACCTGAGCCAGCTTCCACATAAGTCAGTGAGAACTTCCTTAGTAACTTTCTCAGAAATGATAGCAGGTTATATGTTCCCAAAAACTGATGGGGACATCTGCATGAGTTTTTGGTTGGGTTTTGAAAGGATTTGTGAGAATGAGTGTGCTGTTTTGGGAAAGCCTGAGGAAACAGGTGGGTTTTGCATTTAGTCTTTAATGTTGCAAGTCATCATTCTCATTTCTTCTTCGGAGCCGAAAACTGATGGTTAACAGCTGGACTCAATGATTTTAAAGGTCTTTTCCAACCTAAATGATTCTATGATTGTTTTATCCAGCTAAATTTAAATATTGGTTTATATTCATAATATCCAGAATAACTATTTTACCTGAGAATTGAGTTCCTTTAGTTTCAGGATCAAATTTCAGACTACTTATTACTCATTTATATATTTTTAAAATATATTTTTAGTTACTTAAATTGTTGCCTATAAAAAATTATTAAGCATGTATTTTTCATTCAGGATGAACTACAGATTTTATAAATATTGTATATCCATAAAGCCACTACCATGTTGACAGTATATTGTTATATGATGGTTGATATTAACACCAGAACTAATACAAAAAAACCTCACTGGAAACAGTTCGGATATTTTCACTCTGTTTGCACAATGCAAAAATAGCCTAAATGCATTTTTAATGCAATCAGCTGTATTCCGTAAATCCAAATTGTGTGTTAACTGCTCATGCTGATTAGTGTGAAATATTAATTTGCACTAATCAGCTCGAGGCAAGGGAAGCATAATAAACTTGACACATACATTTCACGCTTTACAGTGTTAGAACTTGTTTACAGCGCAGTGCCTGTAAACACTATCACTGCTGTTAGTTATGTCACCGGGGCTGTACATTCAAGGTGTACTTGGAAAAATTTCCTTAGCCGATGCTTCAGCTGGTTCAGTGTTGTTGTGAAAATCCTGGTCTTTGAGAACTGATGGTCTGCATCAGTTAAATGTTGTCAGAAGCATTTGTCTCTGCAGTGAGCCAGAGCATCTGATTCCTGCCCTAGCTGTTTCACGACTAAGTCATTTACGTTCATGTTCCCCTTGCTCTCGGTGTACCAGGGTGCGATTAGACTCTGCAAGCCAATGGCTTCACGCTTCCCTTTTATGCGAAACATGTGCATCCACTAACAAAATAAAACTATAAAACTAGGCCTAAAGAAAGAGACCAGCTATTAGGCAAACACACAGGGGAGTGTCAACATGTTGGGTGTCATATATTAAGTCTGAAGGTCGCTCTTTGCATCCCACCTCACTCTTCTGCAGAATGGTGCTTCCAATTCCTGCATTCATGGGTTAGCATTACCTGCAATCAGCATCTGATTTAGCAAGCCCACCCTCCCCAGATGCTACTTTATGCCATAAATCCATCATGTCATGTGATAAACAGGGGCTCTTTCTAATACATGACTTCTCTTGAATACATGACTACTGAATATGTAGTACCTTAGATGCTGGGTCATAGTGAAAGTCTGACAGAAGGCTGGAGGGGAAAATAAATCTATTTATGTGTACTTAAGGCAACCATGTGCATGAGTGAGAAAGGAAAATCTGTGCAGACATATCTGTTGCTCGCTGCTGCCTGGGTCCTCCATGCTCCATCTTTCCTACTCTCTGTGCGCTGCTCTGCAAGGGTCTGGCCAAGATTGCAGCCCTGCAGAGCATAAGGGGTAGACATGAATGAAAACATATACAGTAAAAGTCACCATTCGACTGAACTGCAAAATTGGAAAGGCCTGTAATTCTACTGGAATTTCCCTGGTCTCTGCCCTCCTGTATTTTTCTCTTAATTTAAAGATTAATTACTCCAGGACACAACTATGTGGATGCTGTACTCCATGCTGGTTTTCAGATTGTCTATCAGAGAGGTGCTGCAAGCAACATCTGAAATGTGGGCCACCCAGCCTTTAATGAAGAAGAGGGAATTCCTTGTGTTGTGCCAAGAGGCAACAAGGAAAATTTGAAATCCTTAACTATGATGTGTTTACATGTGATTAATATGACCTAATAAAACAACATAATTATCTCATACATTCTGCTCCCCAGGGCAGGCAAAGCTCAGCATATTGCTGAGCAGAAACCACATTGCTTAGCACAAAGCTTATGACAAGCTCATTGATTCCAGTGAAACCAGTAAATGCCATTTACACATAATGAGATATACATTTGGTGTGTTCTATGCTATCAATAATACTGGTTTGATCACAGACATTTATGTTTCCTAGAGGCAAATGGAATTTGCTTTTTACTAAAAAGGGGCATTTGAAACTTGAAACAGGTTGACAGTGTCAGTTCTAATAGTAAATAACCACATACATCGCTGGTCACATGAAAAGTGTTCATCATTCACTGGTTCTGTTAAGCTCTTGAATAATATATCTAGAGTTGGAAGAAATTTCATTCATAGTTTCCTTCCCCCATCTCTGAAGCTTTTCTTTGTGTATACATCAAAGGAAATTAAAAGAACCACTGGTAATTGTAGGTGTACAGGTGTTCAGTTTAGAATACTTTTTATCTTTTAATGGTCTGCAAAAAGATTCCAACACTGTCTTAAAAATCTTTGATGCAATCATCTATCTGTGTGTTTCACTCTACGGTATTGGACTAATACAGCTAATGAAAAAGTGAAGCACCTACCAGCCAGAGTGTTTCATTAGGTATGTTTAGCCTGAATGAACACAACAACTCCATCCTTTCATTTTTCCCAACTTTGTCAAGTTTCATAAATTAAGTAAAGTGTGGCAAAGTCAGCTGGATGGAGCATTTTTAAGAATACTAGATCTCTCTACTTTAATCTTTTCTCACACAAGTAAATCCCACTTAAGTCCCTGACAGCTGTGTGAGGGGGAAAAAAAAAAGAGGAAGGAAAAAAGGATGATTCAGATCCTGGCCCTTAAAAGCATTTTTACCTCTGCACTAGGGAGAATTCCGTTTTTGGAGAAATGTAATATTTTAATTCTGACCACTCATAATTCATTACATCTTCTTAATATCTCACATACCTCTTTCAGAATTCAGCTTGTGTGATTATATCTAGAGAAACTTCAATTCTCTTTGTGGTTTCAACTTATCACATCTATATATAGCTATATTCTTCCTTTGTAATTCTGACTTTTTCATCAACTAAACACTTTCTCTCTTCACAACTATTCTAGCACTTTTTATCTTTTTCCTTCTCTTTTAATAGGAGCTAGCAAGTGCTAGTCTGAGCAGAATTTCAACACTTCACTGCAAGACTCTTCTCTAATGTTAGATGTATCCTTATTTACTAAGTCAACTTTGTGAGATAGAAAATACTCAGCAACTTTGTATTTTAAGCTCTTTCACTTGTTTGCTGTGGCGACAAAGAAACCAAGTTTTTCAGTCTGGGGTTTTAAATCACTGTGCTGTATATAACAGTATAAGTTGTCTGCCTTTATTAATGTATTTGCACACTTTATAGTTAAGGGAAAAGATAAACAATATATCATACAAATTTCATTAAAATACACAATTGAACCTTCTTCCTTAAGTATATTACTATTCATAGGACCATCTTCATTGTTTTAGCTTCTGTACAAACACTTAGGGAGAGACAGCAATTACTCCAAAGCACTTGTAATCACACTTAGGTTTAGTTAATTAATTAAATTAAATCAAGAAGAAATCATTATAAAATAATTTAGCTGAATCCACCAAGGTTTTGCATCATTTTAACTTCATGTGCTTAAAAAGTAATGTGGTGGCACTGATGCAGATTGTTTCAAAATAAGATTTTATCATACGAGATGAGGCTCCTTCAAAACTCCACATTTGTACATTACATAGAGTAAAGGAAGAGCAAGTAATGGGTCACTGTGCAGGAATGGGTGTCTAAAGCTTCAATCATTTAAACATCTTGCCTAAAGAAGGCAAGTGAAGTTCAAAGCAGAGAACAATGGAAAGAATCCCAAAACAGGAAATATCTGTTACAGACATTAGAAATGCAGTAGATGATCCAGGTGCAGTCACATACTGACCAGGAAGGCATATTAGGCTTTGTTGCAGAGAATAACAAATCCCTAAAGCATTCAGCTTGATATGCAGCTGCAGAGCACAAGACAAACAAAAATTATTCCAGCAATAAAAAAATACAATAGAAATCAAAGGATATAGTTCTGCTTCTAAAAATAACACTGCTCATTAGACTTCACCTAACAGGCAACGTGCGGTCTACTTACTATGATTTAGAGATGATGTGCATATAAACTATACCAGCGTCTGAAGGCATGCAGTGTTTGCCAGGAGGGATATAAATTTTGGTGTTTATTAGCACCAGAATTAAAGAATAAAAGGCTGAGAATGTAATGATCCAATATAATTATTTCTTAAATGTCTCCATTTTGTGGAAAGATAGTTACAGAGTACACAACAGAGACTAGGAGCAAAATGGGTTCATGTAGCAAAGGCAAGGGAGGTAGCTTCAGTTTATCAGAAGGCTTCTGAGACTACTGAATCAACTGACTATACAGGTTGAAAAATGCCCACACAAAGCCCTTTCCATGAAAGCAGGATTTAGGTCTTGCTCGACATTTTGCCTCGTTCATGGCAGGCCTTTTTCAACAAAGCAAGCCAATGAATTGGGTTTTCACATATGGTGAAAAGACCCATTTGGGGAAGGGGGGATCCAAAATGATGAAAAATAAATCAGTAGCTGAGAATTTTGCAGGACATGTGCATAGACCTTTGCCAGGCGTGCAGATGTAGAAGCCAGGTCTTTCTTCTGATGCAGTGAGAGAAGTCTAAGACTAGGCCAATTTTTTCCTCCAAATCATAGGCTGCTGGGATGAAGCAAACTCTCATAAAGTTATCACAAGTCTGCTTCCCATAGATACGGAAAATAAAATATAGGAAGCATTACCAGAGTCAAAAAAATCACATAAACAAAGCAGAAATACTACTGGTCTTAGAAGGAAAAGGGAAAAGGGAAGAGGGTCATGACTTTCCAGATGTGCAAGAAAACTCAGCTACAAATCCAGAGTCTCTGAAAGGCAAATGAAAGCCTTTTCTGTTGGACTGGCCTGATCCCCTCATGAGATGTGTTGAGCCAATTAGACACAATGCAAGAGAAATGCCAGATTATTGTTGCCATATGAAAAGCTGCCTTTCCCTCTGTGACTGGTTGCTACAAGCCTAAATTCATCAAAGGACTGAGTGAATTTGAAGTTTGCCACAGCTGGAATGAAAATCTCATCCAGGGTTTCAAAAACAGTAGGCTAAATATAGGTTCTTAAATATGTGTAACCTGTTTTTCAAAAATGTGGAGTTCTGTCAGCTTCCATATGAAAATCAGAACAAGTCTACCTCATAGCTTCAGTAGGGATTCATTAAGCCATGTATAAGCAGCTACTTTTGAAAACCTCATCTCTGCTTTGATTTCAATAGTTTTGCCCTTTCAAATTGAACACTTCAAATTCAATCTTTGAACAGAATAGGCAGACATTCCTAGGTAGGTACATAGGAGAAGGACCAGAAGACAGCAAGAGATAGAAAGCACAGTGATTTATTTTTTTTTACCCTCCTTCTAGGGAACAAATTTTGGGTTATCTGGAAGTAAATTACTGCCTCCTACCTTGCTGGCTGATCAGCTCTAGGCAATCCAAAGAGAGCTTTGAGAGTTCTGGTAGTCCCTTAGGCCACGTCCCATCCCATCTGGTCTGGAGATGCAGTGAGGGAAGAGATGTTCAAGCCTCAGGTCTACCAGAACAGAAATTTTGGCAGGTGGAGGAGTTCCTGCTCATTTCTGTGGTTCTTCAGTGCTTTGCAGACATTACATTAAACAAGCTGAAAAGGAGACAATATGGATACCAAATGCTCGTAGAGCCTAGGCAACTGATCAACGTTTACACTAGTGTAAATTTGGATAAATACCCTGAAACTGGCAGAATTAGTTCTAGTACAAGAATTGGTGCTTGTGAACTTGCAAGCTACTGAATAGCCTCAGCTTTGTCTCAGGCCACATTCTGGCAGTCAGGATACCGAGCCTGGTCTTGTATTATTTGGAAAACAGGAAATGAAAAGGAAATTTCAGAAAGAGGATTTCCTCAAGGAAGGGAGATTCTGAAGGGTGTGGAAGGCAGATTCTTCAAGAGCTGTTTGAGCTAGTGCCAAATTCAAGAAAATGGAGTCATTACTTCAAGCTAAGAATGAAAATTAAAATATAATTGATATACACTCCATTAATTAAATGATAAAAGTCAAAATAAATCAAACCTATTATAAACAAATTAGCATTAAGTAATTAGAGCTTATAACCCCAATGCCACTTCAAACAAGGAAAGGTACCTCATGTTTCAGCTTTATATTATCTACATATGCAGAATTAATTTCTAAATGCTACACCAGATTGCCTTTAGTGCATCATTAAAATCCACTGGCTTTGTTTTGCACAAACATTTTATCTTCATCTTTGACTAGAGGTTGCTATTTTTACAACTGTGCATCCGGCATATTGTACTTCTCTAAAATATAATTTGTGGTTGACTTCACTTATAAAATATAGTATCAGTGAATGACACATCTTTTTAAATTAGCCAAATTTGATATTTCAACATGGAACATGGTGGGGGATCCCATTTCTGCTTGCCTTCCCTCTTCACTCAAGACATAGCTAGGAAGTTTATGTTACACAAAACTAGAATAGTCCCCTTTTATACATTTTCTCAGCTCTCTAATGGTATTCACAGTGTTTTGCTTTAGAATTCACTAGAAATTAATCAGGGCACACAGCCAGGACTGAATGTTTGTACATGCTTAGCAAATATAGTTATTTGTAACCTAGAAGTACATGTGTATTTATATTGTTTCTGCTAGGCAGAGAAAAACAGACAAAACAGCATTTAATAGTGTCCATAATTTTAGACCTGTAATTCCAGTGAAGTCAATGGGACCTCTCTGGTTCTTAAACTAAGACATATGCTGGAATTATTTCAAACTCCTTAAAAAAAGCAATCTTAATATTTAAAGAGACTTCATAATTTCTATATTTAGAAAAAAATTACTCCAGGAGAAAATTATCCAGACAGAACATGCTCTTAAATACTTAAATGCAGGTTTATTTTTTATAATTGTTGACTGAGTTCTGGGAAGATGCATCAATTACTAAAAATAGACCTAAAGTAAAATATGTAGGAATAAATTTGACTTTCAATGGCAGTTTCATTTCCATAAAGACAGCACCATTGAGGGAATACACCTAAAATTAGGGATCTTATTTATGATTCCTTCAGCTTCATTTGCATATTACTGTATCAGCTCTGTTTGCGCCTGTTAGTCAAAACTACATGGCAATTTAGTCTGATTTGGAGGCCTGAAGGAAAAAAGCCAAATTCAAATTTAGGCACCTGAGAACTTTCCCTTCAGCCATATTTATGTACCTTACTCTCCCTGAAATAAATGGAATTCAGCAACTAAAAATGTTCAGAGATGTGACTACTTCACTGCAAAAATGAATTACTTTCCTGAACTACAGAACATCCACTACTTAAGTTCATGAAAACAAACATGAACAGTGATGGTATTCCAGCATGAATTTCAATTCCTTTAAGTATTTTGAAATCATGGGGTTTTTTAACCAAATTTAATAATGCAGAGAATCACAAAAACACAGAATAGTTGGGGTCAGCAAGGACCTCTGGAGATAATCTAGTGCAACCCCCTACTCCAAGTAGGATCAGATATAGCAGGTTGCTCAGGATCAGTTGGATTTTTAATATCTCCAAAGATGAAGAGTCCACAACTTTTCTGGGAAACTGGCTTAAGAAGTGTTTGACACACACCCCTCTTACAGTAAAATTTTCTTATGCTTACATGGAATTTCTTGTATTTCAGTTGGTGCCCTTTGCCTCTTCTCCTGTCACTGAGCACCACTGGGAGAACTCTGGCTCCATCTTCTTTACACCTCCCACCAGGTATTTATACACATGTATAAGATCCCCCTGGGCCTTTTCTTGTCCAGGCTGAATAGTCCCTTCTCTCTCAGCCTCTCCTTGACAGATGCTCCAGTTCCTCAAACACATTTGTGGCCCTACACGGGACTCACTCCAGTATGTCCAGGTATCTCTTGTGCTGGGGAACCCTGCACTGGACCAAGAACTCTTTATTTGTCTCACCAATGTTCAACTTGGTGTCCACCAGGGCCTGTAGGGTCTTCCTTGCAAAGCTGCTTTCCAACCAGTTGGCCCACAGACTGTCCAGGTGCATAGGGTTTTTCCTCTCCTGGGTCAGGCCTTCAGCATTTCCCTCTGCTGAACTTCCTGAGGTTCCTGTTGCCGCATTTCTCCAGCCTGTCCAGGTATGTCTGAATGGCAGCAAACTTGTCTGGTATATCAGCCACTTCTAGTTGGTTATCATCTGGGTAATTTTGCTGAAGGTGTGCTTTATCCCATCATCCATCCCTCTGTCATCATGCATGCAGACCTCTGATTCCCTCTGTTTGTTCCTCTTTGCTGCACACTGATTTTTCCAGAAAAAGAGTGAGCATCACCCCCTTAAGTCTCTGCTCCTGGCACTTCTTTATTTGTGTGCATACAGTTGCAGTGGCCTGCCTTTTGTCCTGTTCTGTTGATTTTGCAGGGCCTCCCCCACATCAGCCAGCCTACCGCTTTCCCACCTGATTGTGGGTTATCATCGCCTTCCCCCACTGTTTCTAATTTAAGGCTCTCCTCAGCAGGTTGGCCAGCCTGTTGGCAATGATATTTTTGCCACACTTGGTAAGGTCAATACTACCTCTTCCTAACAGTTCTCAGTCCTCAAGGAGGACTGTAGCTCTGTAAAACAAACCCCTGTCACCAACACCAGCTGCTCAACCAATTGTTGACTCTCAGGGTCCATGTGCAACAGATGTGCATGAATAATCTCACACTAATCATACTGTCTAATTCCAGTGCTGTCTCAGGGCATAGGCTGATGGGCCTGATCCCTGCTCTGAAGGAGACCCTGGTGCTGTGAATCTCAATACATTGTTTTGGGCTGAATTCACTCTGGTTGTAATAGAAAGGCAGCCTTTACAAGTAGAGATCTTCCTTGTAGGTTTTGGTGTGCATGCCTACCATGGAGGAAGAAGCTGTTCCTGAGGACTCTTGACTAACATAGTACATACAGAGCGGTTTAGTGGTTTTGAGAATATTCAGTAAACAGATAATTTTTTTTTAAGTGAAACAATCTTGATTTCTAAATAACTTTGACCCCAAGACAAAACTTCATAAATAGGTCAAAAGCCAACATGACTGTAAATGTGTCCATTTTTAAAGAAAACCTGATCCCAAGCCCAGCTTTTAAAACTTTTTTCAACTCTGTAATGATTGTGAATTTGTTGTTATTATTAATATTAGTATTACTTCTAATCTGAATGTGATTGAAATGACAAAGCAGCTGCAGAACTTCAAAATGCTCTCAGTCATTAACATTTTACCAAAGTTATTGCAAGCAGGTTCTCTTTCTCTTTGTGGCTAATCTTCATTGATTGGAAATGAACAAGCAGCAGTAAATTCCCAAATGCCTGTGTTTGACTAGAAATAGCAATTACTCAATGCCTGGTAATATGCATTTCAAATGTGTTTGGCATTCTTTCAATATTCATTGATTACTGTTATCGGCTCAACAAATTAAAATGCATCCACGGGTATGAGAGAATATAGGATTTGATACTGGTTAAAATCCTGGTCGTAGAGAAACCATTGACTTTGCCATTGACTTCACCATTGACTTCAAAGAGATGTCAAGTCAATGGTCTCTCAAGTCAGGTGTTGAGTCTCTAGCAGTGGTCAATGGCAGATGTTTTCCTTTTCTTTAGCCAAGAAAAGAAAAAGAATGACCTTATTTTATTATTATTTCAGTAGGATGGTCATATTGCTTCTGACCTTGCAGCTCTTCTAATAACCTTAAGGTGAACATCGCTAAATACTCTTGATAGTGGCCTGGAGTATTCCTAAATACTCTTAGATACCACTGCTACCACAGTTTATACTGTAAAATATCTATATTGTGTATCCAATTAGAGGAGGAAGCAGTCTACCCTAAAGCAAAGACTATAGCAAAGAATCTGAAAAATACAATTTCTGCTGGTTTTCTGCTGCCAGTCTTGGAAAAGTTAGCTCACCTTTCTAACACAGATGCTTGAGAAAATGTTCCCATTGCGTGGAACCTTGGGCAATGCAAAAAACATGCCTTTCCCACAAAATCGTCAAATCAATGCTTTTCGATGTTGTGCTGCAAACCCCAAATATTTATAAATTGATCACACACTGTGATGTGAAGGGCATTAAGTTGGGATAAACACAAGTTCAAAACTCATTTTAATGATATAAGCAAACCTCCAGCAAAGGAAATTGAAATCAATTGAGAATTTTTTAAAACTTAGGCTGGGATTCATCTTTTCTAAATGCAGATGCCTCCACTGAGACATCTAATCAACTGAACTACTCACTCCAGGCTGCCTTTACAGCCAATGAAGACTGAGTCAGTGGAGTCTAAGGCTGACTCATCACAAGTCAAAATCCCTATAAATATCCATTTTGTTCTACTGTTTTCAAAGGAGACTGAGGAAGGCTTACTTAAGTATGTATGTTTATATCAGTGATGTCTCAAGTTAGAATTCCCTGAGATATTAGTGAATAAAGTCCAAGCTTCTTATCTGAATTGGTCAGTTTAGCAAACAACATAGATCATCAGCTGCTCTGACAAAAGCCTGGATCCTTTGGTAATCATTGTTTTGGGATGTGTCTCTTGCAACCAACAGACAAATTTCATTTAGAGAAATCTACACTGATGGAACATTTTTTTAAAATAGAAAGTTCTCTGTCATCTCTATCACATGTGCCCATATATTCCACGGTAAACTAAGAATAATGATTGCAATTTCTTTTCTGGAGTGCTTTGGGATGAAAAGTGTGTAAGAAGAATGAAAACTAGATACTAGAGTTCTTAAGTCTCATTAGAATCAGTCGAGTTAGGTAGCAAAAATAAAATTAGGAACTAAATACTTTTACACATCTGGGCTTAAATAAAGGGAAAAAAATCTATTTTAGTCAGGCCTGAATTTCAACCCTGAAAAATGTCATATTACTCTTTGAACATAAGCCTGGAATCCTCGTTGGTATTTTTGGCTAGTTCCTGTATTATGCTGCTGTCTGGCTGAGTTTACATAGGAACATATTGGTTTTCTCTTCTCCCTCCTCCTGCATCTCTCTCTCTCCAATACAAACAGCATGGAAGTATCAGCACTTAACAAAGAGGCCATAGGAGTGGGCCAGCTCCTGGCTCATGCACAGGGAAAATCTTTTTGCTTTCTGACAGGACATTCTGGAAACATCCACTTTTCATTTCAGGCTTTTCTGTGACAAAAAAAAAGCTCTTTCTGAGTCTATTAAATCATTTCAGTTTGAGGCCACTGACATGTTACATTTTTCTAGTGCCCCATATTGTCATTCTTGTTCATCTCAGGAGAGAGTTAAAAGTAAACATTTACTTTTACCTGGTGTCTCTTGTGGATATCAGTCAAATGTGGTTTTTTTTAAAAAAAAAAGGTAGACTTGTACAAGTGTGGCAACATTTTTTCCAGGAAATGTAAGTATATAGTTGGATTCACATAACTGTGGGCCATTTTATCAACCCACATCATCATTGTTATTGTAATACATGTCTCACTGTGGCAGTATTTAAAGATTATAGTCAGGCTCATTTTGCAAGGCCCTGTGAATGAGCTGTGCTTCACCTAAATTTCACCATCTAGAAATCAGAATCTAATTTAGTGCTTAAGTCAATCAGTTAGGTTCCTTTTAATGAATGAAGTGTCACCAAATTGTTCATTACAAGAGATTGGCACTTCTGGAAGAAAAATTAAAACCAGCTATCTATCTCATACACAATTTAGTGGTTACTCGGAAGCGCAAGGAATGAGCCCCTCCCTCTCAATTGACTGAGAGCAGGAACCACCGTGTCCTATGAAGCAACTGGAGAAAAGGGTGCGGTGGTAGGCATGCCTCTGTCTGTCAAATCCTGTCCACCAGAGCTGCATAAGAGAAATATGCCAAACCTCAGATAGGATCTTACAAATTGTGTCTCTTTTCTTATTCAAGCAGGGGGCTCCAAGGACGGGTGTTTTTCTGAAGAAGTGTCTGACAATTTCTCCACAAATAGGTCCACAATCTATTCCTTGTTTGAACACAATACGGGAATACAGGCTGGTGAATTTATCATCCACTTCCACTAAAAGAAAATATAAAATGCAACATTTCATTGTTTCTCTATAAACAGTGAAAGACTGCCTCCTTTACCCTGCAAACGTGCACACACGCAAGTGTCATGGTAAATCTTTGCTGCAAGGTGATAAAACAATATACAGAGGTTATGCAAGGGTAAGGTCAACTTCTATTGCTCCCGGGTGATTTTCTGATTACCTTGGGTTTCAGTCTGCATACTTATTTGTTTTCTATGCTTTAATTTGCAAGAAGTCTTAAATTAGATTTTTTACAGTTCATGAAGGTAGACATGAAAAAAAAGGTCTAGCAGGTGTCTATGCTATTAACATTCAGATGTTCCTTTCTGAAGATACACTAATACAGCTATCTCTAGATAATCCTGACACTTTATAGTGAACAAAGTAATTCTTCATTTTATTTATCTCTGAGTTGACACTCAGGTCAAGCTGAGGATTTTGCTTCCAACTTTCCAAGACAATCCCTCTCATACCCAGATTTTGAGAGGTTTCCCAAGGATATTGCCACTGATTGCAATAGCACTATTTAGCAAGTGCTGGAAACTATGAGTAGAGGTGTAGGAGACTGACATCCAGAAAGGATCAGCCTGAAGTCTGAATTTATGAGGATATTCTGAGAGGAAGAAGGAAAAGGTCTACCCTGAATTTCCAAACGGGGTGATGAGGCTGTTAAACTTCTGAGATCCTGACAGTATGCCACATGCAGTGCAACTTAAAGAGAAGTGAATAGGTCTTCCCCAGAAATAAGAAGATTGCAATCTCCATAGGTATAACATAAACAATTAAAAATATATGCACCTCTGGTCTTTAGTTGAGCCCAGAAAAAGAAATTCCGTGTGGAGTTACAGTTGTACAGGCTTACTACATGGGTTTATCTAATGTCAAACTCATTACAACTTTCCGGGTTTCCAGAAATGGGTAAATTGTAGCTACCTGGAGCTCCCCTATCCTTCCTCGCTGACTCTGTTTTGCTTCCCCAGCTTGCCTTAGAGCATGTAATTCCACCTGTGGTTCCTGAGCTGTTGCTGCAGAGCATCCTGTATGATATTCCCTGGCAATATCCCCAGAATTCAGCTTTATTATTCATTCTGGCTTGCCACAAGCTTTCTGCTTCAGTATCTTCCAGACAAAGAAATGAATTGGAGACAGAGGAAAGGTAAGATAAGAACAATGGTTTTCTGCTAAGCAAAATTCACCATGATTCCTGTGAAAACATTGGTACCACAAAAGTTCTGATATTGGTATTGCACTGATATCATTTAGGATCTTTGTTTCATAGGAAAAGAACCTACATGGCAGCAGGAACTCCCATGTTACATAGAAGATGTTGGTATTTAATTGAGCTTTACCATATGACTTATTATAACAGCACTTAGGGTATTTCTACATTGCACAACATCATGCCACACACAGATACCCCAGTGATCTATAAAAAGGCCCTACTGAGAAACTAATTAGTCAAGGCAGAACTCTGTGTTAATTCTACTCTACTGCTTCTGGTATTGCACTAGCTCTTTCAGAGAGAGAAATAAAAGGCATACTGAGATGAAATAACTGGCCTGGGGATTCAGAGGGTGGGATTCATCTCACCTGACTTTAGACATCAACAATTCAGACATTTAAAACCAAGCTAGCCCCTGGGGCTCCATTTATAGTCGCTGGAGATAAATATGCCCTTTTAGGGTGCCAATCATCTGCCCTATTTCAGACGTCTAATTTAGGAGACGATGAATTGCCCCCTGGATGCTATTGACTAGTTCTTCACTGACTATCAACTGAGCCAGAAGCCAGATGCAGATGTCTTCAGTACAGACATCTGCATTTAGTCAATATAATTCCACCTGCAAAGTCAGTGATGAAGCTGGGAATAGTACGTTTCCTTTATTCCCAGACCTGTACACTACTGTGTAGATCATACTGCCACTTTGTTGCCTCTACTAGTAACAGAGAGCCTTGCAATTATGCTGTATGTTATTTAGAGATTGTTCAATTATCTTATAAATTAAAGTTTATTTAGTGGACTAGTCGGGTAACAAAGCAGTTGGCTGGTATTTAAAACCAACTTATTTAAATTAAGAAACCTAATTTTAGTATAATTAAAATCCCTTATAGGTTTCAGTTGCATTCTCACTGGCCAACATCACAATGGATTAATATTTTAAAATTTTGATTCAGCTGTAAAACCAGAGATGCAGTCATGCAGTTATAGTGTCAGGGCAGGGCTCATCAGATAGGAGCACCAGGGCAGGGAGACACAGCATAGCGCAATATAGCCCAGTCATGAACAGTGCAAAAAGAAACATGTCTGTGTGTCCAGTAGGAGATCCGTTTCTACTAGTTGTGAATAAGTACTAAAAACTCAGCAAGTATGGGCAGTGCTATGTGAATAAGGACTACAGGATGAATGAAAATGTGTCTGTGGTATCCTAGCTTCAATTTGCTGCAGAAAGTGGAAGGTATCAAAGAAAGGATAAAGGAAGAATACTGTAGGAAGTATAGCATTTCATTACCAAATACACTGAGGAGCTTGGCTGCAGATGCAGGCAAATAAATTGGTTGCTACAAGGTAGGTGTCTGCACATCAGCTGTGTGTTTATGTTCCCAGAAGGGTCAGCTGAGACCTATTCAGTGCTGGGCTGGTCAGACATGGGTGTCTCCTGGGGAGGGTGAATGAACAGCTCCCCAGGCTCTGTTGACACCAGTGGGAACTTAGATGTCTAACTAACTCAGCTGTTAAACTTCTGCCTTTAGCTCGTTCAGTGCAAAGCTCAACTTAACCCTTAACGGCATGTAAGGCAGTTATATCATCTCCCTACCTCTGCCACAGTGTTCACTTTCGATTAGAGAGAGCCACTTACAATTAGCTCTCAGCTGTTAATGTTTTTTATTCCCTGCTTTCTGGGTGTGAGTTGCAGAAATTCAGAAGGGTGAAGCACATGGGTAGATGACTGGAATGTAGAGTATCTATTAAATACTATTGCCTCTGAGAAAGTATAGGCTAGGTGTCTAAAGCTGGTCATCAAAAATTAGTACAGGGGTTTGACAGCTTTGGCTATAATTTATCTTTTCTTCAGTTCTCCATCTGTAAAATGATGGTAATAATACACCTAATTGCTAGGGCTGCTGTGAATATAAATTCACAATGTTTGTGAAGAACTGACAAATTACAGAAAGAGCGCCATAAAAAACACATGAAGAACTTAATAACATTGTATTCATCTGAGGCTTTAGATTGTGATTAATAGGGCCTGGAGCCATATGTTGAATAAAGGAGATAAAAAGAACTATTTAATAATTACCCATACAGAGAAATAAAAATAATAAATGACCATGTAATTAAAGTCTGTGTCAAAACACACATGCACAGGGGGCTAAATGAAGATGGCACACAGAATTTCTAACATTTACAGAGCAATGCTAGAAAAATGAAAACATAAAATATCTCTAAGTACCGTTGAAAAATTTTGTCTCAGGCAAGGAGGCAAGGGTGGTAAGTCCCCTTACCATCACGCAGCCTTGTGCGAGCTCACTAAAGAGACATAAATGTGCTTAATACCCCTGCTTCATCACCTCTCTGTCTGTACTTAGGCACCATAATTGTCACTTCCTTCACTCTGTGGGGATCCCATTCCCTCCTGTATTCTGTTCATTCCATCCTCCTTCCCCTTTTAGGCTGTGGTCATAGACATTTCCTTCAGCAACTGTTCCACCTTCAGCTTCTGGACATTTCTTGCTGCCTGTGAGACTGTGCCCATGGAACAATTTCAGGAAGAGCAGGTCCTTGCTTGGATTCAGATTTATGCTAGAAACTACATTTTTTCTCCACTTTTTCTTTTTGTGTCACTTTCAGGGTTACTTTAACTCAGACTAGCCTCTGGTCTGGTTCAACACAAGTCCCTGCAAACCATAGTGCTGACAAGAATGGAGAGGACATGTGGGGTGAGAAGGAGCATCCAGGAGGGAGGGGGCACAGGGAGGAGGGAGAAGGGGAGCCACATAAGCCAGTGGGGAGACAACAGCCAGTGTAAAAAGCACAGAGACCAGACACCCCTCCAATCATGGTCCACCTTTAAAAAAGCCCCTGAGAAAGACAGGTGGATCATGCAGAAAGCAGTTTGCATTTTAATCTTTTTTCTTTCCCAAACATGGCACGAAAGTGCTACCCTCAGCGACAAAACCTCCCCTGAGACTCCACCTTGCTTTCCAGCTCTTGTGTACTGACTTCCCCCGGTGTGAAGGAAGGTTGAAGTGCCAGCTGTTAGAAGAAATAATTATTACAGCACTTCCTGCTAGCACTTCAGATTTTAGAGAGGAGAAGCAGAAGCTACCTGATTCCACACCTTTTTTTGTGTGTGTGTATTTGCATTTGCTTTTTTTTTTCCGCCCCTTTACTCCCTGACAGCCTTTGCCTGTAGTCAGTGAATGAGCTTTTACCCTGAGGATTCAACACGTTGCTAAGGGCTATCATTACGGTGAGCACATTCCTGTAAGTCATATTCCCAGTGTCATTTCAAGAGGCATGGGCTAGCCCTTTCCCATTACAGACATGGAAATCCTCTCACAATTAAATCCAGTCCACACCTTCCAAGCATTTAGAATTATCTGGGTGACTAGGAAATGTTGAGAAATGGGTCTGTACTTGAGATTACAGAACAGAAAGGCAATAACTGTAATGTGCATCGCCATTGTTCACCGCCTGCTTGTAGCTCACAGTTAATTGCACAGATAGGGACCATCATTTGCAGCTATGCCTGTGCACGATTCATTCCTACACAGCAGTCACTTCCTTGTCCTTATGTTAATTGTCTGTCACTAGCAGCGTGGCAGCTACCTCTGTGTAGGCATCTAAACGTGCTGCTATCCTGCTATCCACTCCGCAGTTGCATCTTGCAGTCCCAGGCAGACCATTGCTGATCATCTCTGAAATAACAGCTCTGTGTATTGGTTTTACAAGGGGCTGAAACCAACTGAATTAGCAAACCTGCTTCAGTTGCTTTCTATTATCCTTCCAAGACCTGATTAAAGCCTATTTGAATGATGCTGTATTTTCTCCTGTCATTGCTTCATTTCATTTTGTAAAATGTTGGCACTCAGAATAAAAATATAATTAAACTATGGCACAGAAGCAGATAGCTTTGATCCCACCTAGCTTAGTAAAGAAGACAAAACAGGCACATTTAATCCACTGTTTGTTCAGTTACAATGTGCTAGTTTTAAGCTATGCACATTCCAGTGACTGAATGAATATATGAGGAATGCCAGAAATTAACGTATGAGTTACAATTATTGCCATACAAAGGCTGTTTTAGTGTACACCAAAAATCTCTAAACAATGAGGTCATGTCACCATAAAACATAATGCATGGCTAAATCATAATGCAAAAAGAATTTTGAAATACCGTATTCTCACGTGCACAGCCTGTGATTCAGTAGAGCTTATACATACGCATTTGTAGAAAAAGAGATTTCCCTTCTCCCAGATTTCCCCCCTCACCCACTTCTGATTCCTTTTTCCCTCTTCACAACATCTCCCCCTGCTTCTGCTGCCCTCTGCCTTTGCCTCTGCTTCCCTGCATGTTGCCTGAGGACTATTTGAGCACTTTTATTTGCCTGAGGATTTATTTGCATAGGCATGCAGCTTATCTGGTACACAGGTTTTACCCATGGAAGTATGGTACTCATTTTGCACACAAATACACACAGAGACACACACACACCACCAGGTGTGATAATCCCGATGTTCAGCATTTTTTGTGCTCAAAATGCCCTACAAATGTTAACTAATTAATCCTCAGAACACCTCTTTGAGTTAGGCATGCTTATCCCAATTTCTTAGGCAGAGGCAGGGGAGCTGGCAAATTAAGTGACTGCAAAAGCTTCCACTGAAGTTGGGAGGGGGGGAAACCTTATCAGCTTTAATGTGACTTGAATGAGGTCTGAAGTGATTTGTCTAATGCCACCAAAATATCAGGATTAGACAAAAGCTACTGATAGCTGGGAGTTTCTGGGACTGACTGATCTTTTGGTTGGCCCTGGATTGGGCAGGCAGTTGGACTTGATGATCATGATAGTTCTCTTCCAACTGAAAATATTCTATTCTATTCTATGCTGTGCTATGCTACGCTATGCTATGCTATGCTGTTCTACTCTACTCTACTCTACTCCACTCTAATCTATTCTGTCTCCAGGTCGGTTTTTGCCCGGGTCAGACGTGCAGTCCCAGAGCTCCCAGCAGCGCAACAGCAGCACCAGCACCTGCGGGATTTGGCTGCTGGGAAGTGTGCTTGCATTTGCATTGCACCATTTCGGCAGCATTTCTTTGCATCTCTTTCCCAGCAGAACACAGCAAGACAAAAAAGATGACGGCAGGTGACAAGGTGGCCTTTCACTTGTGACAGGGCACTGAGTCATGCGACGGGTCTCCATGGACAGCCGTGGTGTGACATGCTTTACACGGCAGGGAGAGGTCAAAGTGCTGCAGCCCCTCTCGCCTCTTTACAAACAGCCCCCACCCCCTGATGCTCTCTCAGTCATGACAGCTGAACAAAACGAAGGCTATTTCTGATTTATAGCTGCAACCTGCAATGAATTATACTTGGGTGGTTTATTAATATGAAGCACATTAGCAAGAGTATACTGTATGTCTGCCACAGATGGAAAAACTAACTCTATCGATGACTGTAATCCATTCATTGTTTTATGAATCCCGCATCCTCCAGAGAGCACCACAAAATCCCACTCAATGTCTCTGAATACTACATTTTACATTTAGATTTTCTGGCTTAGAGAAAAGATGTGTAAAATCACAAGCAGGCATAGCATTCCCCACTGACTAGTGCATTTATGAAGTCTTTTGTAGTGTTATTACAGCAAGCATATGAAATACAATGTACATGAAACTAGGAATAGGGAAATAAATACGTCTGTATTTTTTAAAGGAACAAGAGGTTTATATTCAGGTTTTATCCCACACTTTGGATTGGGAATGTTGTGTTCTGTTTTCTGGCTATGAAAGTGCAAGCCTGAAAACCACATGGAAGTAAAATTTCCTTGAGAGGTCTGGGGTAAGACAGGTTTTTTGAGGCTTTTGGTCAGAGTTAATTTTGATGTCCCCCAGTGGATCCTGTCTACCCAGTCACACAGCTCTGGGAAATCACAGAGGTTTGGGCCAAGCCTACGGCGTTAGGAATAAATGCATATGGAGGTTTGTCCAGGGGGATTTTGAATTGCCTGGGGAGCTGATCAGGATGGTTGTAAAAGGTGGACCCAAATGGCAGGCCAGCTGGATTGTGTCATTCCTGACCAGAAGTTGTCCCCACGCCCTCAGGCTGTACAAATGTTAGAACTGAGTCCTCTGGGTCTATCTGAAAACAAATGTGCACTGACAGAATGGACTGAAGTTTCACACTTTACACTGCTGGACTCAACTTCCTACAGTATTACTCATGTATAAACCTCTGCAATATCCCAGTGTATTCCTGGGCTGTTAAGACAGCCTCAACAAACATGGACCAATGGGTTTGGTCCATTTCCTTCTTCCCACAGAGGGCTTTTTACACCTAAAACCCATAAAACTGCATGAGGCTGAACTTTCAAAGCATTTTTCACAAGACATTCACCACAATTGGCTGCTCCTCATGTGATTGCAAAGTGGCATATTTTTAACCAAATATCGCTCACAAGAAAATTTGTCCCCAAACAAACTAAGCTTCACCATGAAGATTGTTCTGGCAGCCTTGTAACTCCACACCTTGCTGTAGCGTTGTCATGGCATGATCTCATGGCACACAACTGCTCTAGGTCTGAGACTCAGCCCTTCTTCCCCCTTTTCCACCCCCTGGTTGAAGATTTGGGGTGCAAGAGGGGACCCAATAAGACACATGCCCAACCCTTAACAGCCAATGGGCACACAGAATCCACATCTTATTTCAGAGAGCCAGCCCAAATCCTCCAAAACCACTCCAAGGATGACTTTTGTTCCAAACACCACAGAATGGTCAATTACTAAGAGATTTACTCCTGCAAATGCCCATCCTGAACTAAGTCCCTTTTTGCCCACAGGTAAAATACTATTTACTTACCTCAGATGTAATAAGACTTATTTACTGTGTATGAAGAAAGATTTCTGAATAATAGATAAGAATTCAAAGCATTATTATTAATAAATAGAAATCATTAATCAAAACCTGTTTTCATACCCTTAGTCAGTCCAACCCGTTACTGAAATGAGAGCATTATTTTGTGGAAACATGTACTGCAAGCTCCAAGTCCTTCAAAAATCTCACTAACTGCAGCAGAAGTTTAGGTAGAATGAAGACAGTAGGGTTTAGCTTGTTGCAGGTTACTCAATCTTATGTAAAAGTTGTTTATATTTACCGAAGCAAAATACTCATCGCATATATTAGTTAATAGGAAAACAATCAGCTAATTTGCCAGGATTCCCTGTAATCCAAAAAAAAAAAAATTATCCCTATTCAGAAATTACTAATGTTGTCTCTTCCTGTGCATAAGAACTGTGTCTCTCTTGAATACTTGCACGGTTCTTACAGTCCCAGGTTTTGAGAATTTTACAGTCCTTTTCATTGCTTTTTTTTAAAATGTATTTATCCTTTCAACTCTCCTTCAAGACAGTTTATAGATGAGGTATAAATCTCAGTCACATGGCCAAGATATTGCAGCTGAACAATTCAATATGCCTTATCTGAGACATGGTGACTGTCCTTGTGCTAACTCAGCCTGTAGCAAATGCAAGCCCATGCTATTTATCTTAAATTTCCTTCATTGTAAGCTAAGTCAAGCTGAATTGGCTGTGAGCTATGAGTATGAGCACAGGCAACTGTTATGGCTCATCTGATGCAGAGGAACCTGTACAACTTAAGTAGCTTGCCTGTGCATCTGAGCCCACCAGAAAGCATGGAGTGATTTGCCTGCAGTCGCACAGAAAATCTATGGCAGGACAGGGAATCCTACTTCATGCTGAAATCAGTGGATAACTTTCCTCTTCTGGGACATGCAATACCATGGTAAAAGTGGTGGTCTCTAAGCAAAATGCATTTTTCTTTTAAAAGGGGGGGGCAAATATATGAGTGACCTTGGTTCAGTAGCCTAACACAGTGCTGCAACAGTGACAAGAACAGTCCTATCTTTGCATACAATTCCCCTGAACAGTATTTCCCTTTTTTTTTATATTTTTTTTTTTACTTACAGTTGACTGAACTAACATCTCTTATCATGGTCTGCAAAGAAAAGCTGTAAAAAAATTAAATTGGAAAAGCTAAATTATTTATACAATTTCATGTGCTGGATGTTTTGGTACAGTTGAGCCTTGCTTCTTCCTAATAGCATAAGACTATTAGGAATTGTAATACTCCTCAGGGGATGTAAGATTTATCAACCCTTGCAGAATGGGATGGAAGCCAAGGCAGGAGATTAAGGGATACTACTTAAATTAATCAACCTTCTCTCCGTATATTGGCCAGGAGAATGTAGTAAGTTGTTATTCATACATTTTACACAGTAGGAGCACAATTTGACCACAACCATATGTTGAATTTAATATTAAATGTTGGATCTTTCCAACAACAACTCCATAAAAATGTCAATACTTTTTTTTTAGATGAATGACTCTATTCATTTTTTAAAGGCATTTACACACACACACACACAAAAAAGAAGTGCTTTTCTTTACCAGCTTTGAAAAAGACCTTCCATTTTAATCCTGGTTCAGGACCCTATCATGCTTCTTTATGAGTCAAAGTCTAAAGCAAAGATTAATGGAGAAGATGCAAGAGTTACAAATGCCCCTTTTTTGTCCTCTCTTTTTAACTATAAATGGGTCAAGACATTTTCCCTTTCAAATTGCAAACCTTGAAATGCTATATTTTGCTTTATGCACAATGCTGAAGTTTAAGTTTCCTGAAATGAAGGCATACTATTATTTCTGCCTCTGTACAAAATGAAATTTTCTTTTAAAAGGGGGGGGCAAATATATGAGTGACCTTGGTTCAGTAGCCTAACACAGTGCTGCAACAGTGACAAGAACAGTCCTATCTTTGCATACAATTCCTCTGAACAGTATTTCCCTTTTTTTTATATTTTTTTTTTTACTTACAGTTGACTGAACTAACATCTCTTATCATGGTCTGCAAAGAAAAGCTGTAAAAAAATTAAATTGGAAAAGCTAAATTATTTATACAATTTCATGTGCTGGATGTTTTGGTACAGTTGAGCCTTGCTTCTTCCTAATAGCATAAGACTATTAGGAATTGTAATACTCCTCAGGGGATGTAAGATTTATCAACCCTTGCAGAATGGGATGGAAGCCAAGGCAGGAGATTAAGGGATACTACTTAAATTAATCAACCTTCTCTCCGTATATTGGCCAGGAGAATGTAGTAAGTTGTTATTCATACATTTTACACAGTAGGAGCACAATTTGACCACAACCATATGTTGAATTTAATATTAAATGTTGGATCTTTCCAACAACAACTCCATAAAAATGTCAATACTTTTTTTTTAGATGAATGACTCTATTCATTTTTTAAAGGCATTTACACACACACACACACAAAAAAGAAGTGCTTTTCTTTACCAGCTTTGAAAAAGACCTTCCATTTTAATCCTGGTTCAGGACCCTATCATGCTTCTTTATGAGTCAAAGTCTAAAGCAAAGATTAATGGAGAAGATGCAAGAGTTACAAATGCCCCTTTTTTGTCCTCTCTTTTTAACTATAAATGGGTCAAGACATTTTCCCTTTCAAATTGCAAACCTTGAAATGCTATATTTTGCTTTATGCACAATGCTGAAGTTTAAGTTTCCTGAAATGAAGGCATACTATTATTTCTGCCTCTGTACAAAATGAAAAGCATCATTATTGAGCAATTTTTGGAACGCATTAGACCTCTGGAATGGTATTTTCTCAAAACCCAGAAATTGGTTTTAAAGAATAACATCAAAACTTTGGAGATAATCAAATTAGACCATCCTTTATCCTGAGCAGGTGGAACTAGTAAAGAGCATCTTTGTGTCATGTCTAACTTCCCACACACACACCAGGGAAGGAAATAAATAGATCACACTCTCTGCTTTGCATTCGGATCCTAGGTAAGTCTACAAGTATATATTGCTAACCAGGTGGCTGTAGCTGGCCTATGACTTGTCCTATAAGAAGGTTTGTAATGTGTTGCTGGACCAGAGAGCCTTTACATGGTGTTGCATGCCCCCCACTTCTGGTTTCAGGTTAGTTTGTGCAGCCTTCCAAGGGAGTCAGTTCCTGTGCTCTACTGGTTGCTGAACACCAGTATGACAACCTGGGCCATGCCCATCAGGTCCTCAAGGCCATCTGGTTGCTCAATAAACTGTCATGGCTGTGTTCCCAGCTTTGAACCAAACATGGGTGTGAACACAAAAAAATCTATGATGGCAGAAAGTTACGTGGCAACAAATGCAACATATCTCATACATTCTTTGCGTGCCAAAAGCCTGAATTCAGAAATGCATTTAAGTGCGTGTCTACAATAAAGAATAAACATAAAGATGTCTCCTAAATTATACATACCTAGGGCTGTGAATCATGGCAGAAAAACAGAATTTCAAAAATTCTTCACAGTAACTCTGATATCAGGGTAACAAACAAATTCAAAAAAAGGTCAAAACATTTGACAGTTCAGCTATTTAGTTCTTTTAAGCAGTTTCAATGAGGAAAAAGTAAACTTTATTGTTTATCCAGTCAAATATGTTTCAGAAAAATGTACACTAGTGCTAGAGTGCATGGAAAAACACATAGTACACCAAAGCGTACACTGGTATACACCAATTTCTCAAGCCAACAAGTGGGATAATTGTGTGAAATAGTGAATGTATGGAAATTAATTGTTAGGGTATGGGAGGATAAGGGAAAAAAAGAGAAAAAGAGTGGGTTTGTAGTCCCTCCAGCAGGTGTAGTGAATGCACTGTATCACAGAAAAAGGGGACTGCTATATCACACAAAAATCCTTGACTGTATGTAGCTGCGTATCAGTTGATTGTGAAAGTGGCCCCTCAATAATCATTGTTCTGTTCACCTTTTAACTGGAAGGCATCAATACTGTGACTACATAAAAGAATTATTTTAAAACCTTATTAACAGCAGCACTCCTTAAGACAGTATAAAATCTTTCTCTGAAAAAACACAGAGGGAAAAATCCTTCACTGAGAAGATAACAGTGTTTGCAATGGCAAAATAAGTCAATTGAAAGTGTAATGACTCCTATACAATGTCAACAGAAGTGTTTGGCTCGTGCACTCATATAATGCATAAGCCATTCACCTGACATTGTATCCAGTTGTTGTTATAGTTTACATGAGTAAGGGCCTGTAAAAATTCATTTTTTCAGTCTATTATACTATCAGAAGCATTTTTTTCGAGTGAAACCCTTTCTAATGCTCATTTATTATAAGCCAAAGACAGTAACACTGACATTAAACCAACTAACTTTATTGCTTTCCAGCTTTTCTCCAGTATGTATTCTGCATTCATCTGCACTTTCACAGACCATCTGATCTGAAAGGGGATCATATAACCCTCTCCTGGAGGTACATAAACCCTGCTTGAAATAAAGCATGCGGTCCACGGGCATTATATTATAGCAACAGCCAGGAAAACTACTCATAAACATTCATTTCACTATGATTCAAAAAATCACCCATTGGAATTTATTGAAGACCAGTGATGACTTTTCCATCATTTAGTCTGATGTTCTGTGTTACACAAGCTATAGAGTTCACACAGTTACCTTGGCATTGAATCCAAGGGACCCTTTTCTCCATTCAAGGCCAAAAGTGGCTGTAATACAGACGAGGAGCCTCTGCTGCACCCCGTGATCCAAAGTGTGTGCACCTTACAGGACTAATGGAAAAACAACTACACATTTAAGTCTCCTCTTTTCCCTCCTTTTCCTTGCCCTTTCCTCAGTAAAACCTGTGGCTGATATTTTATGTAAACTTGCAGGCAATAAAATTTTTAGGACACTTTTTCTATAGGAAGAGAAAGAAGCAAAATGATGGCACATATTTGCTCCCAGTTTACACAGACTGAGAACACAGAGTAGAAGCGGAGGAAGGGTGCAGTGTTCCCATTTAGGAAATGTATGTAAGGTTGTGATCCAGGTGAAGTCATACAACTGAGAAACATGAAAATAAGTTCCCAATAACAAACACAGTACATACAGTTAGAGAGGAAATAGCTTGCAAGGAAACCACAGGCTATAGTATGTTTCTATAGAGCAGTCAACCAATGCCTGGTTTTGCCGGCTGTATTCACTCTGGGCATAAATTTACTCTAGAGTAGTCCCAGATAAAAAAAAGTGTGAAGTCTGTATACAAATGATTTTTTTTAAAAGATAAAGCATCTATACTTGATGAACCAAGTTTTTTGCTGAGAATAGCTTACTCTGCCTTACATGCAAATGTACACAATATGTTAAAAAGTGCATGACATTCAAAAATATTTTCATGAGAAATAAATACATCAAGTCCAAATGAGCATCCATTCCAAGCCTTGGTTATGCAATGGAAAACCCTGGTCAAGAGCATCAGTTTTGGTGTGCCAGCATCCCACCTGGCCATCCCTGGTTTCCAAGCTCTTTAATCAGACAAACATGTATGACTGGTCTGCAGATGGGAAGGATCATACTTTGAGAATCCATTTCAACCATTTTTCCTTCTCAGCCTCATAAGCAGAAAAAAATAATAATTGGTGAGGTCAGATGAATTGTTTTGATAAAATTCAATACTTTAAAAAAAAACAAAAGGGCAGATGTTTGCTGGCTTGATTGTAAATGGTTTCTATATCAAAGTACTAACTTAGTTGTCCAAAGGTTAAAAACCCAGAAAAACTCCCAGTAATTGGGTGTTTCAGCTTGTAACTCAGGTGTCTGCAACTGTGTCTTTGTCTTGCAATGGCCATCTTTTCCTTCTCCATATTCCCATAATAAAGGCACTGGTACTTATACAGGTTTGAAGCTGCTGAAAACCTCACTAGTCTGATTCATCATGATCCCTTCTTTGTATAATGAAATTAGGGGAAACTGAAAAATTTTAAACTGATTTTCAAGCTCACTCTTTAGCAAAACATTAAGTGAAAGAGGGAAAAGCATCTCTGTGGATGAAATATAGTACATGTCAAGGAAGAGAAATACATCTTTCTTTCCAAGAATTCTTAGGACTTCATTAATTTCCCAAGCTCATTTCTTACAGTTTATTAATCCAGCATTGCTGAATCTCCTTTCCTTGTGATTTTTTTATTACCTCTTTTATATTCACAGTATGGGTTTCCCTTGGGAATCATCAAAATTCACATTATTTATATTTGCCAGAAAAAAAACACAAACAAAACTGGAAAAGGTTCAGAGAAGGAGCAGGAGCACAAGGATGACCAGATTTATGGAGTGGCATCTGAAAGGAGGACCACCAAATACATGACCCCTCCTGGAAAAGAAATCAATTAAGATGCACCAAAGGAAATTGATCTATAAAATCACGAGTTACATGGACAGGGTAAACAGGGAATGATCAGTCACTGTTGCAGTACAATGACATCAAATCAAACTAGCAGCTGGCAGAATGAAAGCAAACAAAGGGACTTGGTTCTCACACAAAGTGAAGGTAAGACATGGACCTCAATGCTGCGAGACTCTGGGGGGATCCAAAGGTTTACCCAGCTTCACGCTGACAGAAGAGAAATCTATCAGGGAGCAACTGGAAACTAAGACAGTGCTTCTGCCTCGGGCAGCCCCTGAACTCGAAATCACTGGAACTGCAGAGAGAATTCTTGGCAAGTTCTGCTACATTTGTCCTGTTCTTAAACTCATCTGTAGGCTTTTTCTCATCATCAGAGATAGATTTTGGACTAAATAAACCTTTAATATGACCCAGAAAAGACTTTTTTTGTTCTTATTTGTTGTGTTTTAACCCCAGCTGGCAGCTCAGCCCCACATCCACCTGCTCACTCGCTCCCCCATGGCGGGATGGAGGAGAGAATCGGAAGACTGAAAGTGAGAAAACTCATGGGTTGAAATAAAGACAGTTTAATAGGTAAAGCAAAAGCCATGCACACAAGCAAAGCAAAGCAAGGAATTCATTCACTACTTCCCATGGGCAGGCAGGTGTTCAGCCATCTCCAGGAAAGCAGGGCTCCATCATGCATAATGGTTACTTGGGAAGACAAACGCCATCATTCCAAACGTCCCTCCTTTCTTTCTTCTTCCCCCAGCTTTATATGTTGAGCATAACATCATATGGTATGGAATATCCTTTTGGTGAGTTGTGGTCAGCTGTCCCAGCCATGTACCTTCCCAACTTCTTGTGCACCTCCAGCCTCCTCGCTGGTGGGGTGGGGTGAGAAGCAGAAAAGGCCTTGACTCTCTGTAAGCACTGCTCAGCAGTAACTAAAACATCCCTGTGCTATCAGCACTGTTTTCAGCAAATATCCAAAACATGGCTCCATACTAGCTACTATAAAGAAAATTAACTCTACCCCAGCCAAAATCAGAACACTGTGTTACATTAAATAAGCAAATCAAGGACAAAAGCAAATTTGAATCGATCTGCATCACAGGCCAGCAAAAGAACTGGAATCAAGTCTTCCATAATGGTGGTGGACCATCAACAGCTGCATCTATTCTAGTAAATAAAAGTGACCAGACAATGTTGTTTGGCCCTGAATCCAAGTGGAGTGATAGGGCCATTGTCCATACAGCTGAACTCTTTCACCTGCTGAAATAGAGTTACCACATCTGGATTGGCCATTGTGAATGTTCCCTGGCCCATGCCAAAGCCTGATCTCTTTTCTCCATTACCAGCGCCTGGCTATAAAGAAAAATAGAGAAAAAAACCCCAAATCTTTCTGTGTCAGGTACCTTTGTAACCAATGGGATCCAAAAACTTCTTTCTAGGCATAGGAATTTTTTTGTTGCAGAGTAAGTCTTCTATTTAGCAAATGCTTGGCATGACTCATATTATTGGCCCTGGACTGTTGGCAATCCTGGAACAGTGCTCATGGCAATAATTAACCAGTGTCAGTTGGTAATAATGCCCAGTTCCATCTTTCGTAGTGGTGGTTATTTCTACTACACAGGAGCACTCAGAAGATGTATTCGTATTTTCAGTGTCATTTGAGATCCTTGTATGTATACAAAAATGACAAAACACTGTTCTAATACCACTGTGGGGCTCCAGGTGCTGGAATTAATGTCTTGCTACAGCAACTTGTGTGTGAGTTCCCAGAGAGCTGAAGAACAGTGAAAGATAGTAATTCTGTATAATTCCTGCAGATTTTGCTAGAGCAGATTATGATAACTTTTATTACTGAGTTGGAGGAGGGGACATAAAGAATCCTAGCTTTTTGTTTTCCTTCTTTTTTTTTCAAAATTCAGCATCTTTAGTAAGCTAAGAAATATAGTTGTTATCTCTCTCAATTGTATACACGCACTAGTGTTAGTTGATATTCCTGACACCAGGAACATACTGTTTAAAAAATGAAACAAAACAATGGGAATTACTCCACTCTCTCCATATTTTCTGCTTCCCAATCAAAGAAAAGTACTTGAAAAGCGTGAACATTATGTTTAAAAATAGTTCTACTGAAATATACCCAGAGATCAGAAGAAACTTCCATATTTGGAAGAACCTACAGTATGTTCTGCCAAACTATTTGGCTTTTCTTTAGGTCAAGGCAACCCTGGGCTTTGCTGCTGTTCCCATAATGTGCTATAGACAGGGTGAAAGTGCTCTCCTGTCATTTCCAGTTTACAGTACAGTTTGTGCTTGCTCGTATGGGACATGCCTTTGCAGTCAGTCCTACATCGAAAACCTCAGTAAATACAAAAGCACGCTCTGCCCTGCTGTACTTGTATTTCCTGTGGGTAGCCATGGAGAGCAGGCGGAATTTTCTCCTGGAAGACGACAGGATTTCTGTCCTTCTTTTTTCTCGTTGACTCCCCTCCACTCATCTGTTCAAAAATATTCCTTTTCATTTTTTAAATGCTTCTTTTTAAAAGACTTGGTAGGAACTACTGCAAAAATTACATTGCACCGATTTAGATTATTTTCCTTCCCTTTATTTTTTCATAAGAAAAGACTTAATTACACTATTTTCTTAAGATCCTGTTTGCTGTCAAATGTTTAATTTCAGGAGCATTCCTGTTACCCATAGTTGTAGTGAGTAAAAGCTCCATTGATCTTAAATCGTATTCAGCGAACAAACTGGGATTTGCCCAAATTTTTGCCTACCAAAACCTCTTTGCATGTCTAAAGAATGAAGTGTCATTGCAATGCTTCCAAATATTGTGATGCATCACTATGTGAATTACCTCAAGCATGACCTTATATTCCCCTTGCCCTACTCTTCGGGTAGTTAATTACCATATTGGTATAGTATAATTTTTTTGGTCTATTTTTTGCCTTGTTTAACTTTACTGTCTCTCCTGACACTGCCTTTCATGCTCTATCTGACACTAATACTCATTTTCATGTTTTAAAGAAGGTTGCCAGCTAAGCTGAAAGGCTGGAGGCATGATACATCTTCAGTTTTATTGTGTTACCTGAGTATTTAAATCTTGTTCTGTTGGCATACAGATCCCAGGCCTTCAGAAAGCAGGTTCGATTACGGTGTTACCTCTGCTCCCCTGTGCTGTTGTTCCAAGAAAATGGTCCCCTCTGCTAAATCAGGGGCTGGCTCCTGGGCAGCCCTGGCAATAGGAATGTGCCATTTACTATCTCAATATTTCCTATATAGGGCTCAGTTGCCTTCCCAAACTACCTCAAAAGCAGGATGAAGTGCCTTCTCTTATCCTCAAAGAGTTGCCGATTTGTAAATTTTATTCAGTGTACAAAACTATATATTGAGAAAAAAACCATAACGGGCAGGGCAGTTGGCAACAGTTAAAGTCCAAAAAAACCTCTTCAGTGCTTCACTTAGCTTCAGCCAGAATACTTGACAAGTTTGATTGCAAATAATAGCAAGCAGCCAAAGACTCCTATTTCTGACCTAATTATATTTGCCATCCAGTTCTTTGCCACTCTCAGTCCCACCATTCCTGAGGTGCTGCCTGTGCTCGTGGGACTCTTTGGCCAAGGCAGCTCAAAAGCAAAAGGAGCTGACGCTCAGCCATGTACTAATGGACTCTGATGAGCTCACATTGTCTCATAAAATGCAGGATAAGAAGTTAAAGATTTGCTTTCAAGCTGGAAAAATGCATCCAGTAAATCCTACAGCTGGGTTTATAGGGACTTTGTTTTGTGGGCAAAATCAAAGTTAGGAAATAAAATTTGCTTCAAGGATTAAGCTTCTAATCCTTGACTCTCCTTCGGCCAATAAAGCATCTGATGGATAGGGTAAGCCTCCATCAAAGTCTGCGTCTCAGCACTGACTTCCCTGATCTCCAAAGCAAAGAAAACTGGAAAACATCACATGCTCCTTGGAGCCATGTCACCAGGCAAATCAGTAAGGGCAAAATACAACTTCAGAAATATTAATATTTTGCATAAAAATTTGTTAGCTGATAACTGCTGCAGAAGCACCAAAGACTTAATTCATAATGTGGCATGTCTCCAATGACAACTCTTGGTTCAAGGGCGTGCTCCGCAGAAAGTCAGTGTAGACCATCACGAGACTTCCCAGCGAGCCTTCCTTCAAAATCCTCGTGAATACGCACTGAATCTCTGAACTCATCTTTTTGAAGAAGTCACTCATTTAAGATAAAACTGACCCCTGTGCAGCAGTCAGTGCAAACGCAGGGTTTCACTCTATTGGGGTTTTTTTTTTTATTCCTGTTCTTAAAGAAAAGTCAACTGGGGTGAGTGTTCAGTGCTTTTTTTCCAGGGGGAAAAATTGTAAGTGCTTGGTATAATGACTTTGGGTTAGCTCTGACTTGATGACTGATGACAAACCAAATGTAAGAAAATAATGTAACATCATAACTGTCAAGAGAAATTAAGTGCTTTTAAAATCTTAGGTAAACTATGTGTTTTACTGAAGAAAATGAGATTATGGGTGAGGTTAAACTAGGAGTTGGTACTATTCAATTATTTTAATTTATACCAGCAATATCCATGATTTTTTCTGAGTCCTTGATAAATTAATTGGGGTCTCAATTTGTTAAACATTCAATTTGCACTGAATTTCAGTGGACTTCAGATATTTTTACCTCCTTAGGTTCCTTTGACAATCTCTATTCACATGGAAATATGGTTTATACACAATCCTGGAGGTGACATGAGGTACAAGGAAAGGATGGCAAAGGTTTCTGCTTCTGCGTGTGACAACATTCAGGTGTTGGAGCAGTACTGACAAGTGAGATAACATTGGCTCCAAAGCAGTGTTTGTGGCAGCTTAGATGCACTTAGCTCAAATCCTTTTCACTGTGGACTAAATTGTCTCAACTCATCTGACATATGCCTTTGGCTAAGAGCACTCACAAGAACATTTGCCATGGCTTTGGTGCATGGTAACCTGTTCCTTTGAAATCACTTGACAGAATATCTGACTGTACCTCATCAGTGTCTCTTCAGCTCTCAAACCTGAAAGAGCAAATTGTGAAATTATGGAATATCTTAAAGAGATTGAGGATTTACTGTTACTAGATGTTCATAATTGAGCCTTCTGACTCCTCTTCCTAGAGCTAATCAGCAAACACTGAATAGCTGGATGCCCTCACACCCTCCAAGGCCTTTCAGTAGTGACTTCTTCAGATGCTCAGAAGACCAGAAAACACTCCAGCTGATCAGCCAGCTGCCATCTTCCTTCTGGATTAAAACCATCAAGACTCCTTTTGTTCCACTGAGAGAATTGTTGGTCTGTTGTATGTACCAGTCCTTCTAACTTTACTCTTGACCTAAAGCGCATCACCAACTGTAGGCTGGCAGCTCTTTTTGGTCCTTTGTAGTGCAGGAAGTATTCTCATGAAGGCTACCACTGGCAGCAGCTGAGCCAAGGAACATAACACACGAATGTAAAGCACTGCCAATTGCTATAGATTTTGTCTAGTGCTCATGGAATGCCACTTCCCATACTTTTTTCTTCTTTGATGTGGTTCATACTCTCAGTCTTTCACATCACTTCAAATGAATGTGTTCTTACTGTTCTTGTGCTTTCCTTTTCCTTCCCTTCTAAGAACTGCTGCTTTTATTTTCCTTTCTGGCTTACACTAGAGCCAGTTTAGATTTGATCACTACCAGTGCATCAGAGGAAATATATAGTACATACTGTGCTTTCAGTTGGGTGGACAGGGAGCTATACATAAAACCCAGTTAGCAATAATATGACTAATGAATATGCTGTACTATGGGTTTCCTGCAAAAAGAGCAACTCACACAACCCAGCCTTTATCGCATTGTTTTTGTTAGCCATCGCTCTTTATTTACTGTCACTGAGGCTGGGAAAGACAGCTTATTTTCTCAGTGTTGTTCATATGCATCTGTGCTGGAGCTGGCAGTACAACTTGTTCTTCTCTATTTTCCTGCATGTTTTATAACCTGTTTTTATTTTATAGTACTCCAGTAATTTATTCTCTCTAAATTAAAGTGGAATGTCTATTCTGTACATGGGCTACTCCACTTTTAAGAAAGCATAAAGGTTTATATTAGAGCTTATGTCTGTCTCACCAGTATGCTGAAGGTCCTAGAAATCCAGTAGCCTTAGCTGGCTATTCAGAGGCACAGGTTTAATTCCAAGCTGTCAGCTAGCTAGAGGCCTTCAGTGGATACAATTTTCAACCTCTATAAAGCATAGTGTATCTCTTCTAGCTGCTTATACATGGGGCAGATTTACTGGACATCCAAGGAAACTCTTGCTCCCTCCTTTGTCTTCACCAGTCTGTGCTTTCGGAGGGTAAGAAAATGGCCGCACCACTGCCAGCCTCTCCTCCCCCACAATAATTCCCATTCTTTGTCACAAAAGCTGTACCTTTATTGCTTAGGTGCTCATACTTTAGGTGCTTGTACCTTAGGCATATAAATATCCACTATCAAAACTTCAAAGTCTTCCTTGTTGCAAGATGGAGGCCCATCATCCTGACTTAACTGCCCAAGGGGAATTTGTTTATCTTGTTATGTGGTCTTTAGGTAAAAGCTAGGTCCCCGTAATGGCACTTCAGTATCACTTTTTGCAGAAAAGAACAAGTACTTTTCTGGCTGGCATTTATAACAATTGCTGCGGTTGGGTCCTGAGTGTCTCTTGATGTGAGAGCTGGAGGAAGAGTACAAGAAGTTTTACAGGACTTAGTCTTTAACACCTTCCCTTCCTTTGGGTTTGAGCTCCTTTCGCTTTTAATCTCTGCAGTTGTTAGAAAGGCAGTCGCAGTAGCAAGAAAGAGATACTGAATTTCACGGCAAGTAAATTGTAATGGACTCTCACCAGAGATCTACAAGGGGAATCTCTAAGACATGATCATCCACTTAAACAGCAAATACAGATCTTAGCAAAACAGTTCAACTGCAAGGAAACAGCCATTAGAAAGTCATTGTCATTTTGAATTAATGCCACATGGCATCCCCATTTCATATCGTTCATCTCTCCAAATAATTAATTGTTTCTCCTGATGGCTCATTATTAGCCACTTTAGCCACTTCCTCGGTTCTACTTTACTGCACAGACTCAGGTGATTTGCAGCAATGTAATTATTCATATTTCTGTAAACATAGCTGGTTTAGACTGAGGGAATAGGGGACTATGGTGCAAAATGTGTGGGGTTGATGTACACTCAGCCCAGTATTTCTTCTAGTGATCAAGCCAAATCTATTTCAGATTTAATTATTTAAAAGAAGAATTCAGTGTTATTCTTGGAAAGCTTATTATTTACATAAAGGAGTAAACTCTACAAAAAAATCAATTCTCAGGCTGTGAGAGTCAGCAGCCTCTTAGATTTTGTGCTCCTCTGACTCAAACAGATAAAAAGCCTTCATGTCTCCTCGATGAAATCCTCATCCGTCTTGTTTGTTCCTCTCCAGAAGCAACAAGAAATTCATGTAAAGTCCTAAGCCCAGCTGAGGGCTGACCCCTGTGCTAGGGAAAAGCAAGTGAGATGCCAGTCTGCGGTACCCCTCGCTACCAACGGGGCGCAGGCTGCTGCATGGCCACACTAGAGCAGCTGCTGCAAAATGCTGTCTTTGGTACCATTACAACACAGAGCTGTTGCAGTTTGCGTCACCTCGCCTCCCCTCGTGCTCTCCTCTGAGGCAAGGATAAGATTTTCATGTATGAATAGTACTGTGTACCTAGGTTAAAGTATTTTAAAATATTTGTTATTCGGTCCCAGAATGAAAGGTCACTTTAAGGTATCTTTGTTTGGGGACTAAAAATGGAAATATCAGAGCCACTAGGTACTTTCACACATTCTTTTAAATGAAAATCACCAGCTAAGCTCTGAAGAGAGATGATCCAACACTACACATTCCTGAAATGCATTCACTTGGTGTTTTTATTTTGCTTCTTTTTTTTGCCCAAATACCCAGCTCTGTAGAGATGTGAAATAAACATTAGATATTGTACAGACATGAAAAAAGATATCTCAGTATTTTGGAACTGCTTAAAACAGTGGGAGCCCCAGACTGCAATCCTTATGTAGAAATTACCCAAATAAAGCTCCCACAGAAACCAATTATTTTACTGCCATTTATACAATTGTATAAAATGAGCTACATGCTTTAGAGAACAAATAAAGAAAAATCACATGGTGCCTTTATCGCCTTCCCTAGTTTGTCTTACTCTCACAATTCATTGCATAAGAGAAACAAACCATAGGAGCAGAAGAGAAAAGAAACTCCATAAATGGCTATAGAAAACTACAAAAACAACAGCTGGATGGGGCAAAAGTTCCTCAGCTGAAGTCAGATGGCTACTTATTTTTAAGTATTTCAGAGAATATTTTGCTTTTTGACTGACCAGCTGATAAATCAACTGGAGTTTTACCTAAGCGGACACTAAATGACTTGTGAATAAATCTGTTATAAAGTATTAGATCACTGCTGTGTATTACAGCATTATTTTTATCCAAAGTCTTTTACTAAACCAGCACAGCTTTTGTCTGAGCTCCCTTGTCAGACAGTGCTCTGAGGAGCATTTTGGCACTTCTTGCCCCCTCCCCCCCGGTTCCCCGACCCCGTGGGCTCTGTGAGGCCATGGGGGGGCAGCAGCCCTGCCACTCACCTTCCCACCCTCCGTGTGCCTCACACCTCTCGGCTCCGGAGGCTTCTCCCCAGAAACACAGCCCACTGAAAAGCAGTTTACCAGAGGTGGTGGTGGTGTAATTATTATTATCATCATCATCATCATCATCGTCATTATTTTTAAGCAAAGAAATCAGCTGTGTTTATTTTTTTCTTGAAATCTGACAGCCCACATTCAAAGACGCTCCCCACAAAGAGATGCTCAGTATGGCAATCTTAAAGGGAACTTGTTTTACAGATATTTCCGATCTTTTTCCTTCTCTTGGTGACCCCAATATAGAAGTGCCACTTTAGTTGGTGGGGTTATATTGCAGTGAAATGGAGCTATGAGTGGGAGTAAAGTGAGATCTATTGTATAAAACTCCCATTACTAATCAGATAATTGGAGAGTAAAAATATTTTCAAATTAGCCTTGGTTTTAATAAGAAAGGACGTGCTCTTTCAGGCATGTTAGCAGTAGAGCAGAAGTGAAATGTGATGAGGACATATGGAAGGGTAGCACAGAACCCAGAGGTGGACAGGTAGGGGAAAGGGAGGGAAGCAGGAGGTTGGGTCTATGCTGTAGGTTGGAGAGAAACTATATTGCCATGGGTGTATTTAAGTATATTTATGTATTGCTGAAGCCTAGGAGGACTTAGAATTTACAGAAATTACCTGAAAGAAAATGTTTTTCTATGAGTAACCTGTCTCCCAAATACCTTACAATGATAATGGAAGGTTGCAAAAGAAACAGAAAAAAAAGAAACTATTTTGATAAACAAGTACACAATGGATTATGAAATGGGTATATTGTTGTACCTGTGTTACAACCTTTCATTGAATTGGACCGAGAATTTAAACGTGCAATTTAAAATGTTCTACCTAATCTGGCTGCAGTATTTCTTGGATAATGACACATGGCAGGCAGATATATTACGATATTCTGCTTCAACAGCAGAAGCACTTTTCTCTCTATTCTGGTTCAGCAACTTTATGACACTGTGGAAAGGAAGAGATCAGTATCTAAATATTCCCTAGCAAAAAAAAAAAAAGCAAAACAAAACTGAAAAATGCATAAATGCTTCTTTCCTCTAATTCAGGCCAGGAAATCCCTTCTGCAACGGTGCTCACCCTTTTATCAAGCATTTGCAAGCCTGTGACGTGGAGCTAGGGGAAGTTCCTCACTACTGTTCTTCAACGAACCAAAAGAATAATAGAACCAGACTGGGTTTGCATGCACACCAGGCCAGCTTAAATATGTTTTCTGGGCTTCAATTAATTTTGTATAGGCATTGCTAAGCCAAAAATATCATCCATTATAATGAAAATGAACTAATACAATATCTACACTTAACCTTGCTGTGTAACTAAAAGCAATTCAGTATGACCTGAGTTTCTGCTCAGCATAACTAATACCTTATTCATAAGTAATGGAGTTTGGAGCTGACTGAAGCTGCAACAGAAAGGGAAATGTAATTTTTCTTGGTGCTAAAATTTCTATTTAAAATTTTTTTTTGTTTCAATAAAGAAACCTGGTTCTAGCACAAGGAGATCTCTACTAACTACCACAGGGCTCTAAATAAAAAGTCCTGGTTTGGCACTGAGGTAAGAAACAGTATAGTGGTGGTGAAAAGCACTTTACTGGGTATTAAAAGGGCTCAGACCTAATACTGGCAGCATGGCTAGAGACAAATTGATGGAAACTGTGAGGTGCAGAATCCCTGTACATCACTCTGCTGGGCCCTCTAAAGCTCTACACTTTTCCATGTCATATGCCACTTCCCACTCTCAGATGCACAGCTAGATGGATATAATTCAAATACCTTTCTTACATTCTATGCTCATATAAGAGATGATATGATGACAACAGTTCAGTAAGAGAACAGGTCAGAGAGGATACTACAGTAAGAGACACCATGGCTGAAGGCAGCATCTCTTTTCTGGTCACCAGGCAAGTCTTTCTCTTAACAGAGGCATAACTACAATAGGGTATTGCTAAAGTCAAGAATTTTTGAAGACATATTATTTTGTACCTGCCAGTACGAAAAAGAAGCAAAGTAGTAGGGGAGTAACAGAAGGACTTCCAGTGGGTCTTAAATTCGCATCGAACTTATATGCATAGAATTTTCAAAAATAGATTATACAATTGCAAATTATCTGTCCAGCATGTCCCACATTCTGAACTCATGGCTTTGAATGAAAACATCACAAATAGCATCCCTGTAAGCAGTACTTATTGGCACCTTCATAAATCATCTTATCAGAATCAAAAGCCTGGATAATCCCGGGGACTAAGACCCAGATTCTTAAAGGTATTTTAAGGATCTGTGTGTGTAGTGCCTTCTTATGTTTATCACTGATTCTTACAGTCTCTGAGAAAACTGTACCTCTGACATTTTCTTATCTCTCTGACCACACTCCCTCTGCTGCTCAGGTCTCTAACCATCACTTGCCTCTTAGGGTAGAGTCAGACAATTTTCCCATTCTCAGCCTGGATATCCAACACAGCCCCCACACAGCAAATAAGATTTGCTGCAGAAGGTCTAACTTTAGTCCAAATCGTGCACTTCTGATCCCTTTTGGCAAAAGCCTCCTTAGAGGATAACATTATTTGCCAAGAACAAAACAGTTTCTGAGGAAACATATCTTCAGAGCGGTACAACAGAGAGTTGATTGATCTAACTTTTCTCCCATAGCTCTGCTAATTCTGCCACAGCTCCACTCTCTCCTGCTTTCAGCCTCCCCTTTCCCTCATAACACACACTGTCCTCAAGAACAGCTATGCTAAGTCAGCTCAAGCCAGCTGTCCTGTCTCTGAAAGTAGAGTATAGCAACTTCTTATTAGCACCAAAGAAGGGCAAGTATGGAGTAATCTCTCCTCTGTCATGCACAGCCTCAGTCAGATGTTGCGTCAGACAACTGTTTTCAGTAACAAGCAATGCACCTATCTCAACAAATAGCCCATTTTTCTCCGGATAAATAATTTTTTCTTCTTCAGTGCTCTTTTGTCTCTCTTCTCTTTATTGTTTTTGCTTTTGAAAAAAAAAAACAAGGCTTGCAACCCACTAAAGATGTGCTTTTTTCTGATCAGTTTTCCCACAGCCTGATGTTAAATTAGTTTAATGTTTTCAGACAGAACAGTTCTTAATTCCCTCTGTAGCCTACAACTGTCTAGAAACTTTTCCCTGTTGATCACAGAAACAATTGTCCGCAGATGAAAATACAGAAGCTTCATGCCAACTGCATTACAGCAAAGTTTGTGATTCTGTTGTATCTAAGTAGACAAATATTGTTTTCAGTCTCCACTGCTTTCATTCCAGCAGAGATTATAGACATTACTTTGCCTTGGAAGATGATAATAAAATCCAAAAAGATGGAGAATTTGGTTTTAGAGCATTAGATATGATGCTGACATCCACTAGCCTGGAGTTGGAATAGCACTGAAAGGAAAACAGAAGAGAGACAAAAAGAGAGAAGACAAAACAAAAAATTATCACCTTCAAATGAAGTGATGAAGCCAACTCAGGAGGACACATGAAGGCAGACAGATAATAGAATTCATCACATTTCTATATATAAATATAAAAGAATATAAAAGAGTTGTCACTAAAGGTGTCTATGAGCAATTTTATTGCCTTGTGTGTAGTTCCAGGTATTATGCACCCTTAATAACTCCAAGCTTGAACATCAGATTGTGGAGATTTTGAAAGGCACTGCTAGGAAAAAATATACCTGGTCTATCTCAGAAGACTTGGCTGAGAGCTAAGCACAGGGTAAGCCAATTGTGCATTCCTTCCAGGGATCTAATCAGAATTTTTTGTGTCTACAGCCAAAAATCCCGTGGAAGAGGGAAGCTGAGCCACAATGATGTGTATTCTGTGTGAGCTTTGCAATACCTGCCAAAGAGTGCAAAACCCCATCAAAACAGGGGAAAACCTTGAGGAAATACAATGGAGCATGGTAGTACTCCCCGTCACCTCCATGGGATGGCCAAAAGGTCTCATGATAGAAAAGGTAAAGCAGAGCAGGAAATGTTTGTGTGTGGAGTCTGTTTCTCACCACCTTGACCTGAGGAAAATCCTTGTAGGAAACAGCTCTTCCTCTTTCAGCTTATACAGATACACAAGGATTTTTTGTGGGGATGGAAGGCAGTGAGCTTGTGATGTTTTGGTTTTCTAAATTAGCTACAGAAGCTTAAGCATTTCTCATTAAACTAAAGAGTTGCGTTCTGAAGCCCCACTCAAGGTTCTGTAGTATTTACATGCACCCTACACCTCTTAAGTCTGTAATGGCTATAGGAACCAAGCACAAAGAAATTAATGAAATCCTGAAGCCATTCATGGGTATTCACTATGGTCTAGATCTCACTTCCACTTCACGTAAGACTTTGCTAATAGCATTTAAATTATGAGATTTTCAAAATTCCATACAAGAAGTATCTCATAAAGATATGAAAAGCTATGTTTCAGGTCTCTTGAGCAGTAGCTATAATTAAAACGACAGAATAGTGATTATAGACTTGAACTATGAAAATACTGAAGGAGAATCATCCAAAATAAAAGTCTTGATTAAATTGGGACTTGATGGGGAAGAGCTCAGAGACTTCAGTAAAGCATAATCTGTAATAAAAGTTTGAAAGTCACAGATTGAGATTACAACAGGAGAATGTACTTCTAACTTGCAGCTATCACTCATTCTTTACTTATCCAAATTCCCTTTGGTTTTATTCACAATATAAACTTAACAATTATCATAGAGTTTTGCCAACAGCAGGTTGCAAGAAATGAACCAAAGTTTGGACCAAGTGAGCTCTGGAAATTGTACAAAAAAAAGTCAGATGATGAGCTTTTCTGTTCCTGATTGCATTTAGGATTACTGTAAAGACAGGCTGTGCTTTGGCTTTTCATTTTTTGGGGCAGGGGCAGAAAGTGCTGAGACACACAGAAACATAATGAAATGCCAGTGGTTTCTTTGCTAGCCAACTGCACTTATAAACCTACAAGCTTGCTACATATGCAGGCCACATATGGACAAATGATTAGCTAGTTTGCTTCTTAGTTAATGGTCTGAATTAATTGGTGACATGAAGGAGAATGACTTGAATGGAGGACTTTCTGTGCCAAAACTCTTTTATGCTGGGACATAGTTAAACATGGCACTAATGCAAGATTTAAAAAAAAAAAAAAAAAAAAAAAAAAAAAAAAAAAGGGGGGGGAAAAAAAAAAATAAAAACCCCCAAAACAAAAA